>NC_134093.1:58438644-59038644 GCF_000715075.1 Nicotiana tabacum
ATAGGAAGGGGTTTATAGAGAATTACTTTGTGTGGACTAATCATGGAGAGATCGATGGTAGCCGTGGAATATTTTATAACATGGTTGTTGGTGAAAGTAGTAGGTCGGTGGAGAATACAAATCATGATTCTAGAATTCAGGATATGGTTGCAGATGCTTTTGGGATGCACTCCGGGGGTGAGCCCAATGAAAATGTTGAACAAACTCCTAATGATGATGCAAAACATTTTTATAAATAGTTAAAGGAAGCTTGTCGTCCACTATGTGAAGTAAGTCCGCACTCTGAGCTGTCTGTTACAGTTAGATTACTAAGTATCAAATTGTTGTCTGTTGCAGTTAGATTACTAATGATGATGCAAAACTTTTTTGTTGTTGGATATTTGGTTGGATTTGTGGTGAATTAGGGGTTTAATGAGGTGAATTGATGATTATTAGATGTGAATTGGGGGTATTGGTATGCTGTTTTTATTTGGCACGTGGTGTAGCTACCAAAACAGGTATTTTATGCCAAAATTAAACCTAGAAAACCGACCAACTTTGGTCGGTAAATAATAATAAAAAAAATTAAATTGCACATTACCGACCAATGTTGGTCGGTTAATATACAATAAATTCCCAGAATTCAACATTACCGACCAACTTTGGTCTATTTTCTGCCTGCACTGTTCAGTTTACCGACCATCATTGGTCGGAGTTTTTAAATTTTAATTATTTAAGAAAATATATTTTACATTACCGACCAAAGTTGGTCGGTTTTTTTAAATTTTAATAATTTATAAAAAAACATATTTTCCAGTACCGACCCAAGTTGGTCGGTATAAAAAATTAATAAATTTAATACACCGATCAGCTTTGGTCGGTAAAATTAAATTAAATAAATAATATTCCGACCAATTTTTGTCGGTAAACCAATTACATTGTCAGATGGCCGTTTAAAGCATACTGACCAATTTTGGTCGGTAATTTCTGACCAACTTTGGTCGGTATACCTTTCCAACCTTCAAAATACCGTCCACACGTAAATGGTCACATTTTGGATGGTTATTGGCCTTTACCGACCAACTTTGGTCTTTTTTTGGACGGTTTTCCCGGATTTTTAGTAGTGCGAGATTTAGTTTTGGTTTCGAATTTTGGACACGCGGGTCCGGGTTGACTTCTGTTGACTTTTTAGAAATTCTTTAAAAATTGAAGCTTTATGGATTTGGATCATTTCCTATAGCATTATTTGACTTCCTTGGTTGATGACTGACTTGGATTTGCGTGATTGGAGGGCTAGAGCAAGGTTTTTACGCGATTTGAGGTTAAAAGCTAGTCTGGATGAGGTAAGTATCTTTCCTAATTTTATTGAGGAAATAAACCTTAGGATATGACCGTACTTGTCTAATTGGAATGTGTGAGAAGCGACATAAATATGAGGTGACAAACTTATATACATGTGTCGTGTATGATTTATGATTGGAGTATTCTTTAGGCTATACCATGCCTTGTTTTGGATGATTTGGTTCTTGCTATCATGCTTATTATGTTTGTACGATTACGTGAACGTCTTGAAACATGCTACAGATAAGATGTAGGTGTTGATTTCATGTTTGAACATGATAATTGCTATTGTATGGCATATCCGCCCATCTGGGCTATAGTTGTACACTTCACACATGCATACATCATAACACGCTATTTTGTCAGAACATGAGTATGTGATTTGATATTCGTTGTTGTATACATATATTCTGTATATGCTTTCTGTGTGATGGACTGGATTGACAACATATAAGTTGTCCGTGCGGATGTTATTGGTATGGCACGTGAGCTGTCCGTGCGGTTGTTATGATTATACAAGGTGACTTATCTGTGCAACGTGTGGATAAGGATTCATCCCTCCTAAAGTCGTCCTCTCATGTTTCTCCTTGATGACGTACACACGGGTTATGGAAAACTGATCAGTGGTTGAATTTTATGTATCTTCTCTATATGCAAACTCCTTCGATGCATACATGATTTTTATTACGTATCTTCTCTATACACTAGCTCTGAAATGTATACATGCCCTTTATGTATATCTTCTCTACATTCTGCTTTACTTGATTAAATAATTCATGGCACATATCTTTTATATATATTAGTCTGTGTAACTTGACTTGCTTATTCATGCATATCTTTTCTATATGTAACTGGTGCTGAATTTTTGATACTTCATGCCCATCTTCTCCATATGCAACTGTTGATGATTTCATTATGCTAGCCGTATATCTTCCCTATATGCTGAGTTGTTAAATTGGTAAGATACCGTGCATATCTTCTTTAGATGAAAATGTTGATGAGTTATTTGACCTCAAGTGTGTATCTTCTTCATATGTTGAACTGTTGGTTGGTTTACGATACTTGAGCATATCTTCTCTAGGTACACCAATGACCTTATCTATACTTCATGCTTAGAGTTTGGCACTGTTGCTATGTACATGTTTATGCTATTGAGTCATACAGGTTAAGTAAAGTGAGTATCATGTGACTTGAAAACCTCGCCACTACTTCACCGAGAATAGTCAAGATACTTACCGAGTATATGGGGTCGGTTGTACTCATACTATACTTCTGTACCTTGCGTGCAGATCTTGGAGCTGAGCTGTTGTGGATGACGAAGGCTAGTATTAGAGTTGTACAAGCAATCCAAATTCAAGCTACCACTTGTTCATGGTAGTTTAGGATTTTAATTTTGCTTATGTAAACTTTAAATAGATATTATATTTATTTTTCATACCAGCTTTGTAAATTTAAATCTTAGTGGCTCATGGCTTGTACTATCAATCCTTGGGATATTGTATGAAATTCAGCCATCTTATTTATTAATTATTGATGATCTTTCATTCGGGTTGTGTTGTTTGGCTTAACTATATGGTTGGGTTAGGTGCCATCATGATTTGGTGGTTCGATTGTAACAAGTTAATATCAGAGCTCTAGGTTCATAGTTCGACGAGTCATGAGCAATGTCTAGTAGAGTCTTGCATATCGATATGATGACGTCCATACTTATCATCGAGAGGCTACACAGTATCTAGGAAACTTCACCTTCTTTCTTTCCTTATTGTGCTGCCTTGATTCACCTTAAAGAATGTATCTTTGATTTCTTTCCATTCACTCGTATGTGATGTTGAGAACTTGGTATCAGCTGTGCACCGACGGCTTGTGATGTCATGGATGAGATACGAGGTGCGTTTTTGTGTTGTGAAGGTAGGTCGGTATAGAGGACTTGAGGCCAGGTTTGGACCGCAGCTAGGGCTCGGCAGATTCATTTGTGTGAGTATATGCCTTTAGACTCTTATGTCCAGTAGTTTCCCTAGGAGTGGGATCGATGGCTCAGTGTGTGTCAAGATAGCTATATGATGAGTATTATGTGACTGCGAACTGCGTGTAGATGGTTTGGATGTGACTAGAAGGATTCGCTTGGGATGCGAGGGGCTATGATTTTTTGATTATCATTTTGATGTACAATACAATCATAGGTTGTGAGTGCGTTGATGGGCCTTTCAGTTGTTCATTTGTGGAATGAAGTGGATGCTTGTATCTTGTTGACAAGTGTAGACTCGGAAAGATGAATTGATTACGTAATGGTTGTGACCATGGTTAGATCACAGAAGGATGTCCAGTGGAGGCTAAGTAGGTGGGTTATCTTCTACGAGAAGGTCTGAGGTTGTATGGTTATTATAAGGTTTCTATGAAGAGGTTTCCTTCTACCCTGTGGAGTGCATGCGCTACGATTAGAGTTCGGATCGCTTCAGGAAGTTGGCACGACCGCCGCGAGGATGAGTAAACATTGGCAGATAATTTGGAGTATGATTTGTCTAGTACTACATGAGCTATATGAGGAATTCAGCTGAGCACCAGTGTGACACCATGGGAGTTACGAAGCAAGAGTATTGTGGGTTATCAGATGAGGTGTTTTGTTGCTTCGAGCCAAGTGGAGAGTCTACTATCGATGATTGGATCACATGGTCATGTGTTACATTAGTTTTTGGACCGAGTCATACTTGTGGATCGGTTATGACTTAAAGAGGATGACTTCAAGGATGATTCGAATGAAGGATTTGCTGGATGCATGATGTAATATACTTTATTGGTATATGAAGGTTGTGGAATGACTCAGGTTTGATATTCATTATGGATGTAGTGTGCGAGGAGAAATGATTTACTCGATTGCTTAAAGATGTGGTTGCTTCTTAAAGTATTTGGGTGCTAAGGGAGCACAAGTCGTTCAGCGCATATTGGTTGTGCATCGAAGTTAGAGTAGAGTGGATGACTCTCGAGAAGGTCTTAATGGGTTCAAGGTTCATATATGGTATCTAAGGATTTACAAATTTTTGTGTGGCTAAGATCTGAGATTTGCATTAGAGGATGCCAAGACTTACATTATTTTTAAAATATTATTGATTCTACATTACAATATTATTGAAATGAAAGAAACAACTTCGAATTTACAGAAGGTCTCTTTAGAGTGGACATTTCGATTTGCGGTACTATTGGGTACATGAGAGGGAATAAAGTGGTTTACGAGTATTGGGACGGCGTTATTTCATAGTTGGATCACTTGGAATGAGTCTTGATTGAGGTGCATAGTGTACTGAGAAAGAGAAGTGTTATCTTTAAGGTATGTCAAGAGGAATCTGAAGAAGTTGGTGTCAACTTAGCAGTGGTTTGGATCAACATAATAATATAAATGATCAGTTCCTTTGGTATGATAGGGCTTCACAAGTGTTTTGTGGCAATACTTTTGAGTTTGGAAGTCCGCGTGACTCAGTTGACCAGTTCTGATGGTTTGGTTATGTGCAAATAAGTTCCAAAGAGTTAGCGATGGTTTTGACCACAATCTGAGACTGATGTCTTCTACAGGTATGGAAGGTTTGTTGCGTGTTGGGATATTGATACACGGCGGATTAGCGCCCTTAACAAGGATGATTTCCAAGTCAACATCCTAGCATTGGAGTGCTTTAAAGGGGTCAAGATCAAGTGTTGCTATATTAATAATTTTGGCTATTTAGGCTAGCTTTGTAATTTGGCTCTACTTAGCTTCCTTACTTGCTTTAGGGTATTTTGGTCATCTAGCCTAATAACACTCTAGTATAAATAATCTCTTCCTTTCAAAATTCTCATTTTGAAAGGTAGCTTACTGAAATTGCAGCAGTCTCAAGACTGATCACAATCAGATTTGAAAACTTGTCTTTAAGGACTGTTCAACAAAAAAGTGCAGCAACAAACAGATGAAGTTTAGGCTGTTTTTGATCAAGCTTTGAGCAATGTTTTGGCACAGTTTTGAGTGCAATTTTTGCACTGTTTGAGCTACAATTTTCAGCACTTGTTCCAGAATTTCTGCACATATAATTGCTGCCCTACTTCAGCAATGTTTACAAAGTTTTGAGCAGTATTTTGAGCAGTGCTTTTGAGTTGCAATTCTGCACAAGTTGGAGCTGATTTCTGCACTGCTACATATGTATGGAATTTCAGAAATTCAGGCTGCAAGATAGTTTCATTTCTGCCCAGTTTTGAAGCCGCTGGACAGTTGAATTCAAAGGCTGGAATTTGATTCGAAAGAAACAAGATGAAACTCTGTACTGTTTGGGTTGTTTGCACCAGCTTGGGCATCAGTTTGCACAAATTTAAGCTGCAGGTTTGGGACAGTGTTTGGCAGAAATTTCTGCACTGTACACCAGTTCTCTGTGAGTAGAGTTGAGCTGAGTTTTCTGCACAAGTTTTGCTAAAACTCCCCAAATGATTTGCTAGTTCCACTATCCATTTTCTGCACTGTTAAGGCTGCTGAAACTCTAGATTTCGACAGCATTGAAGCTAGGGAAATCAGTAGCTTTGGGGCTGCGATGGGGCTGATTAACTGAGAGATTGACGATGAGTCTTGCAAGCTATGTAGTTCAGTTTCCTCTTGGTTTGAGATAGCAGGTGTGGACTGGATTGAAGCGTTAACAGCTGCCATTATTGGACTTGATAGTTATTGCAACTTGATATCAGCTTTGAAATTGTCTGTGAGTTGCTGCTTGGTTGTACAATTTTGGAGTCTGGAACTCCTTATTGCAGACATTTTTCAGGAGGCACTTAGCCTCAGTTGAGCTTTACTACACTTGCAAATTGCTTCAACTGAGTTGGAAGAGAATTGGAGGTTCAGCCCAGAAAACTTCAGGTTGTCACGGTCACAGTTCTCTGTCCAGTATTCTGTCAACTATTGCAAATCTGTCCAACTATTGCACAAGTGACCAGTTTTCCAAATATGACCAGTTTTGCAAAAATAGCCAGTTTTGCGAATATGATCAAAATTTGAAAAAGTGTTTTGTTTTGTAATTTCTTTCCTTTTCTTTCTTCCAATTTGTGTAAACTAAATTCTCAACTAGAGTAACTTGATATTAGTTCATATTGAGTTTATTTCTAGTTTCACTACTACTCCCCATGGATTTATGCACTTTAAACATGGGATTTTGAAGAAAAGAATTTGAGGTTTTTGCATACACTTTAAGAGAATGTATTTTGGGGGTATTTGAGTATCAATTTGGACTCAATTTTGGAATCTAAAAACATATTTGTACACGGCAGGTTATGGGTCATCGAGATTTGATTTTGGTTTCGGATTTTGGGCACGCGGGTCCGAGTTAACTTCTGTTGAATTTTTGGGAATTCTTCAAAGATCGAAACTTTGTGGATTGAGATCACTACCTTGGTTGATGATTGACTTGGATTTGCGTGATTGGATGGCTAGAGTGAGATTTTTACGTGATTTGAGGTTGAAGGCTATCCCGAATGAGGCAAATATCTTACCTAATCTTGTTGAAGGAATAACCCTTAGGATATGACCTTATTTGTCTAATTGGAATATGTGAGAAGTGACATATATGCGAGGTGACGAGTATATATAGGTGCTATGTATGATTCATGATCGGGGTACTCTTTAGGCTATACAAAGATATCGTTAGTGAACACCATCAAAAAAGAGTCGAGGAAAGGCTTAAATACCCGATTCATATGATCCATGAAAGCTGTTGCAGCATTCTTTAGCCCAAATGACATCACTAGAAATTCTAACTGCCCATACTAGGTCTTGAAAGCTGTTTTTGGGATATCCTTCCCCTTGATCTTTAATTGGTAATACCCCGACCTTAAGTCAATTTTGGAGAAGCACTTAGCATACTGTAACTGATCAAACATGTCGTCTATCCTTGGCAACATGTATTTATTCTTGATTGTGAATTTGTTGAGTTACCGATAGTTGATGCACATTCTTAATTTGTATCTGTTTTTGGGAAAGTTAACTAAAAATGTTGTAATGGTATCATTTGCTCCACTTTAACTATGATTGTACAACTAACTGCTTTAAAGATTTGTTAATGATGTAACTAATGGAAATGAACCGGTGTTGTTCACATGACTTCTTAATGACTTGTTAATGAAATGCATTCTTGTCTTTATTTATGGGTGAGTTGGGTAGATGGCACTGTGCAGGCTTGCTCGACCAAGGTAACTCTGTTGAGCGCCGGTTGCACTCCCCGAGGTCGGGGCATGACAGGTATACTATTTTGAAAGTGGACAGATGCAGGTGATTCGTCAGCAGGTGGTTTTGATCCTCGTTAGCAGTTAATCTCTATTCAGTAGATTTTGGTGAGCCCTACTCTGTTTCGGGATTCATGTCATTTGACGTTGTATGCTATATTTTAAGGTATATCCGGGGTCTTGTCGCTGACACATCCATACTACTCTTCTATTGTACTTAGAGGCTCCGCAGACAGGTTGTGGGTGGTATATGATGTTGGGAATTAAACTAGTAAGTGTTGGTATTTGGGCGAACATGTTTTTATCCTATCAGTAAACTTGCTATATTTTGGAAATCATAAATAAATATCCTTTAGTAGTGGAAAATATTGTGGAACACTTGACTCTTCTCATGTCTATCACCTGTACTGGTTCTTATATTGTTAATGGACAAGGTTGGTAGAAGGCATCTAACAGGCTTGCTTAAGCGGGGTATCTCGGTTGAGCGCCGATCGCGCTCCCCGAGGTCGGGGCTTGACACAATCTCATCCATTTCTCATTTTTATCGCATTCTTACTTTACTATTCCATAGTTCCCTTAACCATATAACTCCTACTTAATACCATATCACACCATCTTTCCCCCTCTCTTCATCTTTGGCGTCTTTTCACATCTTTACTGCCTCTTACTTGCCTTGCGGTAATCCTTCTGTACCAAAGATAACGAAATTTCTTTCTCACGAGGGTGACACCTAGTGTAACTGGCACACATAGTCCCTTAAGCTCACATTATTTGTTCTAGGGAAACGTCTTCCTGAATGACCTTTAAAGGTTATTCTTCTGTTGTCCGTTTTATTATCGTCGAAATATGATCTCTGAAATTCTCACGATGCCGACTATTATAAAATCATTTGGTCCCTAATTCATGTTTAGTTTATCTTGTTCACTAGCCCATACTGATTTCTATTACTCCGGGGTCTAACATTTCCTTTTGGTAATCATGTTGGAATCACCAACTTATTTCTCGAAATGAGGATATGACTTCATGGCTTATACCCTTTTATTGATTTAAGGCATATCTCCTCTTGTCTTTCCCTTCACTTGACTATAGACTTTGTCATCCTGTCATATTTTGATTTGCCATTATCACTCACTTATCACATCATGCTTTTATCATTTACTATCTTCTTATTCTCCTGCTAATATTTCTGTCTATCACTTTATTCTGAAAACTTTAACAAAATATTCTTTTGCTTTTAGTTCCCTTTGCTCCATCCACTGGCTCTTTGGGACACCTAACATTCTCTCTTTACTAGGGATGGGAGCCATACTAAGGTAAATATTTATCCCTTCTAGGATTCCAGTGCCTATCTTTGTAATTTTTTGAACATTCTAGTATTCATATCTAGCTGTACTATTCTAGAGTGCACCATCTGGGTGTCTCACAAGGAGAATTATTACCACGTTTGCAATATCTTTCGGAAATGTGTGTTAACGCTAACAATACATCCACTATTTTGGGTTACTCTAACCCCAGCTAGATCCTGATCCGTCCTTCTCTTAAACTATATCCATTGGCTCTCATAGAGCATAACTGAGATGGGTGTGGCCAATTGTACATACCTCTGTTACAGTTGAAAGTAACTCAAAATGCTTATATTTCTCTGCCTGAATTGTAAATACTGATAATTTTCATTAACCGGGTACCTCGTACCCTTATTTACCTTGCTTCTTTTACTTGTTGAAACTTGTATCTACTTTCTAATTCTCTCGTTGTTGCTTACCATATGGGTGGATAGATATTCACGCCTTAGGGCTCCTTATCAAGAAGCTTACACGTCTTAGTACACATATGATCTGCTGAAGACCTCACATTTACTCATTATAAGCATGATGCAAAATCGAGTTCCTCTGACTCAACTCTTCCACATCTACATCTCTTACCGGTTTATCTTTCTGGATGTTGGTATCGTTGTATTACGAATAAAATAGAAGTTAGGAGTTTGAATTCTTACAACTGAGCTCTACCACACGATATAGAGTAAGAAGAAAGAGTGACAGTCCTAAATGCCCTGTAGCCTCCTGCTTATAAGTGTGGTTCACAACACACCCATAATAAGACTCTACTAGACACAACTTGTAGACTCCCTAGGATAGAACTGCTCTGATGCCACTTTTGTCACAACCCAAACCGAAGGGCCGCAACGGGTACCTGGTGCCTTACTCAACCGAGTACAGACGTAACATATCTTTCGTATCATACTATCATAAGTAAATGAGCCGAAAAGGTCTTCATGAGATAACTAGAATAAAACATGAGGGAATAGTCGACACAGGATGACCCAACATGATATACCGACTTATACATATGACATATGACCTATAAGGCCGAAATGGTCATTTGTACACTTAAAACATTGGCCGACAAGGCCATACAATCTTTCATATACATGACATATGTCTACAAACCTCTAAGAGTACATAAACATTATAAAGGTCGGCTTATGGCCCTGCCATACCAATCTCTATATGTCCAAAGCATACCGACCAAATAGGTAACTCCGGAGCAAGTGGAGTGCACCAACATCTTCCGCTGAGCTGATAGCCTACTAGGAGGACTATCAACCTGTCAATCGGGACCTGCGGACATAAAACGTAGTGTTCCCAGGTAAAAGAGACGTCAGTACAATTAAAGTACCGAGTATGTAAGGCATGAAAAGCAGTATATAAAAGACATTAAAGAAACATGGAGTAAAGGACTCGACCTGTAAGTCTGAATAGCTCTATGAATCATGAAACATTTATAATGCCATGCATATATGTATAAATGTCATATCATGCATAGGTATATGCGTACATAACATCATCAAGCCTCTGAGGGCATCCCATCATATCATCTCAGCCTCTATGGGCGAAATCATCAACGTATACCAGCTGATCAGATGGTGGTTCGTATATAACACAATAACCTTTCCCCATACCCCATATACATATACTATGTACGTATATAACGCCATCTGGTCATGAGTCAATGTATATGTATAAATGAATGCAATGCATAATGAAGTAAGTCAATAAGATCTCTCGGAATGTCATAAGATCAATATACCGTCGGATAAACTTTATCAACTTACATATTTTGTTGAGACCGATAAACAAGCGATATAATAATAGGACACATGCGAAATCAAGAACATAGGCGCCCCTAATACTTCTATGAATAGAGGTATTTATGAAAGTTGTGCGTTTGTATCATATGGACCATGGCAAAAGGAAAGAAGAGATAGCCTTAACATACCTTTATGGATAACGACTTAATATATACTGCCCGTGGTACTTCAGCGGAGAATTGGGCAGCACTTCCCCTATATTTCCTCACTTTCCCGAATTCGAAACCGCACCAAAGAACAACATCAATAGCCAATCCTACCCATTATATGCTTAACCTTGGTTGCCCTCTTTCGAACCTTCCGTAACATTACTTAGCAATGAAGTACCCTTCGATTCACTTCAAGAAAACAAACGTTGCTGCTACCATTCTTGAGAAACACAATTGTTTAGCTAAAGTAGTCTATATTGGAAAGAAACATTGTTACTAGATCTCAAAAGGGAGAATCAACACTACTTCTATATTTGTTTAGCACATTACTGCTATAAAGGGAAGGAATTATTGTTGCTATTAAGTACTTAAATGCTGCACATCAAGGGTTACTAAAAGAGAAAGAGGAGAAAAATCCTTCATTGCTTTCTACGTGTAGTTGCAGCCAACTTTTCATATGGAACTCTTGTCTAATTAATTCAAGATATTGTTGCATATATTTACAAAATAAGAGAGAAGTGAGCTCTCAAATGATGACATATGATTATGGACCATGGGGTCCACCTAGCAAGCTAAGCTCTTATCCTTTCAAATATGCCACTTACTACCCATTAAATGCATAGTCACTTTGTTAGTTTCCCTCATAGTGACATGTGGATATATTGTCCCCTCACCAATTATCTAAATATAACTTTAATTAATTCTTTTATCTCCACTATTATCCAACATGCTATCTTGCTGTAATATTATAATTAATCCCCCTTTTACTACGGGGTATAACATCGATGTAATACTACGGGGTGTAACATCACCGTAATACTGTGGGGGTGTAACATCATCGTAATACTACAGGGTGTAAAATCATTCTCTCCTTTGGAACATTCGACGTAATACTGTAAGGTGTAATATCGACGTAATACTGCAGGGTGTAATATATATTCTATACCACCCCAGGAAGGAAAATGTTGTGGCTGATACATTAAGTCAGAAATCCATGGGCAGTATGTGAAAATACATAAGGTTCAGATGACCAAATAATTGTACCGGTTGGCTAACCTAAGCATACGATTGCTCGATACCAGTAACGGAGGGGCCACAGTTTGAAACGATGCCAAATCCTCGTTAGTGGCGGATGTAAAGGCACGATAATTTGATGATCCAGCCTTGGTGAAGGTGGGAGGAACCACTCCCTTTCAAAAGAATCAAGTGTTCGAGTTATCCGAGGATGTAGTCCTTAGATGCCAGGACCGGTTGTGTGTGCCCTATGTCGGGGGACTCTGAGAGCAGATCAGGGTGGAGGCTCATAATTCCCGGTATTCTATTCATTCGGGGTGCTACGAAGATGCATCATGATCTTCGGCAGCTGTACTGGTGGGACAACATGAAGAGGAGCGTTGCTGAATACGTCGCTCGGTGTTCAAATTGCCAACAAGTTAAGGTTAAACACCAGAAAGCCGGAGCACTGCTCCGGAATATAGAAATTCCAACCTGGAAATGGGAGATGATCAACATGGATTTTGTTGCCGGATTACCACATTTACGCTGAAGGTTTGATTCCATATGGGTTATCGTGGATCGAATCGCCAGGTCAAGTTACTTATTACCAGTTAAGACTACCTTTTCGGCTGAAGATTATGCTAAGTTATACATTAAAGAGGTAGTTTGACTTCATGGGATTCCAATCTCTTTTATATCAAATGGAGAGTGCCCAGTTTATGGCCTTCTGGAGATCACTTCAAAAAGGATTGGGCACGAGGATCAACCTTAGCATAACTTTCTATCCACAAATAGACAGCCAGGCTGAACGCACTATTCAGACACTCGAGGACATGTTACGAGCCTACGTTTTGGACTTCAAAGGAAGTTGGGAGGATCATCTACCACTCAGCCTATAATAATAGCTATCATGCTAGCATTCGGATGGCACCGTATGAGGCCCTATATGAATGGAAGTACAGATCTCCTATCAGCTAGTTCGAAGTAGGTGACACAAAGTTATTGGGTCCTGAATTGGTTCAACATGCTGTAGAAAAGGTGAAAATGATTCGAAGTCAATTCTTGGCCACCCAAAGCAGGAAAAAATCTTACTCGAATAACCGACAACGAGATTTGGAGTTTGCTTTGGGAGACTGGGTATTCTTGAAGGTGTCGACTCTAAAAGGCATAATGTGTTTTGATAAGAAAGGCAAGCTCAGCCCCTGATATATCAAACCATATCAAATTATTCAGAGAATCGGTCAAGTAGCTTATAAGCTTGAATTTCCCACGGAATTGGGAATAGTGCATCCGATATTCCATGTATCCATGCTCCGCAAGTGCTTGGGGTACTCCTCCCATGTTACCCCTATTGAAGATATTCAAGTCATATAGGACTTATCTTACGAAGAAATTCCGGTGGCTATCCTAGATCCTCGTGTTCGTAAGCTGCGAACCAAAAAGGTAGCTTCAGTTAAAGTTCTTTGGAGGAACAATAAGGTAGAAGAGATGACATGGGAAGCTGAAGAAGATATGAAATCTAGGTACCCTTACCTGTTCCATACCATGGGAGGCAACGTCGAAGTCACTGCAACAGGCACAAACTAAGATAACTAGAGAAGTTCGCAAGAGATGACCATAAATCAACATTCGAGGAAGAATGTTCCGAAGGGGGAGATTATGTTACACCCCACATTATTCCCCCACATATATGAAGTTAAGGATTAACAAGGTTTTGGCATCAACAATCAGCTGAAGGCACGTTACCTGGCAGAGAGGCAATTTCATTTGGCCAAATTGCGCCAGCTGTTCCACAGGGTGCAATGGCCGGTGTGAGGCGACACATTTTGCATGTGATGATGACGAAATTTCCAAGATTCAGTATAGTATAAAAAGGCAGTGCATCCCTATTCTCTTTCATTCTAGGAGATATAACCCACTTTAGCTCACCCAAAATGCTCTCAAACCCCTTTTAGGACACCTAAACAATCTAAGGCTGAATCAGAGGCGAATTTTGTAGGAACTAGCATAAAGAGGCTTGGAACCGTCAATGCATTATCTATTGTCTTGTTACATTGATTTTGGGAGGTTCGTTGGAGGTGGAGTTAACCACCATAGAAGTGTAGGAACTATGAAAGCGTAGCTAGGTCTGCAACAAGGTATGTAAGACAATCTTCTTTCTTGGCATGATTAAGTATAGGCGTCTCCCACTCTAAAAGGTTCATGTTTAGTAAGATTGGTTTGATCTAAGCCATACCAAATAACGTTGCTACTGTTCTTGTACATCCTAGACGGTAGCCTTCCTTTCAAGTCTGAGGTGTTCCCAGTTAGTATCGTGAGGTCGAAAAATATGATTCATCATGAATTTAGACTTAGCATCTCTTGAAAAAAGGGTTTGCATTGCACTTTTAATATATATATATATATATATATATATATATATATATATATATATATCTAACTCTAGCAGTGCTCTACAGATGGCAGGGTATGGCACCAATTGTGCAACCACTAACTAGTTGCGTATGAAGAGATGAAATATGAAATATTACCGAGCCCCTTGTGTGTTCGGGTACGACCGAGCCCTTGCGTGGTTGGGTATGATCGAGCCCTTGCATGGCTGGGTATGACCGAGTTCTCAGTGAGGCTGGGTACGAAATAATGAGCTATGAAATACTACCGAGCCCTAGTGTGGCCGGGTACGACCAAGACCTCTTGAGATCGATTATGATGTAATGAAAGAATAAAACTTTACTGAGTCCTCTACGAGTCCGAGTACGATATGAAATGATATGCCCAGAGAGTGCTTGAGTAATCTTATAGTATATTATATTTGATGCATAGTCTCAATGAGTGGCTTAACCTTTTATAAAGCTTGAATACTTTTAAATGTTAGTTTATGCCTCAGGTGGTTTGTCTTCAGTATCCAGGTTGAAGTCATGCATTCATGTCTGTTATATTGTATCTTTAATTTACATACCTTCTTAGTCTTATATTCTCAGTACATTTTTCGTACTGATGCCCTTTTCTTTCAGGCGTTGTGCTCATGCCCACAGGTGCAGATAGACCCGGTGACATCCCTCCATAGTAGGGTGTATATTCTAGCTGTTGGTTGTCATGCTCCATTTCTCCGGAGTAGCTGTTCAGAAGTCGATAGGTACTGAAATGTATGTTCCAGTCATTTTGGGTATGGTGGGGCCCTTTACGGACCAAGTTGTGTGTCATGATACTCTTAACCTCTTGCAGACTATGTCGGGTGTATGTAAATATTGTTAAGACTCTGTTAGTATTAGATGTACATTTGTGTATCTATTCAATGTTAAAGTTCATCGACAGCCTATTATGAGTCTTCTAAGTTTTGACATTATACTTGGTGGCCTTGTTGGCCCAGATTTTATGGTGTAGGATCTAAGTATGGACATCGGTTCGCACATGCCCTTGGCATCATGTGCTGGTTGCACCTCCCAAGGTTAGGGTGCGACACCATGTACTAAAAATTAGAACAACGCAAGAGTTAAAAGGACTGTCTTATAATCAAACTCTATCGCACGATCTAGAGTATCAAAGAAGGGTGAAATTACTAAATGCCCAAATAGAGTCCTACTTATAGATGTGGTCAACTTCACACCGATAAGAAGAACACTACTCGACATGGCTCAGAGACATCCTAGGACACTTTATAAAAGTTTAGGATCTAATACCAAGCTTGTCACGCCCCGTCCTTGGGGAGTAGGACCGACGCTCAACCGAGGTAACCCGGTCAAGCAAACCTACCTAGTTCCTAGAAACCAACCTTGACCATGAATAATTCATAAAGAAATAAGATGTAACGATCAATCAAGAAGATATGACTACACAACATTAATTTTCATTCATTAAAGGAGGGCTTTCTTTGTTATATAACAAAATAATACAAGTCCATAGTTTAAAAGTGGAAGTATCTGAAAAGAATTATCATTTTTAGCTTTTTTTTCATTCAAAAGATGACCCACAGTTTGTCTACAGAGTCTCTAAATAACATGAAAGTAGTATGAAAGTGCCAGTGACCAGGCCTCGGCTATACCTCAAAAGCAATGTACAAGGAATCAATGCAATATATGGGCCCCAATGTAGAATAGGGCTCACCAGTACCCAATGGGTTGAGGGTACATTGCTATCAAGGATCAATGCCGCCTATTGAGGTACCACATGTATCCATTAAAGATGAAGCATCCCCGACAAAAGGGACATCAGTACATATGAAATAGTACTAGTATGTAAAGCTAAGTACCCTCACAAGGAATGGAATGCCAACATAAGAAGAGAGAAACATGGAAGCAGTAAGAAAACCAATAGTATTTGAAATGCCAAGTTAAACATAAACAATTTTCAAATAAGCATTAACATTTTTTATTGGGAGATCATTAGCTATCGACACACCACTATCCACATGGCATAGAGTCCGATCTCAGCCCGATCTACTATGTCGTCTCACCTCAATGTATGTGGGTTGACATAGTAATGCGAAACTACCATGTGTGCAGCATGGCGTCCGATCTCTGCCCGATCGACTAGGCCGTCTCACCACAATTCCTTGTGGGTTGACATGGTGTTTCCTAGCAATCAATTCATCCCAGTCAAGGGGAATAATCTAATCATAGTGCAAAGGAGATTTGTCCCCCAATAAGCCCCTACACCGGTACATGTAGTTTTAGGCTTAGGCCTTTACAACCCACCCTTCCTTGGTGACCTAACGATACTCCCAAAAATATTTCAATATAAAAAGAAATATATTCATCTCATAGCCTTTCATAAAATCTTTCATTTCATTGGCACTCTTGGCCATACATGATACTCTTCGTTCTCGGTACAATGGCCACATATCAGATGCTTTCCTTCAATTTATAACATATGCATTGAGTCATTGAAAATCATAGAGATATATTTATATCATTGGAAGGACATAACTTCATATCATGTGCATTTGAAAACTAAAGACGTTGGAAAATTTTGAAAGAAAAGAGCATGGCAATAGAAAATAAGGAATGTGTAGAGCTTCATGAGCATTTGGTAATTCAATCTTTTTAAGCATTTCAATTATGTAGTTTCATGGCATAAAAGTCATGACTTGGGAAGGAACACATGGGTAGCATATAATTGCTTGTCACCCAAAATTATATTCTAGCAATTTGGAAGCTAAGGCATGGAATCATAAATAAATCATACTTAAAAGATCATGGAGGATTTCATAGAAATCGATTTTATGGGAAGAAGCTTAGCCAAACATACCTCGAATTCTCCCCTTAATGATACTACGATGGTCCACCACACCAAAAAACTTCAATCTACAACAATGCAATATAATTGTATTAATATTAGTAAGGATGTTTACATTTTGCTCACTTAGGCATTATGTCAAGCATCTAGTGTGCGCATTTCTCTACGACCTTCATCAATGATATTTCTTCATTCAATTCCCACTCGTTGACCCACCAATTCATACTAGAAACAGACTTAGATAGTTTAGGACTTCCAACAATACATTCGTGTCTTACTATTCACACCCAACCAACCAATTCATCAAACGAATTACTTTTCATTCTCTACAAATTCTCAAAATTCCAATGGGTGAACATAAGGCTTCCAATCACCTTCCTATAATTTCTAACTCTAAATTCCTACTCATATATTCATTATTAAGTCATGCATGCAAGTCCAAGGAGATGGAATTACCTATTGGGAGTAAATCTTGCAAAGTCCTCACTTGAGCTCTTGGGAAGATACCTTGAAAATCCAATGATTTCACAGTGGATTGAGTTAGTTTTAGTGTGAAATTGATGGAATGAAATACCAAACTAGTGGGGATTACTCACCTAGAAGATGGAGGAGTTGGGGGTCTTGAGAGAGTGGAGAGGAGCTCTAAGAATCAACAAAGAGGAGTGGGAGAAATGAGGTACCGAAATGCCCTTTAAAAAGGCTTCAGGCCTAGCTCGTACATCCTTGTGCATCGCGCGGACATGGACGGGCCCTCATTCAAGTTCGCGCGCTGGGGCCTTACTTCACTATTTTCAAGAATGGCTAGGGGTATTGGCTCATTCAAACCCGCACGACGCACGAGTTCAGATGAGCCCCCCCAATTGCATCCTTTCTCTATTTCTTGTTTTCCAACTTACCCTCCTTCAATACCTTGCTATGATATAGACCCAATTCACTTCCAAACCTTCATATGAGTATGAAACCATGATTACACGATGTCACCCTCATCCATGGCATATGAGGTATGCAAAACGATAAGTGGAGACCTCGAGGCGGGATTTAAGGCCTTAAACCCTTAGCAAAACTTTCCTGGTTCCACTTGCCTTACTTTGGTATTTTGATTATAACTTCTTGTAGAAATATTCAAATAACAAATGGTTTTATACTTTGGAAAGTAGACTCGAAGGCATCCACCTTCAAATGAAAATTTTCAGAATTTGTTTTTGTATTTCCTGAGTTATACCCGTTCAAAGTCATGAGATGTGCAATTTAGGACATCTCTTCCGCTTGATATTTCGAACTTTTTCTTTCCAAACAATTTCTTCCCATTTATACACATCCTTAGTAGGCGTTTGGACATAAGAATTGTAAAATTCGAAAAAATGGTGAAAATATTTTTAAAGTGAAAATGGTATTTGAAATTTAGAGTTGTGTTTGGACATAAATTTCAGTTTAAGTTTTTTTAAAAGTTTTGTGAGTGATTTGAGTGAATTTTGAAAAACAGTTTTTTGGAGTTTTTCAAATTTTCGAAAATTTTCAAAATGCATCTTCAAGTGAAAATTGGAAAATTTATGAACAAACGCTGATTTCGAAACAAAGTGAAATTGTTTTGGAAAAATCTTCCATAAAATTTTATGTCCAAACGGGCCCTTAGTATGTTCCAAAACCATTTTCACATATATTTGTTTATTTTACATGTCCTTACAAATTGTTCCCTCAAATTTTGAAACACTACCCTCAAATGCTGCTAGTGCTCTTCCATGCTACGCGAGCAGATCAATATGTCATCAATGAAGACAATGACAAATGAATACATATATGGCCTAAACACCCTATTAATCAAATCCATAAATGCTGCCTGAGCGTTAGTCAAATCGAAAGACATCACCAGAAATTCGTAGTGCCCATATCTAGGTCGGAAAGCCATCTTAGAAATATCCGAAGCACGAGTCCTCAGCTGATGATACACAGATCTCAAGTTAATCTTTGAGAACACCCTAGCACCCTAAAGCTGATAGAATAAATCATCAATGCACGACAACAAATACTTATTCTTGATGGTGACCTTATTCAGCTGGTGGTAATCAATGTACATATGCATACTCCCATCTTTCTTCTTTATAAATAACACTTGTGTGCCCCAAGGCAACACACTCGGCCTGATAAATCCCTTCTCAAGCAACTCCTAAAACTTCTCCTTCAACTCTCTCAACTCCGTTGGAGCTATACGATAAGGCGCAATAGAGATAGTCTGCGTGCCTGGTGCCAAATCAATGCCTAAATCGATATCACGATCCAGTGGCATTCGTGGAAAAGCCAGCAGGAAATACATCGAAACACTCTCGCACCACAAGAACTGAAACTATCGTGGGAGCTCCACAACAGTATCGTGAAAAAATAGGCCAAACAACCCTTCTTGACTATATATCAAGCCTTCAAGAAAGAAATAACCTTATTGGATGCACTACTAAATGAACCTCTCCACTCCAGCCTAGGCAACTCTATCATCGCCACTGTAACAGTCTTGGCATGGTAATCAAGAATGGCATGATACAGAGATAGCCTCAAAGTCAATCATATCGAGTAGTAGAAGATCCACTCTGGTCTCATACCTACAGAAAGTCACCACTTAGGACTGGTAAACCCGATCCACAATAACAGAATCACCTACCAGTGTGGACACATATACAGGAATACCAAAGGACGCAAGAGATACATCCAGATAAGGAGCAAAAATAAAAGAGACATAGAATAGGTATACCATGGATAAAACAGTACCGAAGCATCTCTACGATAGATAGAAATAATACAGAATCTAGCCAAAGCGCGACCTGACTGGCCTCAACCTCTAGGGCGACCCTACCCACCTGCCCTCTGCTTCAGGCCGACCGAACGTGCGGTGTGGCAACTGGTGCGATAATCATGAGTTGATGGCCGTGCTGCACTGCTTGCCCCAAAGTCTGGGACAAAACCTCTTCAACAGACCAAACTCCCCGCACCCGAAACAACCTGTCGGAGTGGGAAACTGTTGACTCTAGATTTGGTCCTGATAACCCGAGTACTCACTAGAGTAACCCTGAATAGCTGGTAGATTGTAGGTGCTCTATAGATTAGCACTGAAGTAAGGTCGTGCTGGAGCACATAGAATAGGCTGTGGTGCTGAATACATAGGCCTGCTAGGATGGCCCCTCCCGATCTAACCTCTGCCCCCAGACGAGGCGCCACTGAACCCTCTAGAATGCCGAGGTCATTTGTTACTCGATGTGAACTCTTTTCCCTAAGTGCGGATATGCTCGATCCTTCGAGCTATCTCTACTACCTGGAGGAAAAGAGTCCCCAACTCTGCCTCTCGAGCCATAGAAACTTGAATCCCATAGTGCAAACCCGCAATAAGTCTCTGCACTCTCTCTGCCTTTGTAGGAAGTATGATAGCTGTATGAGGAGACAACTCAGTGAATCTTGCCTCATAGTCGGTCTCAGACATCCGACCCTACTACAGCCGCTCGAACTGACCCCGCAACTCTTCTCTCTGAGTGGGTGGAATATATCTCTCCAAAAAGATGTGCGTGAACTGATCCCAAGTCAAGGGAGGTAAACCTGCTGGACTACTCAGGAGATAAGACTGTCACCATCTATGGGCCTTCCCCTTTAGCTAAAATGTGGTGAAGTCTACCCCGTTGTACTCCGCTAGTACAAACTTATGCAACCTATCCCTGCAACGGTCAATGAAATCTTGCGAGTCCTTTGACTGCTCACCGCTAAAGTGGGGAGGATGAAGCCTAGTAAATCTGTCCAGCCACTTCTGCTCCTCAACGGTTGTGACTGTTCTAGTCTCTGCCCTAGCCGCTTCAACCGGCTAAACTCCACCCGCACGTAGTACACTTGGGATCTGATAAATAGTAATGGCGTGTCCTGGCACATGAGCGGAAGGGGTCCGTGCTCCCCCTCCTCCCTGAAATGTGGCTGGGTCCACTGGAAATAGTCTCGCCTGAGCCATTGAGTTCATAAACTGCATCATACGACCCATGACCTCCTGAAAGCCTGGTGCGGTCATGAAATCTATCAGGGCCCACTCAACTGTAGGTACATCATCCTGCTCCTCAATGATATGATCATCCACCAAATCCATTAGCAATACCACTGTGGCAACTCTAAGATGCCCTTGTCCTCCAATATGAGCTCTGCCCCTCCCTCGGCCTCTGCCTCTATCTCTGACGATCAGGGGAGCAGCCCCTCTACCACCGAATGATGCCATCATGTGCGTTCTCACCATCTGTGAGAGTATACAGATGCAACAATCCCCTGTATAGTCCCACAAGTGGGGTCTGGGGAGGGTAGAGTGTACGCAGACCTTACCCCTGCCTTTAAAATGGCAGAGAAAATTTGTGAGAGAATAAGAGAGATATTTAGACTTAGAACAACATCTACAACATAATAGGAAGTGAAGAAAGAAAAGTTTCCTAACACCCTATAGCCTCTCGAAGATAAGTACAGACAAATGCGTACTGATCCGCAAGACTCTACAAGGTCTGCTCATGACTCGTGAAACCTATATGAACCTAGTGCTCTGATACCACACTGTCACGACCCAATTTTCACCATAGGCCGTGATGGTGCTCACCACTACCGTTAGGCAAGCCAACGATAAACCATCAATACAACAACTATTCATAACACTTTTTAAAATCAGGAATTACAATAATCGAACGGAGATAGGTTTAGAAACAATGATAAAATACTTTCATTCTTACTAAGTCATGAGATATGAACAAAACATAAAGCAAAATAATATAAATATCAAGTACAACTCTGAACATCTATGAAAAATGCGCAAAACTAGGTGTCACAAGTGAATGAGCATCTAGCAGAATATATACAAAACCACTACAACTACTGTCTGGAATGGAAGTAGACAGAATAAAATAAAGAAAGGGGGAAGGAGACTCCGAGTGCTGTGGGTCGAAGTATGGAGAGCAGCCCACCACTAAGTCTCCAGCTGGTGTGACTACGCGCCCGAGTGACCACTTGATGTACCTGTCTCAGTACCTACACAATTAGTGCAAACGTATAGTATGAGTACAAAAATCAATGCGTACCTAGTATGTATCTAGTCTAAACTCGAAGAAGTAGGGACGAAAGATCGATATCGACACTTACTAGTGGTCCAATAATAATGTATATAAAAGTAATAAAGCACAACAAGTAGCAACAAAATAGATAAATATAAGTAACATGATTCTCAACATACAAATAATTACGAAATCATCAAATACCATAACTGCCTCGAAGGAAATAAAGATAACCATTATCAAATACAATGCCAAATCTCAACTCAGGAAAACTTATATGTACGTTGGCTCCCTATCGAATATTACACACGAGTCCGAAGGAGAATGGACGGATCCCATAAGAATAATTTTACTCAATACCGCCGAGGTCGTATGGTCCGATCCATAGATGCATCGCATAATACTGCCGAGGTTAACGACTCACTCCCATAATGATATTTTTTAACACTGCTAAGGCGAACGGCCCGATCCCATAGGAATAGAGAAACTTTCATAACATTGCTGAGGAGCAAGACACTATCCTATAGGAATAGAGAAAACTTTCATCGGGCCACTAGTCCCAATCGCGAAGATATGTGCGAGTCATGAAAACACAGAACTACCGATCACATAAACACAACATGAGGATAGGAATGCAGAGAAAGCATAATTGTTACCGATAATCAAATATCACGTTCAAACTTAGAGTAAAGAAGCCAAATACGTAAATTCTAGTCTCAAGCTCACTTATGAATTCAAGTAATCAAACAAGTAAGATTAATTCAAGTATTACAGGTAAGGCATGAAGTAGGTCTAATTCTACTCGGACATAACCAAGAATCTAGCTTACGCTCAGACGCTCGTCACCTCGTATGTACGTAGTACCCATAACACGTAGCACATAACCAATAAAGTGCCTACGGGGATAGTTCCCTCATACAAGATTAGGCAAAAGACTTACCTTGCTTCCAAGTCCACTACTGGTCTCCAACACTTCACTAACACCTTAAATCGACGTCGAGCCACTCAAAACTAGTCAAAGGGACGTGCAATCTAATCAATATATGCTCAAGAACTCATAATTTAACTATTAGTATCAATTCCCAACTCCACTTGGAAAGTCAACAAAATTCAACCCGGGCCCACGCGCTCGGACTCCGAAAATGTTTGACGATAAATATTACCTATGGAATCACGAACTCAAATACATAATTTATATCCAATTCCATAGCCAATTCCATGGTCAAATCTGATTGTTACCAAATTATAGTTTTTTCAACAAAATCCCACAATTCTAATAATTTCCAAGTTAAAGTCTACACCTAATCCATGTATTTTACTCACAATAAGTAGAAATCACTTACCTAGTAAAACTTGATGAAAATGGCCCTTCAAAAGGCTCCCAAATCGCCCAAGCCAAGAGAAAATAGGAAGAAACGAGCTAAGTCCCGAAGTTAAATCTTATATTCTGCCCCAACATCCTTCATCGCGGTCGCGGAAGAAGCCTTGCTATCACGAAGGACAACATTGCCCCTGACCAAACCTTCCTCTTCGCGTTCACAAGTTCCCAGCCACGTTCGTGAAGACAACTAGCCCCCAACCCTTGCGTTCGCGAAGGCCAAAGCTGCCTTCCCAGTCCCTTCCTCTTCCTTCTTCGCATCCGCGTAGGCTCCTTTGTGTTCGCGAAAAGGAGCCAAGTCCTCCATCACGTTCGTGGGGCCTTATTTGTTTTTTGCGAAGAGCAGCAGCTTCCCCTCTTCCTTCTTCATGGTTGAGGGACCACCTTCGCGATCGCGAGGCACACCAACACCAACACCAACAAAAATCTTCCAACTTCAACATTGCTTCGGGTGGTCCAAAACTCACCCAAGCCACTCGGAGCCCCATCCAATTATACCAACACGTCCATAATTATAATTTAGACCTACCTGAGGTCTCGGAACACATAAATTAAAATTGCAACCAATAATCGCACCCCAAACTAAACTAATCAACTTCTAAACTTCAAACTTCTTCCAACTAATTCCGAACGCGATGAATCATACTTAGACAACTTGGCATGATAACAAAATTGAGACACAAGTCCAATATGACAAGAAAAACCTACCCTGAGGATCGGAATGCCAAACAGGGTTCGATAACACCAAAGTCCATCCCAAGTCAAACTTAGAAAACTCTAAAACCTTCAAAATGCAAACTTCCAACAATAAGCGCTGAAATGCTGCCGGTCCACCCCGAAACTTGATCCGAACGTATTGGAACCTTCAAATCCTGATTTTGAGTCTGTTTACTCAAAATGTCAATACAGAGAACGGGCCAGATGTTTTCTACATCCAGTACCTCAAGAAGAAGCCGACAGAAACCTTCCACGAGTATGCTACTCATTGGAGATCAGAGGCCGCAAAAGTGAGGCTACCACTTGAAGAGGAACAAATGAACAAGTTCTTTGTTAGAGCTCCAGATCCGCAGTATTATGAAAGGTTTATGGTAATCGAGAATCACGAGTTCTCAGACATCATCAAGTTAGGAGAAAGGATAGAAGAAAGAATCAAGAGTGGGATGGTAACCAATTTCGAGGCACTGCAAGCCACAAAAAAAGCCTTGCAATTAGGAGGTATTTCGAAGAAGAAAGAAGTGGGTGCCGTGATGGTAGCCCAAGGCCCTAAGTCTCCCCTCACATACCAAACACCTCCACCCACTTATCAACCCTCACCTCTGAAATACCAATACCCTGCCACCACATACCATGCCTATAACATTGAACCTGCATATTACCATTCACCTCCACCCGCCCGCCAAAACTACCCAAAGCCATGACCAAACTTTGACCGCAGAGCTCCCATACAATACACCCCAATTGCTGAACCCATAGCCCAACTGTATGAGAGACTAAAGGTCGCTGGTTACGTCACCCTATTCCTATTGTTACTACTGAGAACCCCTCCCAGTGGGTTAACCCCAGCAAAACTTATGTCTATCACTCAGGCATGAAGGGTCATACCATTGAAAAATGCCACATGTTGAAGGATAAGATTCAGACATTGATCGACACCAAGGTTATACAGGCAAAAGAAGTCGCGCCAAATGTCCGTAATAACCCTCTCCTAGATCATAGGGGTGAGGGAGTGAATGTGATAGAAACTGATGAGGAATGTGATCAAGAAGGATCCATTGGACTTATTCGAGAAGGAGATGCTCCTAAAACATCTTCTGTCACCCTCTCGCCGATTATGGTACAAACCCAGGCACCATTTGAGGTCGAGGTAGCTACCCCTTCACCGTGATGGTAGCTCCCACACCATCTTATAAGTCTGATGTTGTCCCATGGGATTATGTTGCGGAGGAAAGAAGAAAGGGAAAGGCCAAGATAGAAGAGACATGTGTTGCGCAAGGTATGACTAGAACTGGTAGAGTTTACACACCTGAGAATCTAGGAGGAACAAGCAAAAAAGCTGCATCTAAGCCACATATCATTGAAACAAGCGCTGATGATCTCTACCTGAACAAGACTCCCGCCCAGATATCCATCTTGTTACTGTTGCAAAATTCAGACGCGCACAAGAATGCCTTGATAAAAGTGTTAAGTGAAGCCTATGTACCCGCCGATATCACTAGTGGAGAAATGGCTAACATAGTCGGGCAGGTACTGGAGAGTCATAAATTTACTTTCCACGAAGATGAGTTACCGCCAGAAGGGTTGAGCCACAACAAAGCATTGCATATCACTGTGCAATTTGAAGACACGTGCATTTCCAGGGTCCTGATAGATGGAGGTTCTTGCCTGAACATTTGCCCACTGACCACTCTAAAAAGATTAGGTAAAGGCCTGCATGAGATACGAATGGGAAGCATGAATGTGAAAGCATTCGATGGAACTCAGAAAGCCACTATCGGAGAAATCAACCTTGATCTACAGATGGGCCCGACCTGGTTTGATGTCGAATTCCACGTGCTAGATATATATGCCACTTACAACCTATTGTTGGGACGACCATGGATACATGCAGCTGGGGCAGTAGCTTCTATTCTGCACCAGGTTGTGAAGTTCTAGTGGAATCATTAGGAGGTGATCATTTATGGAGACGGAAGCAACCCTATCTACACCAACCAGACCGTTCCAGTCATCGAAAACATGAGGAAATTAGGAGGAGAAACTTACCACCGCATTGAGCGAGTAAACGCAATTGAGAAGGATCGATGGTGGAGCAATAAGATAGAAAGAATATTGTTGTGGACGTGATATGAACCGAGCAAGGGTCTTGGCCGAAAGCTTCAGGGGATCACAGAACCCATACGACCGCAGTATCATGGCCCGACCTTTGGGCTCAGGTATGAATATACCGTGCAAGAATATCAGGATTGGACACCGTCGTAGTGCGCCGATTACTATCCGCTAGAACAACCCATACAACTGCTGCACCAGACATTCCGCTAGACTGACATGATGTGGGGATCTGAGGAAGACGAGATTTTGGCCGATATGAGGAAGTTGTTTCTGGACGAGGAAGATATGGACTGCAGTGCAATTTTATAGGAGGAGGAGGAGGAAGACCTTACTATTCAGACAGTGGGAGAAGGAGTTGTTCTCAAGGACTGGACTGCTGCACCATCCCGAGATCGCCGAGTACCTGGGTAGCTTGACAGAATTAGCATGACTTGTTTTTAAATTGTTTTTGAGCATTTAAGACATTTTCAGTATTTTGTTTTGAAATAATTACTCGAGCCATTGAGTCATACTTGTTGACAATTTTAAGCTTTCTTAATGCATTATTGCTTTTCGTATTTATTATTATCTTTCTACATTGTTTTCAGCATAATTATTACATATCCTGATGAACCTACGACTGTGACATGTAATGAGACAACGCAACATAAGGACAGTGATTCAAAAGATTTGGAAGATGATATAATACCTGAGGAAATTATCAAAGAAGTAGAGAATTTTGAGAATAAACCAAAGTCCAACTTGGAGGAAACTAAGGCAGTTAACTTAGGGGATTCAAAAATAGTCAAAAAAGCTCGCATAAGCATTCATCTATCACCGTCAGAAAAGGAAGAGTATATCAGGTTTCTAAAGGAATATGAGGATATTTTCGCATGGTCCTACGATGACATGACTGGGTTAAGCACATCCATAGTAGCTCACAAGCTACCCACCAACCCCATGTGTCCGTCGGTAAAGCAGAACACTACAAAAAAATCCTTTTAGCGGCAATTAATATGTTCTTTAGTGGCGATAAAAATTGCCACAAAAATTTTAAGGCCCTGTAAAAGTTTACCGAAAATCCGAGGTTTCGTGGTGCTAAAGTAGACTTTCGTGGTTTTGTGGTTTGGACTTTTTGGGTTGAAAAGTGCGTTGAGGAGTTGAAGAAAATTTTTGGAAATGCAGGGCATTTCTGCGGCCCATTCTGCAGTCATAGAACTGATCTGCGGACCACAGATCTGCCGTAGACTGAGGCAGAAATCTGGGCAAATGTTTGGACCATTATGCGGTCCATTTTACGGACCGCAGAAGCATTATATGGTTGCATATGCGACCACATATCTTCACCGGGGCTTCATTTTTCTAACTTTTTAACTCGACCCTATCTCGATAATTAGACGTAAGGGACCATTTCTAAAGGGCATATTTGGCATTTTTAGAGGGAGGGAGTGCCCTAGAGTGAGAGTTGAAATCCCTAAGCTAATTTTTCCTCCAAAATCTTGTCCAAGCTTTGAAATTCAACAAGAAAGCTCACAAGGCCTTCAACCAAGAGGTAAGATTCTAGCCCTAACCCTCAATTACGAAATTTTGTTTGGGAATAGGTAATGGGGAAGAAGGTTTTGAGGATGAGGGTTGTTGTTTATGCATGCATGTATATTCATGAGTTGTGGGAAGGTATTTGAACTCAAATGGGTAGACTTTGGATTGTGGGGTGAAGGAAATCCTCCATAGGAGAAGCTAGTAACAATAATGCCCACCTAGAGTTTGATAAAATGCTCACATGAGTTGGAAATATGAACTCCTTCCTAATTTATGTTCAATTTTGCTATATCTCTAATAGATCAAAAATTCTAGGATTCCGGAACTGTGTAGTGAATTAAGGAAAGCTCAAAGCAAGGTTTGTTGGCTAAACCCTTCTCTTAGAATTGAACACCATAATATCCTTATAAGTCCCGTGATCCTCATTATAAATTGATTATTCCAAATAAGCCTTGTGTCAAAATAAATATGCGTTCAATATGTATTCCAAATATTCTTGTTATGTTGAGTCACTATTGAGAATGTGGTTTAAGTGCGGGCTGTGTGTTATTACGTTATGATTTAAAAGCGTGATTCTAATGAAAGCTATCATGTCAATTGTGTAAGAAATCGCATGCGCCTAAGACCCTAAATTGCTCAAATATGTGTTTAAAGTCATAATTAGAAAGATCTTGTAGTTGATTATCCATGATGATATTTGAAAGTGAAAAGAAGAGAACATGAAATATGATGTGTGGCCATTATGCCAAGAATGATATTGCGTCATGGCCATTGGTGCCAATGAAATGAATGATATGAGAAAGATTATGAAATGAGTGGTAAACCCTTTTAATAATAAATGCCTGGGAGTATCGTTTAGCCACCGAGGAAGGGTAGGTCGGAACAACCTAACCCCGAAACTATATGTACCGGTGTAGGAGTAATTGATGGTTAAATCCCCGTGTTAATGTGATGAGATTGTTTCCCCTTATATGGGATGAGATTGGTGTGTTGATATGCTTCCCCTTAAATGGAATGAGATTATTGCTAGCGAGATGTGATGTGATGTCGACCCACACGGCATTGTGGTGAGACGGCTTAGCCGATCGGGCTGAGATCGGACGCCATGCCGCACACATGGTGGTATTGTGAGTGTATGTCTCGGGGTGAGACGGCTTAGCCAGTCGGGCTAAGATCGGACTCCGTGTTAAACCACGGTGGTGTATCGGTGCTAAAGATCTCCCAACTTAAATTATTGAAACTTACTTGAAATTTACCTTTCCCCTAACTTGACACCTTGGTACTATTTGAGTCTTTTATTGATTTCATATTTTATTCTCCGTTTACTTTTACTCGTTCTATTGAGAGGGTGTTTAGTTTTACATACTAGTACTATTCCATATGCACTGTCATGGGTTGCTTTCCAGCCTCGCCCCATGACCTCTTGGACGCGCCCCGTGATGTCCTGGCAAGCCTCCCAATGCCTAGCACCACGGTCGGCCCCATGGTCTCGGCAGCGCCAAGTGACAAGCGCGCATGTGCCTCTGTCGCCCCACCAAAAGTCCCTGACAGTACCCAGCGGCTAGCGAATTCCAATAGTGCCGTGCGCACAGACCATCATGTTGCCAACAACGCCTAATGCACAGACACTGCCACGCACGCAGATCCGATGCCAAGCGCCAGCACCTAGCCGCAGGTAGATCTAAATAGTGTCGCACGCGCCGACAGCACAGTACGCGCAGACCCTGATGCTCAAGACAAAGTTGCTGCCAACGGACTTGTTTCTACGTTGTAGAAGACTAAGTCCTTTTCATTGTAAATATAGAGTAGTTTTACTTCATTCATTTTCAGTGTGCTTCTACAGCTTTCATAGGTCAAGTCATGTAACTTTGATTTATTGTTTTTAAGCATTATTAAGGGGGACCAAGCATTCAAACATTCAAGCAAGCAAACATTTCTCTGTACTGGTGTATCTTCCCCCCGACACCGCGTAGCTTTTGTAATAGCTTTCATTTCATCAATACAATCAGCTTCCATCATCAATTGCTCATTTCAGTTCTCTCAGTTGCTCACGACATTGGTTTTCCCTTACGACACTGACAATCAAGTCTAGCGTACGGAGGGACCTCAGTTGGAGGACAACAACCGCACTGACATCGGTTGCTTAGCCTTATGTGGCCCTTCCAAGGAATCTCGGGAAGGCGCTGCGTAACAGTTGGTATCAGATCCTAGGGTCGACATCGGACGAGGGAACGCATTGCCATTACCACCATTTTTGATCATGGTGAATTACGGGGATCACATCACGGTCCTTGAAGAGATGGTTAACGTATTACGGCCCATCTTGGATATGGTGCCTGATCTAAGAACCAGCCTAGTGCAAAGTTGGACGACCTGGACTGCAGAATGCAGCAGGCCAAAGTTGACATAGCAAACATCAGTCACGATTCTAAGGAAGACCGGAAAATGGCAACCGTAGAGGCAATCAAAATTCATGGCAAATTCGAGGACCTCCAGCAAGAGCGTGCCGAGGATTTAGCCCATCGGGAACTAGAGGTAGACAAAATGACTGCCATGCAGCAAACCATAGACAACTTGACAGGCCAGCTTAATGTTGTCAATATTGCCCTTCAAGGCTTGCTCAAAGGAGGAGAAAACCAAATCAGGGGTGCCATGAACATTGCCCCTGTGCCACAAAAGCTGAAAATTCTGGAGCCAAAGCCATACAACGGAGCTCGGGATGCTAAAGAAGTGAAAATTTTCATCTTCGACATCTAACAATACTTTGATGCCATAGGACAGTTGGAAAAAACCAAAAAGGTAGCAACTGCTGCCATGTATCTTCAAGACGATGCTAAATTCTGGTGGCGAGAGAAATACGAAGCCATCAGGGCCGGGGAAGATACTCTCCAGACATGGACATAACTGAAGGAAGCCATACGCCAGCAGTTCTTCCCCGAAAATGTGGAATACAACGCACGGAGAAAGCTGCGGGAACTCTGCCAGACCAGGTCAGTGCGGGACTACATGTGGGAATTCTTGTGCTCATGCTAAATATACGGGATATGGGGGACAAAGACAAAATATTCGCATTCATAGAAGGTTTTAAACCTCATGCTCGTATGGAGCTGCAAAGACAAAGGGTAGATACCTTGCCCAAGGACATCTAAGCTGCAGAGTGCCTTGGGGATTATCATATGGAAACTCAGAAGGATAGGCCCCAGCCGCCTGTCTGAGGGGGATACAATGGGAGCCGACCTAGCAATGGTGGCCCTAGCAGAAATGGAGGAGATCGAAGTGCATCCAAGTCTAAGACTCCATCCCCAAGCAGTAACAGTGCTGCATCAGTCAACAATAATTATGGGAGAAAGCCCCCTCCAGAATGTCATCATTGCGGCGGGGAACATTGGATTAATCAATGCCCAAATACACAAATCAATGCTCATCATACTGTTGAAGATGAGTCAGATCATGACGACTCAGACGACGCAGAGCAAGTAGGTGCCTTCAATGCAATTGTTGGCTCCATCCCTGATACCTTAACGGGAACCAGTGCTGGTAACCCTAAGAAGAACGCATGCCCAATCTCCAAGAAAGGGAAACAGAAGGTGGGTGAGAGGCCTCCTACAACACAAGAGAGGACCCTAATGTTCGTCAAAATGAAAGTAAACGGCAGACCCATTCGGGCAATGATAGACATAGGTGCTACCCACAACTACTTAGACTCGACTCAGGTGGAGCGCCTTGGTCTAGTTGTGCAAAAGTGCAGGGGCCGTGTCAAGGCTATCAACTCACCATCCCAGCCAGTAAGTGGAATAGCCAAAGAAGTGCCAATGAAGCTTGGTCCATACAAGGTAAGATTCAACCTACGCATAGCTATCATCGATGACTTCGAACTTATAGTGGGATTGAAATTCCTAAGGCAGACCAACACCATACCGGTACCATACGCCGACATGCTCATGATGATGGGAGACAACGAGGCCAAATCTCGCATCATACCATGCATACTCATAAAGATGGCCGCTGAAAATATCTCGGCCATGCAATCAAAGAAGGGAGTCAAAAGACCTGAACCTATGGTTCCGGCTGCCCTCAGCATCAAGAATCAAAGACCATATCATCGGCGCCAAACAACTCAATTCGCCCCTCAGTGTGTGAAGACTTGTCAAGTATGCCAAAAGGACAAGTCGTATCACTCAGCACAAGCGGGACTCTTGGAGCCGCTACCTGTCCCACAGAGACCTTGGGAAAGCGTTTCCCTAAATTTCATTAAAGGATTACCCAAGGTCGGAGATCTTGCAACCATCTTGGTTGTAGTAGACCGATTTTCCAAGTATGCTACCTTCATAGCAGCCCCACAGAACATATCGGCAGAAGATACAACTCGACTCTTCTTCTCTCATATTGTCAAATATTGGGGCCTGCCCAAAGACATTATTAGTGACTGCGACTCACGCTTCACTAGCAAATTTTGGACCCATCTCTTCAAGTGTCTCGGATCCAAATTGAGTCATAACTCAAACTTCCATCAACAAGCATATGGCCAGACAGAACGGTTCCATGACATGCTGGAGGAATATCTCTGCCACTTTGCAACCGAATCACAGAAGAATTGGGTGAAGCTTCTGGATGCTGCTCAACTGTGTTTCAATTCACAAAAGTGCACCTGTACAATCAAAAACGCTTTTAAAATTATTACCGGACAGCAACCGCTACTCCTACAATCTGTGAATGCACCAAACATGCCAAAATCGCCTCGAGCTGCCAGTTTCTCGAAGAAATGGGGGCAAACTTTGGAGATAGTGCGGAGCTATCTTGTCAAAGCTCAAGATAGGGCATCGAGGTATACCGAACAAAACCTTCGCTTTGTCCAACATCAAGCATGAGACAAAGTGATGGTAAGAATCCCTAAGCGATACTTGTTTGCAGCGAGGACCCATGACCCTCGCCTATTGCAAAAATACATCGGACCCCTGTCCATTGAAAGACGCATTGGAAAAGCCACATACCAGGTGAATACTCCAGCCTGGTGGAAAATCCATCCAGTCTTCCATGTCAGCCGCCTCAGATCATTTCAGAAGACATGGAACATCATTCAGAAAGCCACCTCACAAGACCGAGGGGAACAGACCTCCCAGCCAACAAGAGCCTGACCAATCATCATCTTGCAGGTAAGGCTTCGAGGACGTCGCCAACTCAGGTGGGGGACAATGTCATGGTCTGCGTTCCAGCCTCGCCCCATGACCCCTTGGATGCACCCCGTGGTGTCCTGGCAAGCCTCCCAATGCCTAGCACTACGGTCGGCCCCGTGGTCTCGGCAGCGCCAAATGACAAGCGCGCATGTACCTCTGTCGCCCCACTGATAGTCCTTGCCAGCACCCAGCGGCTGGCGAATTTCAACAGTGTCGCGCGCACAGACAGTGCCGCGCGCGCAGATCCGATGTCAAGCGCCAACGCCAAGCCGCAGACATATCCAAATAGTGTGGCGCGCACCAACAGCACCGCGCGCGGGGACCCTGATGCTCAAGACAAATTTGCTGCCAACGAACTTGTTTCTACCTTGTAGAAGACTAAGTCATTTTCATTGTAAATATAGAGTAGTTTTACTTTATTTATTTTCAATGTCCTTCTACAACTTTCATAGGTCAAGTCATGTAATTTTGGTTTATTTTTTTAAGCATTATTAAGAGGGACCAAGCATTCAAACATTCAAGCAAGCAAACATTTTACTGTACTGGTGTCTCTTCCCCCCGATACCGCGTAGCTTTTGTAATAGCTTTTATTTCATCAATACAATCAGCTTTCATCATCAATTGCTCATTTTAGTTCTCTCAGCTGCTCACGACATTGGTTTTCCCGTACGACACTGACAATCTAGTCTAGCATACGGAGGGGACCTCAGTTGGCGGACAACCGCACTGACATCGGTTGCTTAGCCTAACGTCGCCATTCCAAGAAATCTCAGGAAGGCGCCGCATAACAGTACTAACGTCCCTTTTACCGGGGGCGCTGCTCTTTAATGGATGCAGGCGGTTCCATAGCAGGTGGTATTGATCAGTGATAGCAACACACCCTCTCCTCAGCTGACTTGGTGAGCCCCACTTCATTTCGAGGTCCTGTATCTCTTATTCTTTGTACATAGCGTTTTGAGGTATAGCCGGAGACTTGTTGCCGGCACTGTCATAACACTCTTTTGTTCCTTTTAGAGGATCCATAGGAATAGTGTGGGTTGTATCTATTTTTGGGAAGGTTGGAACTAAAAATGTTGTAATCGTATCATCTGTTCCACTTTAACATGATTGCACAATGTAGTGTTTTGGAGACTTGTTAATGACGTAACTAATGAAAATGAACTGGTGTTATTCTCATGACCTCTTACTGTCTAATTGATGAAATATATTCTTTTTTTTATTCATGGGTGAGTTGGATAGACGGCACTGTGCAGGCTTGCTCGACCGGGGTAACTCTGTTGAGCGCCGATCGCGCTCCCGAGGTCGGAGCGTGACAAAAATATTTACCGGCAATTAATCATTGACCGGCGAATCCAACGTCGCTAAAGATTTTAGCGACCATTATAACAAATGATGGTAAAGATCCCCTTTATTGCCGCTAAAAGTTCATGAGCTTTAGCGGCAATAATTTACCGGTAATAAATGTGGCCACTAAAACTCCCCAGAATATCCAAGGCCACACATTTTATGGCTTTTGTTATTACTCGTAAACATCATTCAATTGCCGGATAAAGACCATTCAAAAAGAACCCTTTTAGCAGCAAATGTAATGGCCACCAAAACTATCTGCCTATTGGTCTTTATCCATATACTACTCTTATTTCCAGTAAAGATCCATCTGATTGCCAAAAAGGTTTATTTTTTCATGATTTTCTATTGCACGTTATACATATTAAAATTCAAGTATAATAATAATAACAATAATAATAAGATCCATTCAAAAGAGCTTAATGCACTACATTAAATCTTAAGCGAAACAACTACTAATCCATAATTTCATAGTGCCAACTACATAACCACAAAGGTAAACTGTTACAAGTCACAAGCTTTAAGTACAGTACCGAATAATCCTATATATCACTGTTTATCAAAATATAAAGAAATAAGAAAAGAACGGAATAGAAGGGGGCTACGAGGCCTGCGGTCGCGGACATGTGTACCTTGAAGTCTCCAAAGCAGCAATACAACGTACTAATATCGGGGCTGGTAAGATGCCCCTGGATCTGTACAAAGACATGTGCAGAAGCGTAGTATGAGTACACCACAAGGGTACCCAATAAGTGCCAAGCCTAACCTCAGTAGAGTAGTGACGAGGTCAGTTCAGGGCCCTACTGGAAATAATAGAAAGCAAGGCAAAAGATATAATAATATAATGAAATGACTGAGAAGTGAACAATGGGAATTTACAGAACGATAACAACGTGGGATTCAAGAAGACAACTGCAACTCGTGAAGAAAAACAAAAATCTTACAAGTTAAGAAACAACGACCACAACACAACAAATAGAGGTAAACAATAGGGACGCTCCCGAGGTACCGCCTCGTAATCCCAAAAGTAAATATGCAACACGGGTGCTCCCGAGGTACCGCCTCGTAGTTCCAAAAGTAAATACACAACAGGGACGCTCCCGAGGTACCGCCTCATAGTTCCAAAAGTAAATATGCAATGGGGGTGCTCCTGAGGTACCGCCTCGTAGTCCCAAAAGTAAATATGCAACACATAACCAATGGAACAATGAAATTATAGCAAGGAATCCTACAGTTAAAGACTGAATACAAAATTAGGGAAGCAGGTAATTCAACTAAGTATGTTGCACAAATTGCAAGTAAGAGATAAGATATGTAGACATGTGACATTAGGCTAAACATGACGTCTACACATGCTAGAGTAACTCAGTTAAGGAAATAAAAGGAACTATTTAGAAAAAAAAAACTGAATTTCAATATTTAGCCGAGTACGCACTCGTCACCTCGCGTACACGGCCTTCAAGTATTACAATTTACCATAATAGTAACAAATCCTAAGGGGAATTTCCCTCATACAAGGTTAGATAAGTCACTTACCTCAAATCTCGCCCAATCAATCAATAAGAATGCCTTTCCCTCAACTTTCCAACTCCAATCGGCTCGAATCTAGCCAAAACAATTACATACTATAAATGTAACTATAAGAAACTAATTTAAATAATGAAACTACTACTTTAGCAAAAGAATTGAAAAATTGCTCCAAAAAGTCGACACGGGCCCACATCTCGGAACCCGACCAAAATCACAAAATCTGAACACACATTTGATAATGAGTCCAACCATATAAGAATTACTCAAATCCGACCTCATTTGGCCTTTCAAAATCTAATTATTCGGTCTAAGAACTTTCACCATTTTTTACCAAATTACTCAACCCAAATCCTTGATTAAATGAAGAAATTATTGATAAATTAGCGGAGCTTAATCAAAAACGAGTCAAGAATCCTTACCCAAATATTTTCTCTGAAAATCCCTCAAAATTTCACCTCAATCCGTGCTCTCTAGGTCCAAAAATGGAGAATGAAATCAAACCCTCAAACTTAGGCCTTTTCTGCCCAGTGAATTCGCACCTGCGAAATCACAGCCGCATTTGCGGCTCCGCACCTGAGGAATTTCCATCGCAGGTGCGGACTTCACTAGAGTCCCTTGGGTCCACTTATGCGAGAATAGGGCCGCACCTGCGCGTGCGCGCCTGCGGCAAAACATGTCGCGCAGTTGCTCTTGTGCATCTCCCCACCGCTTCTGCGCATAACCGCTTCTGCGTTCCATTTCTCACACATGCGAGTCCGCACCTGTGGCCAATCCTTCCGCAGGTGCGATGACACTAGAACTAGGAGCTTCAGCATTTTCACAAGTCCAAAATTTGTTTCGGACTCCATCCGAATCACACCCGGGATCTTCGGGACCCCGTCCGAATAGAACAACAAGTCCTTAAACACCATACGGACTTAGTCGAGCCTTTAAATCACATCAAACAACGTTAAAAATATGAATTGCACATCGATTCAAGCCTAATGAACTTTAGAACTATTAACTTCTACATTCGATGCTGAAACCTATCAAATCAAGTTCGATTGACCTCAAATTTTGTACACAAGTCATAATTGACATTACGAACCTACTCCGACTTCCGGAATAGGAATCTAACCTCGATATCACAAAGTCCATTCCCGGTCAAACTTTTCAAAAATCATCCAATTTTCCAACTTTTGCCAATTAACGTTGAAATGACCTACAGACCTCCAAATCAACATCCGGACACGTTCCTAAGACCAAAATCACCCTACAGAGCTACTGGAACCGTCGAAACTCTATTCCGGAGTCGTCTTCATATAATTCAAACTCTCAAAACGACCGGCCGGGTCGTTAGTGTTGATTTTTGAGGATCTCAACAACCTCTCAATAATTCAAAAAATATATTTACGTAGAAACAAAATTACAACTGCACTATCTAAGAACCAAAACTAGAAATAGAGCAGCAGTAATTTTAAGATAATTTTCACAAGACTACATACCTAGGTTCTAAACTAATCAAATCACATGCTCGGGCTGCCACTCTACTGCAACTATGTGAAATGGCAAAAATCCTAACTGAATCCGGACCAAGCTGACAATCTCATGAAATTTGTTATTCCTATCTGAAATATCAATAAGATAGATGCCATTTACTTCAGTTCTATGTTTTACTTTATAAATTTACTTATGTTTTTGTGTATAATTGTTTGATGCCTACTGGTAAAAGTAGCATGAAGCATTCTTCTCTTTTCCATCTCCTCTAGAATGGGTAAAGGAAATGTTCCGAGGAAGACATAATCGCTTGGATATCTTACATTCGAAATGATTAGAACACTAAGGAAGGACTTATGGTTATGCATGAAAGCTCTTGACATTAGTGATACAACCGGCTGATATTATATCCCATACAGAACCTTCAATGTGTGACTAATATTTCTCTTAAAAAGACTCTTTTCAAAACTAAATGTCCATGTTTGAACTAATATGTATTAGAAAGACCTAAAATTGTTTAACATTACTTTGTAGAGCATGTGCAGAAAAGAAAGAGTAGTTGAAAGTGCCAAGATATGTTTCATCTCACTTTGTTTATGTAGAAAAAGTTACATCATGTTAGGGTAAACAAAAAGAAAGAGGTGCATATTCAATATGGCACAATGTAAGTCCTAATAAAGTACTATATTTCCTAAAAAATGGAAATAAGCCAGATAATAGAAAATTAAGAAAAGACAGATAAGAGATTACTATATTTGATGATCACCAATGCAAACAAGTTCTACTATTTTTTGTAGGACAATTAAATAATTACTCAAACGAGAGGACTGAAGATAAGGAGTTAATAATCAAATATTTCTTTTATTATACCATGGACAGATAGGAAGCTGCAGAGCGGAGATTAGCAACATATATTCAAATACCAAAAAGAAAAGAAATCTTTACTTTGAAATGGCAGTAGTAGTCCTTGTGTTGCTCGTTCGTCGTCACTATTTTCATAAGGGATATATTATATTTTCTTGACATGGATCATCAGGGACCTATTATAAATATCAACACATTAGGAAACAATTGGAACAAGTAAGTATCTTTAGCATATTATAATATATAAACCTACCTTCAATAAGAGACTTAAGAAAAATCTCCACCAAACTCAACACAAATAAAAACTGCACTTCTTCATCATATTGTTTACCGACCATATTGCCAAATCAGGTTCGCATATTTCGTTCTCCATGAGAAAGCACTTTAGCTACAAGAACTCGTAGAAGTCATTCCAAAGTAGTGCTATTATGAAATAAAAAAAAATATATATTCTTTTCTTTAGAAGTGGAACATCGAGGGAAAATGGTAGTTTGAGAATATAAATTCTCATATTAGAAGCTAATTTTCATTCAGGTTTCTTTACGACTAGAACTTGCATCTAAACTTCACAAAAATAAAGAAGGAAAAATTGAAAATGATTTGTCTATGACAATAATCAAGCACTAATAAAGATCAATTGACACTAGAAGTATCCCATAGAAAGATCAACTAATTCATGCTTATTAGCAGAAACTTGTCTAATAACTCCAGCAGCAGCACCATGGATGGAAAAGGAAAACAAACTTTTTAAGTTCCAAGTTCATACGATAACCTAGTACAATAAGATTAGTATTCAGCTTTTGCACTGAACATCAAATAGCTTCCCTAGTATCTTGTAATAGTTTCTGCATCTACCTATGCAAGAATGGAAACAGAACAACATATCTCTAAATAGAACAAAATTCTCACCATCTTCAATCCTCACTCTATTGAGAACTACATTAGACAATTAAAAAAACGTATATGCCAATTGGAAGTACCCTAAAAGTACATGACAATTAGAACAAAGTACCCCTTTGAAGAATGTGAAGTTAACCTAAAAATAGAACCAGGAATGGCTTACTCAATAGGTGACTTTCATACAAAAAGGTACGAAAATCATATTTAACACATAATATATTTGTTGTGTAAGGTTGTCAGGAGTGAAAGTCTAACTTACTTTGCCATTATTTTTTATGTTAATGCATCGAAGTGTTCAAAAAGGCAATCAACTTCCTAAGACATTTAATGGACAACATATTTTCTCATAAAAACTGTTTTAGGTAATACATTCAGATTAGAAAATTTTACTTAAATCATTGCCACATCACATCACCTCAACTATAAGTTAAAGTATGACGCTTTTTTTAGTTTTCATCCTCTTTACCCCAACATGAAGCATTCATATGAAACTACAGTATATCCCCTTGTTCGAGAAGAGTAATTTAAACATATAATTCATCAAAAGAGCAAATTGAAATATGTAGTCCAAGTCACATGGCTAGAGTAAATATTGCATATGACCTCAGCACTGCTGTCATATCTCATATTTAATTTGTTTTGTAATCATCAAATAATTTATTAGTTTGTCCTCCTTTATTTTATCTAACTTAGCAACAATAAGAAAATTTAGAACGATTCATAGCAACTACATAGCTATAGTTGATGTTTGGCATATTTCGATATGTGTTGATGTTACTTTACCCATATTTTAACCGCTTCTTGATGTTATTTGATCTTTAAAATGCCCAACATGATTTAATTATTGGTTTTATGACTAATTGAGTTGTGTGTGGTGAATTAGGGTGTTTGGAGTGCAAAAATATAAAGAAAAGGTGCTCTAGGTAGAGGAAGAGAGATTGGATGCGTCGCATCCAATCTAGAAAAAGATCAGATTTCGTGCACCCTTAGCAGTGAAGTCGGCCAATAGCATCCGCACCTGGGCAAAGCTGAGATGGAGGAACAAGGGTTGGATGCGTTGCATCCACCCTCGCATATGAAGCTGAGAAATTAAGGACGAGGTGGATGCGTCGCATCCACCCTCGCATGTGAGGCTGAGAAATGGAGGACGAGGTGGATGCGTCGCATCCACTTTATCATCAATCCCTGAAGCTGATTTGGACTAGGAATAGGAGAGCTTTGGCCCACGACTTTTGTACGCAATATATAAGCCAAAAACGCCTCCTTTAGGTGAGGGGACATATTGGAGAAGGGAAAAAAGCCACAACAAAGTTCTAAAACCACGGAATTCGTCTTGAGTTCCTATTCTCTCTTTCTTTTATTGATTCTTATGCACTCTTGTGAATTTTTGATGATTGCCTGAATATGAGTGGCTAAGAACCCTATTGTTCTAGGGTCATGGGTATACCTGAATGTTGATGTTTGAAGTTTAATTTGACGAAGTTGATTTTATCATATTGGGTTGTTTATTTAATTCTGTTTTTAATTATTTTGCTGAGTAGCTAACAGTGAAATACTATCTACGAATCTAGAGTTGAACTCGAAAGTGGGAACTCTAGATTGCATATAGAATTAAATAGAGCAAGTTCTTAAATCCGGGCATCGGGGAAAGGGTTCGCAATTGGGATAGACATATACTTAATTGCCTTGCTCGGTTGCAATACAGGAATTGTAAATGCGTTCTTGTTAAGTTTAATTCCATATACATATAGGTATTAAGTTAGCTTGAATAGGCGAATAAGGGCTCGACAGATTTTTATGAGTAATATCAACCCTGTGAACCAACAATCCAGATAAATCAATTAGTTATTTTAAGTAAAGAATGCAACATGATTGTTAAATAACCCGTGACCCTGGAATATTATCTCCCATTGATTGTTATTTAAAACTATTTAAGTGTTGTGTTGATTTCTGGTATTCCATTACTTGATATTCTTTAGGTAGTAAATTAGACAATTATCTATTTTATAAGAAATCGCTTGAATCGATAAGCTATTTGAGTTTGAATTAGTCAAAAGTTAATCATAAGTCCTCGTGGGAACGATACTCTATTCACTACTCTATTACTTGACGACCACGTATACTTGCGTGAGTGTGTTTGGTCCCAACAAGTTTTTGGCGCCATTGCCGGGGACCTAGAAATTAGCTACTTGACTGAGTTAAGCTGTTATTACTTATTTGTTCAAGTTTAATTTTCAGTTTGCCTTGTTTGTATTAACGCAGGCTCTTCCCTTGAATGCGGAGGAGTAGAAGTGCAAACAACCTACTTCCTTTTGATCCAGAAATTGAACGAACACTTCATAGAGTGAGAAAGGAAGTCGAAGCTAGAACGAGAATAGAAAGGGAGTTGGACATCGTAGTTCAACCACAACCAATAAAGATGGCAGGTAATGAAGAGCGTCCGGTGATAGAAGCCGCAAGGCCCAATCTTGCTAATATGACTCAGGCTATCGTGAAGCCTGACATCACGGGGCATTTTGAACTCAAACAGTACATGGTACAACTGATTCAATCTACAGGACAATATGTGGGTCTATCTCATGAAGACCCGCAGAGGCACATTCAGAACTTCTTGGAAATTACGGACACTTACAATTATCCGAACGTTTCCAAGGACTATGTTAGGCTGACATTATTTCCCTTTTCACTATTGGGGGAAGCTAAGGAATGGTTGCAAAAGGAGCCCGCAAATTCAATCCACACTTGGGATGATTTAGCAAGGAAATCTCTAATCAAGTTTTTCCCTACTAAGAAGACAAAATCGCTGAGGAGCCAAATTCTTGGGTTCCAACAACGAAATGGCGAGACACTTCGTCAAGCTTGGAAAAGATACAAGAAGCTACTTAGAGACTGCCCGCATCATTATCAGACTGATGAGGTATTGGGTCACACTTTTGTTGATGGGCTAGACGAGGCATCAAAGATGAATCTGGATTCAGCTTGTGGGGGTAGTTGCATGACGAGGCCGTACAGTGAAATTCAACTCTTGCTAAACAACTTCACAGCTAATGATCATAATTGGCAAGGAGATGGGGATGCAAGAAGAGCAATTAAACAGAAGTCAACTGGGTTGATTGAGCTTGATGACTTCTCAGCCATGAGAGCAGATATTGCAAAGCTGGCAAATCAGATGAACCGAATGACAACACAACAAACGCAACATGTACAACAGATGTCTATTTGTTGCGAAATATGTGGTGACAGTCATATGAGTGGCATGTGCCCCACGACTCCTGAATCTATATACTATGTGGGGCAACAAAATAGAGGTCCTATGAATCAACATGCACAATATGGGAACACTTACAATCCAAATTGGAGGAATCATCCTAACTTCTCATGGGGCGGAAATCAACAGAATCAGAATCAGTATAGGCCTCAAGGAAATTTTAATCAGCCTCAGAAGCCACCCCAACAAATAGAAGAGAGTACGAATGACTTGCTGAAAAAGTTGTTGCTAGACAATCAACACCTCAGGACCGATTTCAGAAATCTTGAGAGGCAAATGGAGCAGTTAGCAGCAAATCAAAATACTAGACCTACAGGCTCTCTTCCCAGTGATACAGAGAAGAACCCTCAAGTTAATGCAGTTACACTTAGAAACGGGAGGGAACTAGAGGAAGTGCCAAAGAAGAGAAAGGAAAAACCTATACCTGAGGGGGAGCTGACACCTAAGGTAATACACGAGTCAAAGAAAAATGATGCAAGTTCAGAGCGAATGGAGGCTACAAGGCCACTACCACCTTTCCCCCAGAGATTGCAGAAAAAGAATGACGATCGCATGTTCAACAAATTTCTCTCTATGTTGAGTCAGGTTCAATTAAATATTCCATTAGTGGATGTACTTCGTGAAATTCCAAAGTATGCTAAGTACATAAAAGATATAATGGCTCACAAGAGGAAATTGACTGAGTTCGAGATAGTTGCACTTACTGAGGAGTGCACATCAAGGGTCCAAAACAAGCTACCCCAAAAGCTTAAGTATCCTGGCAGCTTCACCATTCCAGTGCAAATCGGTAATATTGATATGGGTCGTGCTCTTTGTGATTTGGGTGCGAGCATAAATCTGATGCCATTTTCCTTGTTTAAGCAATTGGGTCTGGGAGCTCCGAGACCAACCACTGTGATGTTGCAATTAGCTAATAGGTCCATAGCCTACCCCGAATGAGTGATTGAAGATGTGCTGCTGCAAATTGGGAAATTTATCTTCCCAGCTGACTTCATTATTCTAGATTTTGAGGCTGATGAACAAGTTCCAATCATATTGGGACGACCTCTCTTAGCTACTGGTGATGCAATAATTAAAGTGAGAGAAGCGAAAATGATTATGAGGGTGGACAACGAGGAAGCGGTCTCCAATGTCTACAAAGCAATCCAACTTCCCCGCCACTATGAGGAGCTCTCTATGATATCTGTTGTGGAGGTGGATGCGCAACTTCTCGATATGAGTGTATATCTAGACGACTCTCTAGAAAAAGCAATCATGTTGTTTGATAGCTTGATGATTGATGATGATGTTGAAGAAATGATGCATATCCTAGATGCATCATGTGCTTACATGCAAGGAATACACCCGTTTGAGCCCCTGAATAGGCCAAGTGGCCCCCCTCCAAAGCCGTCAATTGAAGAAGCTCCAAAATTGGAGCATAAACCCCTACCCCCTCACCTTCAATATGCTTATTTGGGTAGTTCTGACACTTTACCTGTTATTGTTTCTTCTCACTTGTTTAAATTGGAGGAAGAAAAGCTATTGAGGGTGCTACGTGAGCACAAGCGAGCAATTGGGTGGACAATGTCTGACATTAAAGGCATTAGTCCAGCTTTCTGCATGCACAAATTCCTCATGGAGGACGGACACAAGCCAAGTGTAGAGCATCAACGCCGACTAAATCCAATCATGAAAGAAGTGGTAAGAAAAGAAGTGATTAAGTGGCTTGATGCAGGTATTGTATTTCCAATCTCTGATAGTAAATGGGTAAGCCCCGTTCAATGTGTGCCGAAGAAAGAGGGGATGACTGTAGTAGTTAATGAAAATAATGACTTAATTCTTACAAGAACTGTCACTGGATGGAGAATTTGCATAGATTATAGAAAATTGAACAATGCCACCCAGAAAGACCACTTTCCCCTTCCCTTTATTGACCAAATGCTTGATAGGTTAGCTGGCCAGGAATACTACTGTTTCCTGGACGGTTATTCAGGGTATAATCAGATTGCTATAGCCCTAGAGGAAACTACATTTACATGTCCTTATGGCACGTATGCGTTCAAGAGAATGCCCTTCAGTCTTTGTAATGCACCTGTGACTTTTCAAATGTGTATGATGGCTATTTTTACTGACATGGTTGAAAGATTTGTAGAAGTATTCATGGACGATTTTTCTGTGTTTGGATGTTCTTTTGATAGTTGTTTGATGAACCTTGATAAATTGCTTGCTAGGTGTGAAGAGACGAACTTGGTGCTAAACTGGGAAAAGTGCCATTTCATGGTTCGTGAAGGTATAGTTTTGGGGCACAAAGTGTCAAAAGATGGTCTACAGGTGGATAAAGCAAAGGTGGAGATGATTGAAAAATTGCCCCCACCGACATCCGTCAAAGGCATTCGCAGTTTCTTGGGTCATGCAGGTTTTTATCGTCGTTTCATTAAAGATTTTTCGAAAATTTCTTCTCTTTTGTGCAGGCTTCTAGAGAAAGATGTCACCTTCAAGTTTGATAATGCATGTCTGAAAGCATTTGAGGAGCTGAAGGGAAGATTGGTGACTGCACCAATTATCATTGGCCCAGATTGGGCACAACCATTTGAGTTGATGTGCGATGCAAGTGACATAGCAATCGGAGCGGTTTTGGGGCAAAGGAGGGATAAAATCTTTCACTCCATTTATTATGCGAGCAAAACTATGAATCCAGCTCAGATGAATTATACAGTTACTGAAAAGGAGTTGCTTGCAGTGGTGTGGGCGTTTGACAAGTTCAGATCCTATCTAGTGAGAACCAAAGTCATCGTCTACACAAATCATTCAGCTATCAGATACTTGTTTGAAAAGAAAGACGCCAAGCCGAGGCTGATTCGTTGGGTCCTCCTCTTGCAAGAATTTTACTTAGAGATCCGAGATCGAAAAGGGACAGAAAATCAAGTGGCTGATCACTTGTCTAGATTAGAAAGTCTGAACCATGTAGCTGAAGGAGGGTCAATCAAAGAAACATTTCCTAATGAGCAATTATTAGCAGTCACCTCAGGTGAAGCCCCATGGAATGCAGATTATGTGAATTTTATTGCAAGTGGGGTGACGCCACTAGAATTGACACCTGACAATAGAAGAAGATTCTTACATGATGTAAGGCTCTACATGTGGGATGAGCCATTCTTATATAGACAGTGCACAGATTAGTTGGTGAGAAGGTGTGTTCCTGAGGAAGAGATGAATGCTATACTGCATGACTGCCATGCTTCGCCATATGGAGGTCATCACGGCGGGGATAGAACCGCCCAAAAAGTGCTACAATCAGGTTTCTATTGGCCAAAATTGTTTAAGGATGCACATGCCTTTGTTAAAAATTGTGATAGATGCCAAAGAACCGGAACTATAACGAGGAAGCACGAGATGCCCTTGCAAAATATTCTGGCAGTAGAGCTTTTTGATATTTGGGGGATTGATTTCATGGGACCGTTCCCATATTCTAATGGGCACAGGTACATCTTGGTGGCGGTCGACTATGTTTCTAAGTGGGTGGAGGCCATTGCTCTTCCTACTAATGACGCAAAGGTAGTGGTAAGCTTTGTAAAGAAGCACATCTTCACACGTTTTGGGACTCCAAGAGTGTTGATAAGCGACGGGGGAACTCACTTTTGTAACAAATTGCTGAATAATATTCTTGCAAAATATGGAGTTAAGCACAAGGTTTCCACTGCCTATCATCCCCAAACGAGTGGTCAAGTAGAAGTTTCCAACAGAGAGGTAAAGCAGATTTTGGAAAAAATAGTAAGTGGGAATAGAAAAGACTGGGCCGGGAAGCTGGATGACGCATTATGGGCGTATCGCACTGCATACAAGACCCCCATAGGTACTTCTCCGTACATGTTGGTTTATGGGAAGGCATGCCATTTGCCCGTCGAGCTTGAACACAAAGCATATTGGGCGATTAAAAAGCTTAATATGGAGATGGACTTGGCCGGTGAGAAGAGATTGCTACAACTCAACGAGGTTGATGAGTTTCGATTGCATGCATATGAAAATGCCAAATTGTATAAAGAAAAGACCAAAAGGTGGCATGATAAGCACATCCAACATCGTGAATTTGAGCCAGGTCAAGAAGTTCTCTTATTTAATTCAAGGCTAAAGCTTTTTCCAGGAAAGCTTAAATCTCGATGGTCGGGTCCGTTTGAAGTGGTTAGTGTGAAACCTCATGGTGCGGTGGAATTGCGTGATACGGGTTCCAATGCGACATTCTTGGTAAATGGCCAGAGAGTAAAACACTATTGGGGTGGTGACATTGCACGTCACAAAACCTCGATGGATTTAGTGGAGGCATAAAGAACGTGTTGCGTCGTGCCGCGACGTTAAATCAGGTGCTTCTTGGGAGGCCACCCAAGTTAGTTAGTTCATTGTTTTGTAGGAATTAGATCTTGTATGTATATAAAAAAAAAACTCGGTCTAGATATGGGAAAACGAGGCGGATGCGTCGCATCCCCCTCAGCATAAAAAAATTGACGGACCAATTGCTCAAGGCAGTGAAGTCTGCCTATCGCGTCCGCGTCGCGTCCAACCAATTTTTGGAGAAAGCAGTGGGGATGCGTCGCGTCCAAGCTCGCACGCACAGGTAAGTGCTATATTTTAACACATCTTAGGCCAAAAACAAAATTCTAACATAAAAACAATCACGACACCCTAACATAAAAAGCCCGTCTTCCTCGTTCTTTCTTTAATCCCAATTGCGACGCATCCAAACGCGACAGGTACGCATCATCTTCCTCGTTCTTTCTTTTTCTTCTCTCCTAATTCTCCTCTCTTCCCTCTCTCAATGGTAGCAACAAGTTAGGTTTTGCCAATTTCAAATATCACACATGTGATTAAGAGAGGAACTGAAAAAGTCTGAGGTTTAGGGCTGTCGTTCTTGTTAGTTGTAATGGTTGCGAGATGATAAACTATAATTCCCCTCATCTCGTTAATTTTGGGAGGGTAGTCGAATTACCCAACTGATAGAATGAACTAGGCACAACTGTTGCATATCACATGTTCGACGAATTGCCCGTGAGGTAAATTTAGGCGCCGGTGAAGTCTGAGTAACCGAGCAACATTGGTATATGCTTGTGAATAAGTGTGAGGTTGTTTGTGTTGATTGTGTACAGCAATGTTTTGAGCCTATGATATATTGTCTAAATGAATTGAACATCCGGCACATGCTAGACATCTTGAATTATAAAGTGTTACTCGATTTACATTGTGTGAGCGCTATGCGTAATAATATGTCGTGAGAATAAGTGTGGGGTCGAGTGAGGTGCTATGTGAAATTAAACATGGTTAGTGAGCGTCGCTCGGATAAACCTCATGTTGGGCATAATGATATCTATATAGTGCAATGCTTATTTGTAAAATTTGAAGAGAGTTATCACATTCCTGCTAAAAGCCATGAGCTATAGTTCATGAAGTATTGAATGGCATGACTCTGCGAATAATTGGAAGTGCAAGTTGTTGCAACGACTTTATAGCTGAACTTCACTGTTTTATACGCTAATTGTTGATTTCTTTGCATTGCAGGTACTTAGGTTCATAAATGGCAGCAACGAGTAAACCGTCCAAGCAACAAGACAAAGATAATAACAAGCAACAGCCCAAAAAGACTACCGAAAAGGCAGCGGGTGCCCCAAATCCACAGAAAAAAAGAAGCGGACGGAGAAGGAAAAGGAACTGCAGCCTAGGTAGTTAAGTGATGATTCAGAGCAAGAAGAAGAGGAACCATTAGTCAGGAGTACAGTGAAGAAGGGTATTACAAAAACATCATTAAATCCACCAAGCAAAGGGATAGAGATAAGAGAGCCTGTGACATACTAGAGAAAAGCCTCCAAAAAGAGTGATCCGACTGATAAAGGAAAGGAGAAGATTACTGCAGAATCTGAGTCCGAATCTGATTCGGATAATGACCTTCTACATGTCGACATGAGTGATGAAGATGAGGGTGAACCCATAGACCGAGTTGCTTGGAAGAAGAACTTTGTTAATGAGAAGGTATTCCGAGCCTATAATAAGATACTGGGTTCAAAGAAGTACATTCCAGAAAAGCCGATCAACATCGGAACACTTAAGAAAAAGTACCCAGAGTTTCTAAAATCAATTCGAGAGGTGCAACAATGGGGACCCATCTTGAAGGGTCACGGCAAAGCCAACCTCACTATCGTTAGAGAGCTTTACGCCAATTGGCGTCACTCCAGGGGCAACATTGTGAGAGTACGAGGGGTAGATATTAATGTGTCAGCTGAAGCTCTGAATAATTTCTTAGGGGTGCCACACACACTAATAGATAGGTTTGACTCCATATGCAAAACACCAGATTATGCACACATTAAGTCTGTCCTATGCCCTACCAGGAAGGATGCAAATTGGAAGCATGGGAGTATGGAATACCATTATATAGCCAAGGAATTCATGAGTGCGTTAGCACGTGTGGCTCTAAATTTCATATGCAACCGCCTGATGCCATGCCAACACAAAACTGATGTCCCTTGTCACCGCGCACTAGTATTGTATGCTTTATTGGAGGGGATACCGCTCAACTTAGGGGCCATCATGCATGATCAAATGCAGCGCACCAGGATGAATTACAAGTGGAGGCTGTTCTTTGCAAATACCCTATCGGCTTTCTTGACAAAGATGGGAGTACTATGGGACAAGGAGAATGACGACATTGAGGCTAAAGCTCCAGGACCATACGATGTCACTCATGTTCTAGAGCCGAACAAGGGAAGGTCTTCTAAGCTCACCATTCAACAGTTATTTGAGCAGATGCAAGAAGATATGCAAGAGAACAGGGCTGAGTTGATAGCGACTCGTGTCGAGTTGAGTGCCACCAGGGATGAGTTGAGTCAGACTCCTGCGGATCTAAGCCGAGTCCAGACTGAGCAGGCCACGATGATGAGGGAGATATCATCACTCCTCAGAGCTCTGGTTCAAAGTGCAGATATAGACATCTCACAGCTGATTGCATCGTCCACTACCGGACCATCCACTCATGTTCCTCCTATAGTCCCTGAGGCTCTACACACCAGGCCTACTGAGGTCGTTGTACCACCTGCTACAGAATCAGCTCCAGTTGGTGATGATAAGACAATGACAGCTCTCCCTATGCGTGAGGATGATGTTGCAAGGCCGGAGGGGGTCTTGATGAATGCCATGGATGCAGATGCTCTTCCACAGACTGCGGATGAGCCTTCCACCTTGACTTGAGGGAGTTTTTTCTCACCCTACTTTACCTTATTTGTGTGCATTGGGGACAACGCACAGTTCTAAGTGTGGGGTGGGGGTTATTCATATTTTTTTGTGTGGATGAATGTACTTAACTGTTACAATTTGACTGTTGGGGGCTGTAATATTCACTGGATTAATGGCATGTAATAGTAGTAAATTCATCTATATGGAGTAACTCTCAGTTGATTCTTGAAATTAGTGTTAGTATTAGGAGATTGACAGAAAACTAAAGAAAAGCACAAAAATAGAGTAGTAGCCTTGAGTAATTAGTAAAATTTTTGTGTAGGTAGTAATAATCCCCTGTGGTTTTTCTTTGTGCACCGGTTCTTTTCCATGAGATGTATTTTGAACCGGGTAGTAAATTTTTTCTTTTAGAATAGATTAGAGTTAGAAAATAAATGGAGGAAGAAATATGAGATTCCTAGGGGGCTCTTGACTTGTTTAATAGTAGCATATTCAGCTTTGGCATGTGTAGTGCCTTTCCTATGTTTTAAAATTGATCATGAAGCCTTTATATATTGGATAGCATGTTTGTGACACCTATGTCTCGTTTACATGACTTATGTTCACTTTGTGCTTAATGCTTAATATCTCGTTGCTCCATGAATACTTTCATTGTTTGAGAGTCGGAATGTGATCGTCCTTAGTGAGTCATGTGCCATGTGGGGTGAGGTTTTTGTGTTATTCATGTATTGTACTTGTGTCTATAACTTGCCCGGTATGTGAGTTGAAGCGAAATTTGAGGTGATGCTCGGTTTGAAAAATAATTTTAGGCTTTCTTTGATCTTTTTGAGCTTATTGCTTATCATAAATAAAATTTATCCCTAGTTAACCATTTTGAGCCTATTGACTTTTATTTGGTACCCACATTATAAGCCTATACCCTTTTTATTCTTAATTAACATTGTTTTGATCCTTTTACCTCTTAAAGCACTTTAATTGTTAGATGAGCGCTAAAAGAAGTAAGATGGGACTAAGTGTGAGGTGACGTTTGAGTGGAGCCAATGAAAGAAAGAAGGGTGCACTTATTTTGTAAAATAATACACCACTAGCGGAAATTGAAAAAAAAAAAAGAGAAGAGAAAAATCTGAAAAAAGAAAAGAAAAGAAAAATATAGATGAATAAATTGTTGTCTTGTTCTTGCTAGTGGGTATTAATTAAAGTAGTGCTTAAAGAAAGAGGAAATATTGTTGGGGGTGATATTATTTGTGAAATTGAAGTGGTGTTGAAGAATTTGCGCTTAAGTTATTTGGTGATGTGTTAAAGTGCTTAGGAGGTTGAGTCACTATTCCTAAAATATATCCTACCCGTCCCTTAGCCCATATTACAATCATGAAAAAGTCCTAATTGATTCTAGATCGAGCGAGCTTACATTAGTAGAGATTTACAATAAGGGCAAGCCTATGGTACCAATTGCATGCATGTGACTTCTTTGTGAGAGTGAGCGATTTTCTTTGATATATGTGAGTCATTAAAATATATTTGATCATGAGATTCGAATGTGTGGATTGAACTCGCTCTCTTGTTCTTGTTGTGAGGGCACATGGTTTCACGAGGGATAGGTAACGTTATTAGACTTCTCTATGATGTTGGGTGCTCAAGCCATGAGTGCATAGTGACATTAAGTCAGTTTTTGAGGTTAGAGTTGTTGTGAGCATGTTGTCTTTGTTTAAATATTTTCAAAGAATGACATAAGTAAAGGGAAGTGTATATGATACATACTCTAGAGCCTAATTGTTACAAATAACCATGGTCATAGGTGCAGTGTGCTTTGAATGATAAGAGCTTAATTTTGTTTCGTCTACTATAGGATGGTTTGTTCGAGGACGAACAAAGGTTTAAGTGTGGGGTAGTGATGTTTGGCATATTTCGATATGTGTTGATGTTACTTTACCCATGTTTTAACCGCTTCTTGATGTTATTTGATCTTTAAAATGCCCAACATGGTTTAATTATTGGTTTTATGACTAATTGAGTTGTGTGTGGTGAATTAGGGTGTTTGGAGTGCAAAAATATGAAGAAAAGGTGCTCTAGGTAGAGGAAGAGAGATTGGATGCGTCGCATCCAATCTAGAAAAAGATCAGATTTCGTGCACCCTTAGCAGTGAAGTCGGCCCATAGCATCCGCCATAGCATCCGCACCTGGGCAAAGCTGAGATGGAGGAACAAGGGTTGGATGCGTCGCATCCACCCTCGCATGTGAGGCTGAGAAACGGAGGACGAGGTGGATGCGTCGCATCCACCCTCGCATGTGAGGCAGAGAAACGGAGGACGAGGTGGATGCGTCGCATCCACCTTAGCATCAATCCCTGAAGCCGATTTGGACTAGGAATAGGAGAGCTTTGGCCCACGACTTTTGTACGCAATATATAAGCCAAAAATGCCTCCTTTAAGTGAGTGGACATATTGGAGAAGGGGAAAAAGCCACAACAAAGTTCTAAAACCACGGAATTCGTCTTGAGTTCCTATTCTCTCTTTCTTTTATTGATTCTTATGCACTCTTGTGAATTTTTGATGATTGCCTGAATATGAGTGGCTAAGAACCCTATTGTTCTAGGGTCATGGGTATACATGAATGTTGATGTTTGAAGTTTAATTTGACGAAGTTAATTTTATCATATTGGGTTATTTATTTAATTCTGTTTTTAATTATTTTGCTGAGTAGCTAACAGTGAAATACTATCTACGAATCTAGAGTTGAACTCGAAAGTGGGAACTCTAGATTGCATATAGAATTATATAGAGCAAGTTCTTAAACCCAGGCATCGGGGAAAGGATTCGCAATTGGGATAGACATATACCTAATTGCCTTGCTCGGTTGCAATACAGGAATTGTAAATGCGTTCTTGTTAAGTTTAATTCCATAGACATATAGGTATTAAGTTAGCTTGAATAGGCGAGTAATGGCTCGTCAGATTTTTATGAGTAATATCAACCCTGTGAACCAACAATCCAGATAAATCAATTAGTTATTTTAAGCAAAGAATGCAACATGATTGTTAAATAACCCGTGACCCTGGAATATTATCTCTCATTGATTGTTATTTAAAACTATTTAAGTATTGTGTTGATTTTTGGTATTCTATTACTTGATAGTCTTTAGGTAGTAAATTAGACAATTATTTATTTTATAAGAAATCGCTTGAATCGATAAGCTATTTGAGTTTGAATTAGTCAAAAGTTAATCATAAGTCCTCGTGGGAACGATACTCTATTCACTACTCTATTACTTGACGACCACGTATACTTGCGTGAGTGTATTTGATCCCAACAAGTTTTTGAAGCGTTCTATCTTAATACTTCTTTTAGCTACAGTTTCTCAAGATTTGTTTTTTCTCTATAGATCTATAGTATTTCAAGATTAAATTTCATTCTCCTAACACAAAGAATACAACAATCAAAAGAACATGACTATAAAATCAAATAAAAATAAATTTTCCAGAAAATCAATAACATTCCACAAAGCACCTGATGCCGAAAAGTGTTTGACAATTGCAATTTATCTAGACAAGTAAAAAAAAAAGATTATAAGGGACCATGACCTTAGAGACATAGCTCTTGGCTTCTTCATTTCAGAAAAGTGGCGTGTTCAATGTACAACGCTTCTAATTCCATACTGCATTTGTAACTGGAACTGTTGACATTGATGTGCAAGAACAAAGCCTCAAATATTCTGATGCTCCTTCATTAATTAATAGGAAAAATAAAGGATATTTGTCCAGTAATACTTTTAGGAAGAAGATGAATTCGATGATGAATAAGCGGGTAATCAATTGAGCAAGAATTAGAATTTTGGACGTTAGGGTTTCATTGAATTTTCAATCCTCATTCTCGATGAAAAGGGAATGAAAGAATGAAATAATGGATTATGAATATTATTGAGGGAAATGAAAAATAATTTTGAGGGAGGGCAAAAAAATGTCCCGCTCTGTACAAGGCATAAGCTTTTAGTGGCCATTGTTTTTAATTACCGGAAAAAGTACTTATTCTTGGCAATTATTCAATTGCCGCTAATATTGGCCTTTATGGAATTAATTACTAGCAATTAGTTTATTGCCGTTAAATAATTGCCACCATATGCCTTTTTTGTAGTAGTGGAAGCTTAGAAAATTCTAGCCAGATATGAGTCTGAAGATAAAAGAGGAGTTTACCAAGCAAATCAAAGCCCAGGTTCTTCGACTGGTCGAATACCCGACCTGGTTAGCCAATATTATGACGGTTCCAAAGAAAGACGGAAAAGTCAAAGTGTGTGTTGACTATCGAGACCTGAACATAGCAAGTCCTAAGGATGATTTTCCGTTGCCCAACATACACATACAGATCGACAACTGCGCCAAGCATGGACTCCAATACTTTGTGGATTGCTTCGCAGGATATCACCAGATTTGGATGGACGAAGATGATGCCAAAAGGACAGCCTTTATCACATAATGGGGGATATATTATTACAAAATGATGTCATTTGGTTTGAAGAATGTTGGGGCCACTTATATGAGAGCCATGACGACCCTCTTCTACGACATGATACACAAGGAAATAGATGTGTACGTGGAAGATGTTATCATCAAATCCAAAAGGAGTTCAGACCACATAGAAGACCTGAAGAAGTTTTTTGACCTACTTCGAAAATATAATTTGAAGTTGAACCCCGCAAAATGTGCCTTTGGAGTCCCTATTGTGAAGTTGTTGGGTTTCATCGTCAGCCGCCGTGGTATTGATCTAGACCCGTCGAAAATCAAAGTTATTCAAGACTTGCCACTGCCAAAGAACAAGAAAGATGTGATGAGTTTCCTGAGATGCCTCAATTATATCAGTCGTTTTATAGAACAATCAACAGTGATATGTGAGCCGATATTCAAGATGTTGAGTTAAGGTGTTGCGACAAATTGGACTGAAGAATGCCAGAAAGCCTTCGACAAAATCAAGGAGTATTTATCTAAATCACCTGTGTTGGTCCCGCCAGAACCAGGAAGACCTATGTTGCTATATCTGTCCGTGTTGGACGGAACATTTGGCTATGTTTTGGGGAAACATGATGAAACTGGGAGGAAAGAGCAGGCGATATACTATCTGAGTAAGAAGTTCACACCTTATGAGGCCAGTTATTCTTTGCTGGAGCGCACCTGCTGTACTTTGACATGGATAGCCCAGAAGTTGAGACATTATTTTCATGCGTACACTACCTACCTCATATCAAGGATGGACTCGCTGAAGTACATCTTTCAGAAACACATGCCTACAGGCAAGTTAGCAAAATGGAAGATATTGCTAAGTGAGTTCGACATCATTTATGTGACTCGGAAGGCAGTCAAGGGACAAGCATTGGTTGATCGCTTAGAAGAGAACCCGGTAGACGGAGAATACGAACCATTGAAGACATATTTTCCCGACAAGGAAGTGTCATTTGTAGGAGAAGATATTGCCAAAATATATGACAGTTGGAGAATGTTCTTCGACGGAGCAGCAAACTTCAAAGGAGTAGGCATTTGGGCTGTATTGGTATCAGAAACCGGTCAACATTATCTTGTATCTGCAAAGCTCAGGTTCCCATGCACCAACAATATGACAGAGTATGAGGCCTGCATCTTGGGACTCAGACTCGTTGTTGACATGAATGTTCAGGAGTTGCTGGTAATCAGAGATTCGGATCTATTGGTACACCAAGTACTAGGAGAATTGGCTACCAAGAACACTAAAATATTGCCATACTTGCATTGTGTACAAGAGTTGATCAAGAGGTTCACAAAGATAGAATTCAAACATGTTCCAAGGATTCAGAATGAGTTCGTAGATGCATTAGCCACCTTGTCTTCCATGATACAACATCCAGACAAGAATTTCATCGATCTTATCCCAATAGAAATTCATAAGCAGCCAACTTATTGTGCTCATGTTGAAGAAGAGTTTGACGTAAATCTATGGTTCCATGATATCAAGGAATACTTGGAGAAAGGAGAATACCCAGAAAATGCTACACATATTCAGAAGCGCGAGCTTCGAAGATTGGCCAACCATTTCTTTCAGAGTGGAGGAATTCTGTAAAGAAGGACTCCTGATTTGGGATTGTTGCGATGTGTCGATGCCAAGGAGGCATCTAGATTACTCGAAGAAATATATGCCGGAACTTGCGGACCTCACATGAACGGTTTCATTTTGGCCAAGAAGAAATTAAGAGCAAGGTATTTATGGATGACCATGGAGACATGTTGCATCAAATATGTTCAAAAGTGTCACCAATGCCAGATACATACTGATATGATATGAGTGCTGCCCAACGAACTCAATGCAAAACGTTCGCCCTGGCCCTTCTCTGCTTGGGGTATGGATGTCATCGGACCAATTGAACCCGCTGCTTCAAATGGACATAGGTTCATGTTGATGGATATAGATTACTTCACAAAATGGGTTAAAGCCGCTTCCTATAAGGCTGTGACTAAGAAGGTCGTAGCGAATTTTGCCCGGGATCATATTGTTTGTCGATTTGGAGTACCTGAGTCAATCATGACTGACAATGCCGCTAATCTCACCAGTGATCTGATGAAATCTATGTGTGAAACATTCAAGATCAACCATCAGAATTCTACAGCATATAGGCCGCAGATGAATGGAGCCGTAGAAGCCGCCAATAAGAACATCAGGAAGATATTGAGAAAAATGGTGGACAACTACCAGCAATGGCATGAGAAGCTACCATTTGCTTTGCTCGGGTACCGCACCACAGTTCGTACGTCAACTAGGGTAACTCCCTATCTACTGGTCTACGGTACTGAAGTCGTTATTCCTGCAAAAATGGAGATTCCCTCTTTAAGAATCATACAAGAAGCCGAGCTCAATGACGCGGAATGGATACGGAGACGGTATGAATAACTGGCTCTCATTTATGGTAAGAGAATAAACACAGTGTGTCACGGTCAACTCTACCAAAACAGAATGGCAAGGTCTTTCAACAAAAAGGTTAGATCAAGGAAATTCACACCGGGGCAATTGATGCTGAAATGGATCTTCCCGCATCAGGATGAAGCAAAGGGGAAATTCTCACCCAACTGGCAAGGTCCTTACATGGTTCACCGAGTACTTACAGGAGGAGAACTTTTACCTGCAGAGATGGATAGAGAGTTATGGCCAAAACCTAACAACTCAGACGCATTCAATAGATATTATGTTTAAGATTATGTTTGCACTTTCTATTTGATGTAACCTGAACTACGCTTGACCCGATTCCCATTTAAGAGGGGATACGTAGGCAACCCTGTGGGATCGGTCACATCATAATAAAATATTTCTTCCCCTCTATGGTCAGAAATTAGGGCAAGATTTCGAGTTTGTCAGATCTCATTATGTTAAGGATCACCAAGAAGAGCATTGTCAGAAGTAGGCATATAAATTGAGGTAGAATTTTGAGGAGGGTCCTCAAAATTCTGAGTCGAGGAGATTGCATGCAATGTCTCAAAACGTGTCAAAGTCTCTGATTCAAACATTATTTGTTTTATGCATCATCACACATTTTGAACAAACTGCATTTTTATATAAATAATTTATCACAAATGCATATTTTTTGAAAATTTTATTTTCTGTAGTAGCCAGACGTTACCCAGGATGACTCAAACAAGACCTCAAGATAAGGAGCAAAGACGAAACGAAGAATCGAAGGCACAAACCAATCTCCCCCCCCCCCGGAACTCGCTATTTTTCTTTGGATGTAGGCACGAAGGATATAACAAACACGTCCACAAACATATACATACAATAAGATCACTATCTTCACACCGATAGAAGTCGCCAAACACAAATGCGTCAAGCTAAAAATCACTTTTCCCTCTCACATTTAATCGTTGCTCTTCCTGCATAAGGCTAAGCACTGCCTTTCTTTACATGAGACTAAGCACTGTCTCCATCCTTTGCATGAGGCTAAGCACTGCCTCCATCGCTGCATAAGGCTAAGCACTTCCTTTCTTTGCATAAGACTAAGCACTGTCTCCATCCTTTGCATGAGGATAAGCACTGCCTCCATCACTGCCTTTCTTTGCATGAGACTAAACATTGTCTCCATTCCTTGCATAGGGATAAACACTGCCCTCACCATAAGGCTAAGCATTGCCTTTCTTTGCATGAGACCAAGCACTCTCTCCATCCTTTGCATGAGGCTAAGAACTGCCTCCATCACTGCCTTTCTTTGCATGAGACTAAGCATTGTCTCCATTCCTTGCATAGGGCTAAACATTGCCCTCACCATAAGGCTAAGAACTGCCTTCCCTTGCATGAGACTAAGCATTGTCTCCATTCTTTGCATGAGGCTAAGCACTGCCTTCCCTTGCATGAGACTAAGCACTATCTCCGCTACACTACATGAGGCTAAGCACTTCCTCCATTATTGCATAAGGCTAAGCACTTCCTTTCCTTGCATGAAGACTAAACACTATCTCCGCTACATTGCATGAGGCTAAGAACTGCCTCCATTATTGCATAAGGCTAAGCACTGCCTTCCCTTACATGAGGCTAAGCACTTTTTCCATTCTTTTCATGAGGTTAAGCATTGGCTCCGTCATTGCATAAGGCTAAACACTGTCTTCATTCACATAGGGTTAATTATTTCCCTCGTTATCTGCATAGGGCTAAGCACTGCCCTCATCTCACACAAGATTAAGCACAGCTTCTCTTTATTCTCTCATGTGGCTAAGCATTGCCTATTTCCTCTATTGAACGATCAACATCATCGCATCTTTGCATTTCATGGGCTGAACATCGCCACTTGTTCGAAGGCGTCATAGTCTGAAATCATCACCCTCACAGCCCAAAGATATCATGTCATGGCTTGAGGATCTCTCGAAACTGCATATCATCATTCAAAGGCGTCATAGTCCAGATGAACTATCCTCATGGCCTGAGAACACCATCCCATGGCCTGCGAATCCCTTATCATATGCTTCATGGACCAGGACATCATCCTCATCATCCAAAGACAACTCTCATGGTCCGAAGGGAATTTGCATCATGTTTAAATTTTTGCAATAACCCCGTATATTCGCGTGCATCATGTTCTATGTTTTGCAGGTAAGTCGGGAGGTAACCGTTCTAAAAATAGGAGCAATTCTCGCTCCGGTTTTCGTTCACAACGTTCACATCCTTCGATCATCTCAAACGCAACCGATGATCAATAATTGATTATCCTTTATCCCGTAACTGCTCAAATATTTGCCTTATACATCTGTAACATTCAAATTCGCATTCATAACTCCACCTGAAATTATCCGTTACTCACGACACTGTCATATCCAAAAGATCCTCTTTCGAAACACACGACCACTCTTATAACAACTCCATCGGTTTCATTCGTTGTTGGATCCAAAACTACATATGGCCTGATTCCCGTAATACCAGGGATATGTAGTGTAAGGACCCGTAAAAATTTAAACCAAAAACTTGGGGTTTCGTGGTGCCAAGATAGATCCCTGCGTTATATTTCGCAGAAGAACGCATTTCTGCGGCCCATTATGCGGCCGCATAATCACTCTGCAGACCGCATAATGGCCGCGGAGTGAAGCAATAAGTTTGGCCAACTTGAGGTCAGTTTTGCGGTCGATTATGCGACCGCATAATCGATATGTGGACCGTATATTGATCGCATAATCCCTCTTAATTTTTTGCGGAGGGAGTTCTGCGGTGCATTATGCGACTGCAGAACGAGTATGCGGACCGCATACTGGTCGCATACCTGGGCCGTAAGTTCAAGCCCCTGAGGGCTATTTCTGCGGTCACTTTGCGGACTGCATAACCATTATGCGGTCGCATATGCGACCGTAGACCTGTGTCGAGGCACCCATTTTCTTAATTTAAAACCCGACCCCCATTCCGTTAAAATACCCCTTAGGTCTATTTTGAGCTCATTTTCAGATGTTTTAAGAGTGAGAGAGAGAGGGTTCAAGAGGGAGGGTCTAAGTTTTCATCAAATTGATCTTCAATCATCACTCAAAGCCTTGGACATATTCAAGTAGAGCACCAAAATTCTTCACCCTAAAAGGTAAGGCTTCATCACCCCAGCTCTTAATTTCAAACATAGCTATAATGGGGTATTAATAAGATGGTCCATGGGTGTGAGGGTTGTTTATCTTGCATGCATGTGATAAAGAGTGTGGGAAAAATAAGAAGTGAACTAGAACCATGAACGTTTTTCTAATTTTGGGTTCAATTTATATATTGCTAAAATAGATTGAGGTTGCTAAGGGTTCCGAAAAATTGTAGAGTCTAAAGAAACGCGATTGAGGTAAGTTGGCAAAACTTTCTCTCTTGGAATTGAATTCCATAATGTTTCTATAAGTTTCAAAGTGTGGGTTACGTATTAAAAGGTTATGGCTTTGAGTCGTGTGTCAATGAAAAATAGAATTGTCTAAATACTTTTCTACTAAATTCATGCCCATTAGTGGTTGCTTTAACTAATGCTTTGGTTCATAAATATATCCAGTGTGATTCGGGTTCTATATACTCATATGTTGAAATTGTACATTATCATTTCTGGGGGAGAGTATTGCAAGAGTAAATGGTGTATTGACTGTTTATGATTTTTCATGTGTGTTTCTATTGTTAGTTGGTATGCTTCATTTTTTTGGGAAGAAACCATTTGTGTTTGAAGTTTCCATTTCAAATGGATTTGAAGTATATGATTTTAAAAATATCCTATATGTTGATACTTGATGGTGATCTTTGAAATTGAAAGAGGTGAAAGTGTGGAATATGAAATACGGCCATTGTGCTAGGAATAAAGAATCTTGTGAATGGCCTAATGAGCCAAGGAAATATTGTCGTTGTGAATGACTGCAAATACTAATGAGAATTCATACAATGTGAAAGATGTTGAGGTGAGTACAATTGTATTTATGATTTTTCTGGTTGCAAATCAAATCAAAACTATTTTTTGGAGCATCATTAGCAATACCGAGGAAGGGTGGGTCATAAGGCCCACACCTGAAACTACACGTGCCGGTGTAGGGGTGGATTGTGATATTATTCCCCTTAATTGAGATAAAACTGGAACCTTTGTGGATTGAAAAAGGCAACCCACACGGCATATGTGGAAAGGCAGCCTAGCTGATCGGGTGGAGATCAGATGCCAGATTGCACATATGGTGGTACTACTCTTGGTAACAACTTTCTTTTGCATCACATGTCAAACCACATTGTTCGTGGGGAGATGGCCTAGCCGATCGGGAGTGATCGGACTCCATGCTAACAAAGACGATGGTATATCGGTGCTAATGATCTCCCAACCAAAATTATATATGAAGTTTGTATTTTGGAAATTATTATGTTTTAACTGGACGTTTGGATATTGTTGATTGTGACTTGCTGTTTTTATGTGTTGCCTTTTCTTATATGGGCATTCTATTTTGAAAGAGGATTTTTAGCTATACATACTAGTGCTATTCGACAGTACTAACGTCCCTTTTGCCGGGGGCGCTGCATCTTTAATGGATGCAGGTAGTTCTTCAGCAGGCGGCATTGATCAGTGATAGCAGTACACTCTTTTCAGCTGATTTGGTGAGCCCCACTTCATTCCGGGGTAATGTATCTTTTGCTTCTCATGTATAGTGTTTTGAGGTATAGCCGGGGCCTTGTTGCCGGCATTTCCATATTACTCTTCTATTGTATTTAGAGGCTCTGTAGACAGGTTGTGGGTTATAGTTGATGTTGGGAATTGAACTAGAAATGTTGGTACTTGAAAATTATATTTTTTTATTAATTCTATAAACTCGTAATGTTTTGGAAATTATGAATGAAGCTACTAATGGGAATGAAAAAGGGAGTTGTTAATAAAATCTTTTCAGTGATTGATTAATGGAGTACATCTCCTCTTTATTCATGGATGAGTTTGGGTAGAAGTAAGTCTAATAGGCTTGCTCGGCCGGGTTCTCTCGGTTGAGCGCCAGTCGTGCTCCCTGAGTTTGGGGCGTGACATGTAGGCAACTCAAGAACTAGGGTTCGGCCCCCAGCTTTTCAAAACACCTCATCTCTGTTCGTTCGGGTAAAATTGGTCATCATTTTCTTTATCCGACAACTCTTTCATCATTTTCGGGTAAAGATGGGTAGCTGTTGATACCCAATTTTGCTCTCATATTTTATAGATATCCTATATACTTTTAAAATATCATTTTTGCATTATTACCCAATTTACAAGAGACATATAAGCATTTTCTATAATTTATAAAGCTTTAAAATTGATTTTCTCGCATTCAATTTGTTTAATATTTATTAATTATCTCTTTAAATTATTTTAGGGTGATAATCATCCAAATTTATCTTTTTATACCCACATGCATATTTCATCTCCTCTTGTATGTAATTATATTTGTATTTTATCCATTTCATCTACACTAGTTACAATAACAGCCTATATTCTATACATAATTATATTTTTATATTATTTACGCTAAAATAGCATTTTTTATATTTTTATAATGTTAAGCTATTAGTTTCAAGTATTTTACTGCATAAATAATATTTTTATTATTTATTAGTATTTTTTTATAATTTAATTTTTATGAATTTCGTGTATTTAAATTGTAGCCTAATTGTGAGCTAATTTCGGACCAAAATCAAGGCCCAAAACATTTAGCTCATCCCAATTAAGCCTCAGAAGCCCAAACCAAACGACCCCTTAACAAACTCGGCCGCGACCCGTCTTAATGACCCGCCCCACTCTTTCTTTTAATCTTGGCCGTTGATATCAGAGATCAACGGCCCATAAACTATCTCCCCCCTTTTAATTAACCTCACCCAAACTCTAACCTTATTTTTACCAGTCCGCCGCCCCTAGATCCTCTCGAACCTTCTCCTCTCCTCACAAACCCTAGCTGCCGCCTCCAACTCTTCTTTGAATCCAATCCATTGATGGATTATTACCCCGATTTGCTTACCTTTTTGGGGTTATATCGTTGTTACTTGCATAAATATGGTATTACTTAGTACTTTCCCGATTTTGGCAAGTACCAATCTCCCAAATCAAGAGAAATCATACATACTCCTAAAGATTAAGACAATTTTTCGTCTATATACGTCCATGGAAAGATTATACAGGTCCGATTTAACAAGATCTTTGGCCAATCTGTGATTTCAGTCAAACTAGGGTTTGCCTGATTTTTCTCCTAATTCGATTCTAAATCAATATTTCATGCTATGATTTCCTTTATTATGTTTTATTGACCGTTTTTCCTTGGTTGTTCGTTTAATATAATTTTGCTACTATATAAACCCTTCCCCAATCCCCCTAAAACAGACCTTAACTACTATTGTTCGCTCATTCTCACACCTTTTATACTATTATGCACTCTTGATTGTGGCCGGCTGAAAGCCAAGGCCACCAGAATCTTCTCTATTGACCTCCCTAGTGCAAGCACTGCTCGGGGCTCACTGAAGCTCCTGTGAACTCTGACGCACTAGGATTTGGGGGTTCTCATTGTTCTCTCTCAATTGCTGACACTGCTGATATTCTAAGTTTCTCGATTGTTTACTCGTTTATCTTTGCAACTGGTTAGTGTTCTTGATTCTTTACAGCTTTAATTGCCACTCCTCTACTTGTCCATGTATGGGTCTTCTGCGTGCTAACACTGTTTGAACTTCTATGGACAAGCATGACCCAAGTTTCTTTGCTATTTGTGAGCCCCCAGTATTGTATTGTTGTATGCTTTACTGTAATTCTATTGTCTTAACCATGTTCCACAATTCCTGCTCTCTAGTATCGAACTTGATAGGCTTCAACATGTGTAGTGTACTCTCATTATATGTATTTGACTTGAATGGGCTCTGGTCCTCTCAAGTGTTACCTGACTTTCATATTCACCATAAATTTTGTATAGTTTCATCTTCCATGAGTCCTTGTATCACCTTAGACTTCTTGAGCCTTCTTGAGATGATTGATGTTTGCTTGGAATTTGAATGAGTTAAGTCTCTCACGTTTGAACTAAGTGGGTATTTGTAAGTTGATTTGGACTATGCCTACTAGTCTGTCTGCTTCTAAGAAGTCCTGTTTTATTACCAATTAGTTGTGACCATGCCCTCCTTATATTTCATATTTGGTGCAATCATGTGCAAACTGCTAACTTTCCTTAGACTTAATCCATGATCGTATGAATTTTTGCACGCCAATGCTGTCTAAACTTTTAGACCAAGCATGACATATGTTTATACCTTTTGTGAACTCTAACAGAGTTTTATTGTTGTATGCTTACTGTAATTCTATTATCATGATGAAACCCTGCTTTTTAGTGTTAAATTTACTTTAGTTTAATACCTTTGGGCAAACCTGGATGCATAACTGAACTTGTCATGTGTGATCAACCTGCAGAATCTCTGGTTTCTTTGGAGTTAAATGAATACTTGCTAGTTACTCTGCCACCACATGGAACTGTGTCTATATGATTGTTTTGTAGGACTAGTTTCAAGCATGTCTTACCTTAGACCCTCCTGTTAAACCTTCTATGTATGAACTCCTATTGAATCAGTTCTGCACCATGTTTGTTTTAAACCCCTATCTGTTGAAATCTCTTTGAGAGTTTTTCTTTTATTCTTATTCATGTGCTTCTTTACCTCTAGGATACCATGTTTAACAAGTCCAGTTTCTTCATTAGCTATAACACCTAAGTATTCCCATGTGTATATGTCTATATCTGAAGTTATTTGAGCAATTAGTTTGCATGGGTTGTTACTTGTGTCATTTGTTGTTGGTTACCGGGTAAGCAAGACAATTGTCTTCACATTTGGGCCTGGTTTGATGGGCCATATGTGTTGCTGGACCTGAGTACTGGATTCAGGTGCATTCTAGTTGTCCTTGTGACCTTGGGATTTGGGCCTGTTGGTGGTCCGGAGAGCGAGACTGTTGAAAGCCCAAAAAATCAGAGGGTTACTTTGTGTTGGGCTTATAGCTGTCCTATTGGGCTTATGACTGTTTTATTCTGTTTGCCTTATTTATTTGGCCTGTAATAATTTGTAATAATGAATGATGGGAAAATTAGTATAAGGGGGCTTGGGGAACTTTAATTTTCACATGAATGGGTAGAAAACATGTCTATAGGGTCTACATGCTTTGTTTGCTACTTTGTTTGACATGCACGATTTCTATACACAAATAGAAAGCATGCCTATAAGAACCTGAGCACTTCACTTGCTTTACATGTCCTATTCCTATACATTGTTATAAAGCATGCCTACAAGAGTTTAAGTGTTTCACTCGTTTACATGCTTTACTTCTACACGCCATTAGATAGCATTCCTATAAGATTCAAACACCATTGGTTATTTGCTCAACTTGTACTATGGCTATGTGATTGTTAGATATCATGCCAATAGGACTGCGTCAAGTAATTAAGATTTTCTCCCATCGATACTCATCCAGATACCATGTCTATAGGGCCTTAATTGATTAATTAAACCGTTGTTGTTATTGCTCTTATCACACAGCCCGCCTAGAAAACATGCCTATAGGAATAAGCATGGAGAATTCGTATTCAAATATCAATTGTTTAGAAAATATGCCTATAGGACATCTCTACTAGCTTAGAAAGCATTCCTATAGGATCAAAGATGAATAATTCTGAGTTTTTCAATAGTTTCACTACCCAAGCGGGAATCACTTAGAGATTATGTCTATAGGTTTTTAATAACGATTATAATCTGCAGCTTCGATAATCTGACTAGCAGTACTGCCTACGAGATTTTATTAAAACCATGCAGTCACGTAGAAGCCATGCCTATAGGTTTTGAACGACTTTAATGCATCTCAATTATAAAACTGCCTAGGACCCCTTACGACATAGTCTGAAAATCTGTGATTGATCGCGTGCTTTTGTGCTTGTGTGTGGAGGCCAACTTGAGCCTTTCATTGCTATTATGTGCAATCCTACCTATTTTGAATGTGCTCCTAGTTTTATCATTTTGAGCACCTTAAGTAAAGTCTAGAACCATCCACATAGTAGGTCCGAAGCCAATTGACCATAGGCATGGGACAGGTGATGCACGCATAGGACACAGTTTAGAATTGAACTAGAGCGTTTTAGGTAAACAACTTTAACATAGTAATTGGGTAGCGGGAGATGATAGTTTGTGCCCGCTGAATAATATAAGAAACCCCTACCTTAAGGGAGTTGCGAAGTATTATTTATGATGCACGGGGTGATCCTTTAGGCTAAAAAAACTTAGGACCCCCCCCCATATGTTTACTACTCGCACCTTTGTTTCTTCAGACTTAGAACAAATTAGGTTGTACATTGTAATCTCCAAGGACTTGTACCAATCATCTATTAATGTATAGTCTATTTTCTTCACATGTGCAATCTTCTTTATACTAGTTTTACACCGTAGTTGGATATTTAGATTCCATATCTTCCTTTAACTTACATGATCACATAGGACAATTTATAATCCAATAATCCCACATAGCGTAAACTTTGGTCGGGACCCACCGTTTTGGAACTCGAAGAGTGCCTAACACCTTCTCTTCGAGGTAATTTGAGCCCTTACCCAATCTTTGGTGATGTAGACTAGTCAAATAGAGTTATTTGCAAATAGGTGCCCTAACGTACCTTAAAATCGTTAGGTGGTGACTCTTCTCTTTTAATACCCATTAAAAGAGTTGTCACACGTCGAAACCCGCTTTCGCAAGAAAACGGGGCGCGACACACGTGCCCTTCCTCGGCCTCTACCCCGGCCCCGACCTCGCACGACTCTAGCTAGAGGCACGGGTGTCTGATCATCTGATCCAGCAGTGCGTGTCCTCACCATCTCTAAGAGAATATAAAGACAAAGACTCAGATTTCAAAATCAACAAATTCGCATGATAAGGAATTAAAGAACTGGAATTTTCCTAATAGTTGTGTAGCCTCTCAAGGATAAGTACAGACGTCTCCGTACCGATCCGCAAGAATCTACTAAACTTGCTTATGACTTGTAATACCTATGAACCTAGAGCTCTGATATCAACTTGTTATGACCCCAAATTCCCACCTTAGGATGTCGTGATGACACCTAGTCTCTAAGACTAGGTAAGCCTAACATTCATAGACAGTTTACCAGAAATAACAAACTAGAATAGCAAAATAAACCGATAAAGCTCATAATAACTCCAAAATGGACATTAGTAACAAAATCCCCAAAACCGGTGGAACTGAGTCATAAGCTCTACAGCAATATGCTAAAATATCTAATACAACACTGTCTGATAATAGGATAAACAATAATAATGGAAATAGCGGAAGGTGACTTCGAGGCCTTCGAGGCCTTCGAGCATCGAACAAGTGTACCTTGAAGTCTCCAGAACAATAATTGAACAATCACGGGCGCCCGACACGAGCAGATGTACCTGGTTCTGCATAAAACGTGCAGATGCATAGCATGAGTATACCACAATGGTACCCGGTAAGTATCAAGCCTAACCTCGGTAGAGTAGTGATGAGGCTAGGTCAAGACACCTACTAGGATAAGAAAAAAAACTAAACGGAGTATAGTGTAGTCCAATAATGGAAAGCGAGGAAATGAATGACAATAAAGCAGTATACTAATGGAAACTAACAACGGGAATTTAAGGCGGTAAAGGCAACAAAGTGAACACATGAATAGATCAACAAGTAATCAAATAAGGACAAATGCAAGTAAGACAAATTAAGAATCAACAAGAATCACAACAAAGGTACCACGCCTCATATTCACAATTCACAGTCTCAATCATAATCTTTTCTTATATCGTCGCATGAGCCTTACATTTAGATATTTTTCAAAATATTTTTCCCGAAATAGCTACACGCGCTTTAGCCCCCTTATCTCGTTGTGTGGCTTCAACTAATTTCCTTGCTAGCAATACGCCCATAAATTCCACCTTATGTCATGGCATGCACATCAACCCCTATCCTTATACTGCCGCATACGCGTCAATATCACAACACAATAACAACTCGCACCACATGTACCCATATGCCACAACTTGCCAAAATCAACAATACCAATGTTACCACAACATATAGCCCACGGCTCAACTACAAAGTGTATAAGAATCCCAATAATAACAAAATGAATTGAGAAATACTCAACAAGGAAAAATATCTCAACAATCAGTACTTCCACCTCAATGTGATAATAGCTTTCACAACTTAAACATCAATAACCCAACTACAAGATTTTCACACGAAATAAAAATTTCACGTAAGAGTAATTCAACAATAAAAGAGGTAACACGACAATAAGAGAGGGAACAACTTCAACTAAAGCATGTAAGAGAAAACATAACAATAAAAGATAGAACAAGTACTACCAATGTCAAATAGAGCATGTTAGAATAAATTTAACAATCAAAGATATAACATGTTATGACAAATTCAATTAAATGCATGGAAGAAGTCTAAAAGTCTATACCGGTCAAAATACCACTCGTCACCTCATGTACACATCTTCCACATAATACAAATAATACAATAACCCCAAATCCTAAGAGGTAGTTCCCCCACACAAAGTTAGACAAGATACTTACCTCAACTAGGCCAAATCAACCCTCAAAAATAGCTTTTCCCTTAAAATTTGCCTCCACGCAGCTCCAATCTAACCAAAAATGACTTAATATCATCAAAAAATGCAAGAGAAACCAATTACAATAGATAAAGCTATGATCTTTACACAATTCCCCAAAAGTCAAAAAAAGTGAACCCCCGGACCCGCCCGGTCAAAATGCGGATCCAAGGGTAGATTCTGACTATCCATAACCCCACGAGTCCATATATATGTTTTGTTTTAAAATTTGTGTCCAAATCGACTCTCAAAACCCAAAATTTCATTTTTCAAAACTTTGACAAAAATCCCCAAAATTCCTCTTTAATTCTCATAAATTTAATTTTAAATCTAAGATATAATCATGAAATATAGTTGGAAATTGATTAGAATCACTTACCCAATGTTTGTAGATGAAAATCCCCTCTCCAAATCGCCTCATATCGAGTCTTGGGTTCTAAAATGAGAGAGAATGAGATGAAATCCCAACTTTTCAACCTTTTGTTCAGTTGCAAATGTCGCAATTGAGACACTGGGTTTGCAATTGCGAACCCTCGTAGTTTCGTTAATGCCTTGCAATTGTGACACTGACAGTTTATGCAGGAAGTAGCAAATGCAACATGGGATTCGCAATTGCGAAGCCTGCTTCCATCGCAAATGCGGCAAAAACATTGCAAATGCGAAGCTACCTAGCCTAGGTACTACTTCGCAATTGCGACCCATGCATCGCAAATGCGACACCTGAGACCCCCCCCCCCCCCCCCCCCCCCCCGCTAAGATCGTAATTACGATTCTGGTGCTCGCAATTGCGACACTTGAGGCATCAGCACACCAGCAGTCCAGATTCAGTTCAAAACCATTCTAAAACACGTCTGAAACTTACTCGAGCCCTCGGGACTCTAAATCAAATACCCACACAAGTCTAAAACATTATACGAACTCACTCGGATGATCAAAATACAAAAATAACATCTACGAATTGGATATCAAAACGCATGAATTTCAAATGAAAACTCAAGAACCTCTAGAATTACAACCAAGTGTCTGAATCCTATCAAACCAACTCTAAATGACATCAAATTTTACAGACAAGTTCTAAATAGCAAACAGACCTATACCAAGTCCCAAAATCAAATTCCAAACCCAATAGCAAAAAAGCCAACCTACGGTCAAACTCGGGAAAACTTCTAACCTCCAATTGCAATCTTTCGACAAAACAAGTCAAATTAACCTAGGGACCTCCGAATTTGATTTCGGGCATACGCCCAAGTCTAAAATGATGATACGAACTTGTCAGAGCTATCAAAACACCATTCTAGGGTTGTTTTCATAAAATTCAAATTTTGATCAATATTTCTAACTTATGCTTCTAAACCAAGAACCAAAGAGTCCAAATCAACCCAAAATCTTCCCAGAACGAAACTAACCAACCCCCGCAAGTCATAGAACCACAAATACATATGTGTGAAGCATCAAAAGGGGAATTGGGGCTCATATACACAAAACGACCGTTCGGATCGTTACAATGAGAGATTAGGATTTGACCCTAAGGATAAAAAGGTGTTTGGGGTTTTTGTGAAGGTAAGTCATTGATCAATTTTGACCAACGGCTAGGATTAGTGGGGAAAAATGATAAAAGGGTATTTTGAGGGTCGTTGGATCAAGGCTGATCGGGAGGTTATGGCAATTTGAGTGGGGAATTAAATTATATATAAGGGCAAAAAAGGCGACCGTTTGATGGAGAGGAGATCGACGGATGGGATCATTTGTGTTTTTTCTATGAGAGGGATGAGCGTGTGATATGGAACGCACTAATTGGTGCATTATCAACGACACAGATCACTGAGGGGGTTGGGCTGGGGAGTTTTTGGGCCGGGTCATGAGGGTATTGGGCCAATTCTTTGTGCCTTTGTAATGGGTTAAGGCTGAAGATGGACTTAAGCTCATAGCCATTTAATTAAAAATCTGGAATTGCAGGTATAGCCTATTACGATTTAACCCTTTTTAATTATAATTAGTTTAATTAAACTTCTCTAATCCTAATAATTCATAATAAAATATATTATTAGTGACCCACTATATGTGTAAATATTTATAAGCTAATTTTATACTTAAAATAGTTAATTAATTATATGTATGTTTGGGAATTAGAAATAAAAGTGATTTATGAACATAGTTTCTGAAATTGGTATTACCACTATAATTATAAATATATAATTAATATTAATAGCTATTTTTATTATTATTATATAAAATTATGTGGAAGCTTTATATATATATATATATATATATATATATATATATATATATATATATATATATATATATATATATATATATATAGTAGTTGAATTTAACTTACAAATACTATTATTGATTTGGAAGCATATTAAATTAATAATAAAAAAGTGAGGGCCAAAATTGGTTGTCAACATCAGATATACACATTTTACATCATATGAAAGTATTTGAGTAAATATCTTTTGGTGCATATTCGTTTGTATGCGGAATTGGTGCAAGTTGTATTTGCTTTGACCTGTTTAATTGAAAAATAATGTTTATTACTTCTACTCCAATTGTGCATCTTTATTATTGGTATCCGTTATTCTGTGGCTGCTTCTTTGTACTTCTCTATATTGTACATACTATTGAGCTACATAGGCTGTATAAAGTGAGTATCATTTTTTATTTAAAAACTTCGTCACTACTTCACTGAGGTTAGTCAAGATACTTACTACGTATATGGGGTCGATTGTACTCATACTACACTTTTTCACCTTCCGTGCATCTTGGAGCTGAGCTGTTGTGGACAATGAAGGCCAGCATTAAAGACGTACCAGCGTTCCAGATACAAGCTACCACTTGTTAATGGTAGTTTATGACTTATATTTTGGTTTATTTAAATTTCAAACAAATAATGTATTTTTCTTCAACCCGGAGTTATATCCTTATTCTTAGTCTCTCATGACTTGTACTACCAGTCCTTGGGTTAATTGTATTGATTTCTGTAATCTTATTTATTACTTTTGATGATTTCTCGTTAGAGTTGTATCATATGTTATTTGGATTACCTAGTGAGTTGGGTTAGGTTCCATTACGATTTGATGGGATTTTGGGTCATGACAAGTTGGTATCGAAGCTCTAGGTTCATAGGTTCTACGAGTCATGAGAAAATGCCTAGTAGAGTATTGCGGATTTGTATGATGATGTCCATACTTATCTTCGAGATGTTGCATGGCATCTAGGAAACTTCACCTTCTTTATTTCCCTATCATGTGGCCTTGATTTAGCTTGAAGCCTATATCTTTGCTTTCTTTTTATTCACTTGTACATGATGTTGAGCACTCGGTAACAATTGTGCATTGATGGCTTCTGATGTCGTGGATGAGATGCGATATGGTTTTTTGTGTTGTAAAAGTAGGCCAGCCTAGAGAACTTGAGGCCGGGTTTAGACCATAGCTTAGGCTTGACAGATTCAGTTATGTAAGTATGTGCCTTTCGACTCTCTTGTCTGGTAGTGTCCCTAGAGGTGGGACTGATGGTTCAATGAGTGGCAAGATAGCTATGTGATAAGGACTATGTGATTGAGGACTACACTTAAATGGTCTGGATGTGACGAGAAGGATTTGCTTGGGATACGAAGGGAATATGGATGCTTGACTATCATCTTGATGTGTAATGCAATCTTGAGTTGTGGGTGTGTTGATGGACCTTTTAGTTGTACATTTGTGGAATGAAGTGGATTCTTGTATCTTGTTGACGTGCATAGCCTCGGGAGGATTAATTGAATATATAGTATTTGTAACCTGGGTGAGTTCAGGAAGATGTTGAGTTGAGGTTGAGCATGTGGTTTATCTCCTGCGAGAAGGTTTGAGGTTGTATGATTCTTATCAGGTTTCTACAAAGAGTTTACTTCTATCAACTGGAATGCATGTACTACCATTTGAGTTCGGATCTCTTGAGGAAGTTGGCACGACTGCCACAAGGATGAATAAACAATTGCAGATGATTTGGAGTGTTTTATGACTAGTGCTATATGAGCTTATGAGAAATCCAGCGGATAACAGTGTAAGGCCATGGCAGTTAGTAAGGAGGAGTGTTGTGGGTTATCAGATGATGTATTTTGTAGCTTAAAGCCAAGTGGTGGAGTCTACCATCGATGATTGGGTCACATGGTCGTGTTAATTGTAGTTCTAGACTAAGGCACACTCGTAGATCAGTTATGACTTGATGAGGATGAGTTTGAGGATGATTCTAGCAAGGGATTTGTTGGATGGATGATGTACTATACTTTATGGATATATGGATATCTTTGAATGATTATGGTTTGATATTCACTATGTATGTAGTGTGAAAGGATAAAGGAGTTACTTGGTTGCCTAGGGATGAAGTTGCTTCTTGGAGTATTCATGTACTAATGGAGCACTAGTCGTTCGGCATGTTTGGCTGTGCATCGGAGGTTATAGCAGGGTGGATGACTCTCGATAAAGGTTCTAGTAGGTTTAGGTTCCGGGATATGGTACTTAAGAATTTGACGGGTTATGTTATGGCTAAAGATTTTATATTTTCCTTAGATGGTGCTGAGACTTGCGGTATTTCTATATCATTATTGGTTCTACATTGCAATATTAGAGAGATGAAAGGAACATCTTCAGATTCATTGAAGGCCTCTTTGGGCGAGCATTCCAGTTTGAGGTACCATTGGGTACATGACAAGGCAAAAATTGGCTTACAGATTTTAGGACGGTGTAGCTTCATGTTGGGATTACTTGGGATGAGCTTTAGTTGAGGGCTACAGTGTATTGTAAAGAAGAGTGTTTCCTTAAAGGCAGGTTAAGAGTAATTTGAAGAGGTTGGGTCAGTATAGCAGTGACTTGCATCAGTATGGTAATAGAAGTGATCAGTTCCTTGGAATGATAGGGCCTTACAGGTGCTTTTGTGGCAAGACATTTGGGTTTGGTAGTCTGTGTAACTTGGTTGAGGGATTAAGTTTTGTTGGCTTAGTTATGTGCAAATGTGATGTGATTCTTCAAGTCATTAAAGAAACAACTGACCAGGATCAAGATCTTGAAATGAAAATGTGGTTTGTGGGTTGATTTCAAGAAACAACGTATCTCAAGTTTTAGGACTCAGAATCTGATTGTAAGGCCCCGTAAAAGTATACCTAAAACTCGGGATTTCGTGGTGCCTAAGTAGACTTTGTGGGTAGATCTCGCAAGTTTGCCGCGGTTCGTACTTTTTGGGTTGAACAGTGTGTTGGGGAGTTGAAGAAAATTTTTGGAATTGCAGGGCATTTTTGCGGTCCATTCTGTGGTCGCAGAACTGATCTGCGGATCGTAGATCTGCCGCAGATTGAAGCAAAAATTTGGGCAAAATTTTTGGACCATTATGCGGTACATTATGTGGCTGCATAATCATTTCGCGGGCCACACAATCCATCGTAGATCCAACATAAAAAATATTCTAGAGAAATGTTTTGCGGCGCATATTGCGATCGCAGACCGGTCGCAGAGTGAGGCAGGTGTACCCAGTTCCGGAGGGCCGTTATGTGGTCCAATCCACGGACCGCAGAAGTATTATGCGGTCGCATATGCGACCGTAGATCTGCATCGAGGCTTCATTTTTTCTAACTTTTTAACCCGACCCTATCTCGATAATTAGACGTAAGGGACCATTTTTGAATGGGATATCTGGTATTTTTAGAGAGAGGGAGTGCCCTAGAGTGAGAGGTGAAATCCCTAAGCTAATTGTTCCTCCAAAATCTTGATCAAACCTTGAAATTCAACAAGAACGCTCACATGGTCTTCAACCAAGAGGTAAGATTCTAGCCCTAACCCTAAATTTCAAAATTTTGTTTGGGAATAGGTAATGGGAAGGAAGGTTTTGAGGATGAGGGTTGTTGTTTATGCATGCATGTACATTCATGAGCTGTGGGTAGGTTGTTGAACTCAAATGGGTAGACCTTCGGTTGTGGGGTGAAGGAAATCCTCCGTAGGAGAAGCTAGAAATAATAATGCCCACCTAATGTTTGATAAAATGCTCAAATGAGCTGGAAACACGAACTCCTCCCTAATTTGTGATCAATTTTGCTATATCTCCAAATAGATCAAAGTTGCTAGGATTTTCGGAACAGAGTAGTGAATTAAGGAAAGCTCAAAGCGAAGTATGTTGGCTAAACTCCTCTTTTAGAATTGAACCCCACAATGGCCTTGTAGGTCCCGTGATGCTCATTATAAATTGATTACTCCAAATAAGCCTTGTATCAAAATAAATATGCGTTCAATATGTATTCCAAAGATTCTTGTTATGTTGAGTTACTGTTTGAGAATGTTATTTAAGTATGGGCTGTGTGTTATTATGTTATGATTTATAAACGTGATTCTAATGAAAGCTATCATGCCAAATTGTGTAAGAAATCACATGTGCCTAAGACCCTTAATTTGGTTAGTTGCTCAAATGTGTATTTAAAGTCTTGAATAGAAATGTTTGTTGTTGACAATCCGTGATCATGTTTGAAAGTGAAACAGTAAATATAGAATATGAAATACGGCCAACGTGCCAACAATGACTTTATATTTGGGGCCATTAGTGCCAATGGAACAGAGAGGCGAGAACAAGATGTTGAAATGAGTTATGAATCCTTTTAAAAATAAATTCCTTGGGAGTATCGTTTAGTTACCGAGGAAGGGTAGGTCAAAATAACCTAACCCCGAAACTACATGTGCCAGTGTATGAATGATTGAGGGGTAAATTACCGTGTTAATATGATGAGGTTGTTTCCCCTTATATAGGATGAGAATGATGTATTGAGCTGTTTCCCCTTGAATGGGATGAGATTATTGCTAGTGAGATGTTATGCGATGTCGACCCACACAGCATTGTGGTGAGACGGCTTGCCGATCGGGCTGAGATCGGACGTCATGCCGCGCACATGGTTGTATTGTGATTGAATGTCTCAAGGTGAGATGGCTTAGCCATTTGGGCTGAATCGGAGTCCGTGCTAAAAATACGGTGGTGTATCGGTGCTAAATATCTCCCAACTTAAAATACTGAAACTCACTTGAAATTTACCTTTCCCTAACTTGACACCTTGATACTGTTTGAGTCTCTATTTGATTTCATGTTTTCTTCTCTGTTTACTGTTACTCGTTCTATTGAGAGAGTGTTTAGTTTTACATGCTACTACTATTCCATATGTACTATTGTCCCTTTTGCCGGGGGCGCTGCATATTTAATGGATGCAGGTGGTCCCATAGCAGGTGGTATTGATCAGTGATAGCAGCACACCCTCTCCTCAAATGACTTGGTGAGCCCCACTTCATTTCGGGGTCCTGTATCTCTTGTCCCTTGTACATAGCGTTTTGAGGTATAGCCGAGGCCTTGTTGCCGGCACGGTCGTAGCACTCTTTTGTTCCTGTTAGACGCTCCGTAGACATAGTGTCGGTTGTATCTGTTTTTGGGAAGGGTAAACTAAAAATGATATAATCGTATCATTTGTTCCATTTTAACTATGATTGTACAATGTACTGTTTTGGAGACTTGTTAATGATGTACTAATGAAAATGAACCGGTGTTATTCACATTACCTCTTACTATCTAATTAATGAAATGTATTCTTCTCTTTATTCATGAGTGAGTTTGGTAGAAGGCACTGTGCATGCTTGCTCGACCGGGGTAACTCTATTGAGCGCCGGTCGTGCTCCCCGAGTTCGGGGCGTGATACTGATGATTCAAAAACGAGGTGAAAGATGACGATTTGAGCTACAAAAAAAAATATTTACTCGATCAAAACAAGTAAATATTGATACTTCACCAGTTCAATGAAAGTTATGATTCTATGATATCAAAAAAATAAATTTAGATCAAGAAACGTGTTCTTGAAAGATCAAGAACTAAACAAGTTCCTAAAGTCACTACTTGGAATCAATTAACATGATAAAGAAACACCATATGTAATTGAAAATAATATAAAGACTATCACCACCTTGCTTGAAACCAAAAACAAGGATAAAGAAGAAAAATTAGAGAAAACACTCTATTGTAAAACTAGGGCAAGCCTCCAAAACGTAAATTCTTTCTACAAGGAAAGAGTGCCTTTTATATAGGCCTAGAGTCTCTTCTTTCATGACTACAATTCCTATTATAGTAAGAAAACAAAATAACTAAAGACAGGGAAAGCAAAATCCCTATTCTACAAGGAAAAGAAACTAGAATCTTACTAAAAGGAAAATCCTTATTCTAAAAGGAATAAACTAAATTCTATATTAAGAAGGAAATAATCTTGGCTTCTTGAAATCAATCTTGAGCTTCTTGGACTTCTTGCTATATTTGGACTTGAGCTCTAAAACATGATCTTGGCCAAAATTAATAAAATTTAACATAGATTCTTCTTTTACATCATTCTCCCCTGGTTGAGAAAGACTCGTCCTCGAGTCTAAAGGCTCCACAAATGGCACAAGATTGGAAAATTCCATGATTTGGTTGAACTCGTATTCACCAGGCACTAAGTTGCATTTTTCTAACTTGTCAAAGAGCTTCATCGTATTGTAACAAAGCTTAGCATGTGGCCAAACTAAATCTCTTTTTCTCAATAGTATCTTTGTACCAATATTTCTGCAATAAATCCTCTTAAATCAATTTTTAAACACTAACCCATAACCATAAGTTATTTTCTTTTGATCTTCAAGAATCCTGAACTTCTCCATGTCAATGTGGTACTTATGTGATATGCCCAAAAAAGTCGATTTAGTACCATAAAAACCTTTAAAAGAATCAAATTTAAGTACCTTTGGATCAAGCTTGGAGATCAAAGTATATGCTTTTGATAATTCATCAGCAACAACGTTCCCACTCTCATATTTAAATAAATCATATACAATGATGAAATTTGTGTTGAGATCACTTTTCCTACATGTGCTTGAAAATATTCATCTTTTGGAAGCACTAAAAAGGTTGGAACAAAATCTGAACTCAAATCCTCCATTATAGACTCCTTTTAAGAAACCTTTCCTCTTTTGTTTGTAAAATTTCATGGAGTTTTTGATTAACGCAGTATGCTACCTCGTTTGGAAGGATAGAATCAACAATCAAATCAATATATGTTGAGCATCTCTATTAGATAAAAAGTTAAGCTCACATATGGTATGCTCCAACGGATCATCATCAAACTTTGGAGGTAAATCCTCAACTTGTGTATCTAGTGCATGCTCCTCCTCCTTGTACTCTTCCATAGTAATACCAATATTCAAAGACTTTTCTCTATTGTATGACCATTTATTTGTAATTTTGTCAGAAAAAAGTCATCATTGAGCTTCAGATTTTAGCAATTTCTTCTTAATTCAATGGTGCTAAAATAACCTTACGTCCATCCTCTGTAAGAGAATAGGGATTAAGGTCTTCATCATAATTAGTACACCTATAATACACCCATGGTCTTCCAAGTAATAAGTGACAAGCATCCATCTTCACTACGTCATACCAAATCTGGTCTTTATAGATCTTGCCATAGAAAAAGATACTAGGCATTAACGAGTTACCTTTAAACTATCATCATCTTCAACTTTGATGTTGTAAGGATATGGATGAAGTTTGGTTGACAAGCCAATTTTAATAACCATCTCTTCATAAATGATATTTATGACTCCATCGATCAATGATCAACGAACAAACTTTTCCATGGGAGGTACATCTAGTGTGGAAAAGAGATTCATGTTGTCTTGTTTCTTCATCTTCTTGAACCCAACGACCTTCTCTTGCTTGCATATTAGGTTCACCTCCTGCTGCTCTGATACTAAATTGATGTGATTCTTCAAGTTCACAAAGAACCAACTGACTAGGATCAAGATCTTGAAACGAAAACGTGGTTTGTGGGCCGATTTCAAGAAACAACGTATCTCAAGTTTTAGGACTCGGAATCTCATGATTCAAAAAATGAGGTGAAAGATGATGATCTAAACTATAAGAAAAACTATTTACTCTTTCAAAATAAGTAAATATTGATACTGTACCAGTTCAATGAAGGTTATGATTCTATGATATCAAAAGAACGAATTTAGATCAAGAAACGTGTTCTTGAAAGATCAAGAACTAAACAAGTTCCTAAAGTCACCACTTGGAATCAATTAACGTGATAAAGAAATACCATACATAATTGAAAATAAGATAAAGACTATCACCCACCTTGCTTGGAACCAAAAACAAGGATAAAGAAGATAAAATAGCGAAAATGCTCTATTGTAAAACTAGGGCAAGCCTCAAAAACGTGAATTCTTTCTACAAGCCAAGAGAATCCTTTATATAGGCCTAGAGTCTCTTCTTTCATGACTAAAATTCCTATTCTAATAAGGAAATAAAATAACTAAAGATAAGGAAAGCAAAATCCCTATTCTACAAGGAAAAGAAACTAGAATCCTACTAAAAGCAAAATCCTTATTCTAAAAGGAATAAAATAAATCTTATTTTAAAAAGGAAAGAATCTTGGCTTCTTGAAATCAATCTTGAGCTTCTTGTACTTCTTGCGCTTCTTGAAATTAAGTCCATATATTTGGACTTGAGGTCTAAAACATGATCTTGGCCAAAATTAATAAAATTTAACATAGATTCTTCTTTTACATCAAAATGGATTTCGAAGAGTTTGCGATTGTTTTGAACATGGCTTGAGGTTAATGTCTATTTCAGGTGTGGAAAGTTTATTTGCATGTTGTGATTCTCTCCTGAATTGAGTTAAATGGAAGGTTTCTGGTCGATGAAGTGTTTATGAGGAGGACCATCCTACTTGTGATTAAAATTGATAACGGGTTCTCGTATATAATAGCATGATAGATGTGGCGAGTTGTGTGATATTGGAATTGAATGGTTAAGGTTGCATCTTAGTTTTGAAAGGAAGGTCATTGGTTCTAGACAGTATGAGAGATTTCAGATGTCTAAGAGAATGCTAGCACTATGTTGTATCGGGTGAGAAGGGTGTGTGTCGTAGAAGACGCATTATGCATTGATTTACAGATGCTTGACTCATACTACATAAATCGCATGGTTGGTACCCGCTGATGTTCAGGTTTTTCTACTTGATGCGGAAGATTTATGGGAGTATTTTCCATAATGTGATTATGTATGAGCGATGTGTCAGCCATTTAAGTGGCCGGTTAGAGATCAAGATGTATATTCTTGTACCCTTGAGGTTTACAGACTGGATGTTCTCAGAGGTAGACTATTCCTTTGGTTACTGTGGAAGCATTTTAAGGGTTAGACAACTGATTGTGTGTATCATTGATAGGAAAACTGTAGATTTTTTGAAGGTCATTTACCTATTTCAAAATTATTTGAATCGGATTAGGGGCCCTTTGGTAGCCATGATGAGAATATGTATCCTGCACTATATTGGATTTGCTTGCTCAGTGCAATATTTGCTATGGGTGTGTCATCGAGTAGAATTAATCCTATTAACGCCCTGATCTATTTCATATGTTACTCTCTTGTGCGATGGTGGGTTGTGAGATGACTGAATTATTCGCATGCATGTTGTAGTTCTGTTCAGGCCTTGTGGGGGATATATGAGCAAGATGGCTCTTGGGATGTTGATTTTCTTATTTCACCTTAGTCGTGCTTGCCTTTTTTCTGTATCACGTTATGCTAATCGTCTCCTCGTGGTTATATTTATGCATTTTAAGTGCTTGCTGTTGATACACTTCTATTTGATGAGTATGAGAATTATAACTCAATGGGTATCCCTATATGGACTGATATGTTTGGATCAGGTTACGCGTCGCAATGATATTATGTTGGATCGAGTTGCACGCAGCAACAATGTTATGCTAAATATAACTCCTTGTGCTTATCTAGTATGTTTTGCTTCTCCTTTGTGAGATGAGTTCATAACATTATGCTTTTGTTGTTATATCTATTAAACTTGTTGGGTTGCTCTCTTATCTGGGTCTCTTTCCATTATTGTTCGTACGAGTCGTTGCTTGTTTGGTGTACAGATTATGTCGTATGTTGTTCTAAGTGGCATTTGTTGTGGCATGTTGGTCGAGCAACTTGTACTGGGTGACATGAGGTTATTTGACCTACAATTAGTGTAATCGAATTTGGATAAGGTATGTTAGGAAGAAGAATGTTATTAGTCAGCTCAGAATTTGGCAATAGTCCTTGTCGGGAGAGAGAACTCCATGACTTGTTGATTTGATGGGTCGTTATGAGTTTCTACACATTTTTGCACTGTTACGAAGGTTTGGAGCAAGGTTTTATTTGAGATGAGGTATATTATTGGTACCAGGTTTGGTGATGAGCAGTTATTATGGTCGGAAGATATTACTATGGATAAATAAGTTATGTGGTACATCGTGTGGTTATATCTTGGGAGTATAATTATGGATTTATGCAGCTTGTGGGGATTGATACAGTGTATATATACAAGAGTCGGATCAGAGAGAGAGTTTGGAATTTTGTTCTAAGGATTATAAGCTAAGGTTGAAGGAAGAATCTTCAGTCATGATTCTGTTAATGTGCTTATATGGATTGAGGTGAGATCACCCATGGGTATGTGTATTGTCGCGCCCCGACCTCGGGGAGCACGACCGGCGCTCAACCGAGATACCCCGGTCAAGCAAGCCTACTTGATGCCTTCTACCCAACCTTACCCAACAACAATAAAAGAACCATTAACAAGAGATAGGCATGAGAAAGGTAAAATATTCCACATTATTTTTCCATTACTCAAAGGATATTCATTTTACAATTTCCAAAATATTACAAGTTCATAATTACGAGGGCAAAACCTATTTGCCAAATACCAACACTTCTAACTCATTACCCAATATCATACACCACCCACAACATGTCTACGGATCCTCTAAGTACAACAAAATAGTAGCATGGAAGTACCGGTGATAAGGCCCCAGCTATACCTCAAAACACAAATACAACGTCAAGTGACATAAGACCCAGAATAGAGTAGGGCTCACCAAAACCTACTGAGTAGAGAGTAACTGCTATGAAGATCAAAGTTGCCTGCTGACGAACCACCTGCATCCATTGAAGATGCAATGCCCCCGGTAAAAGGGACGTTAGTACATGTGGAATAGTACTAGTATGTGAAGCTAAATGTCCTTTTTAGAATTGAAATGCCAATATAAGAAAGGGAAAACCATGGAAGCAACAAGTAGCAATCAATGATATCCAAATGCCAAGTTAAAACATAATAATTTTCAAAATACAAAAATAATATCATTTTTGGTTGGGAGATCATTAGCACCGATATACCACCGTGTTTTTAGCACGAAGTCTGATCACGCCTGATCAGCTAGGCCATCTCTCCACGAACAATGTGGATTGACATGTGATGCGAAAGAAAGGTGTTACCAAGAGTAGGAACCACCATGCGCGCTACATGGCGTCCGATCACCACCCGATCGGCTGGGTTGTCTTCCCACATATGCCGTGTGAGTCGACATCAAATCCAGGGCTATCATCAATCTCGTCCCAATCAAGGGGAATATTATCAACACATCAATCTCATCCCAAATAAGAGAAATAATCACAATCCACTCCTACACCGGCATATGTAGTTTCGGGTGTGGGCCGTTACAACCCACCCTTCCCTGGTTCGCTAATAATACTCCCCAAAACATTTTTTTTGCACACAAAGGAAACAAAAATACAAATACATTCACCTCATAACCTTTCACACCATATATCACTTCATTAGTATTTTCAACCACTCACATCCTCATTATTTCATTGGCTCTCTTGGCCATACATATGATTCTTCATCAAAGGCACGGTGGCCATATCTCATATTCCACACTTTCATTCTTTACTTTCAAGGATCATCATCACAAACATCAACATATAGAATATACTGGAAATCACAACTTTTGGTTCATTAGTAATGAAGGCTTTTAAACACAATAGATTCCTTTCCAAAGAATGGAGCCAAATGACTAGCAATTGAAGCACGAGTTAAAATCATAAATGAGTGATACACCACTTATTCTTGAAATACTTTCCCAAAAGGGCAATACAAATCTTCAACTCATGATTATATAAGAACTCAAATCACATTGGAAATATTTATAAAGGGGAGCATGGTGATTTACGATTGAAACACGAATACAAATCAAATGCACTAGTTACAACAACCATGGCCATGTTTTACATCTCATTAGCACTTCTTTCACTTCCAAACATCATCATAGTTTATCAACAATAAGGGCATTTTGAAATAGAGATTTGATATGTATATGAGCAATATAAGACTTAAGCACATTGGGTTTTATTTCCTAGTTGAGCATAATAGATTTTTATTTGAAACACTAATTGAAGTCATAACATTTTAATACATAAAACCAGACTTGAACACATTCTCGAAGAGGTCATAATAAGATAGGAGCAATTGGAACAAGTCTTGAGTATATACATCTTTCAACACATCGCTTACTTGGGATAATTAAATTTATTAGGAATGACTCGGAACATGGGAATTAAGAACTTGGGCCAACCATACTTGAAACTTACGGGGACATCAGGGAATTCAATTCTAAGAGGGAAGTTTAGCCAACATACCTTTCTTGAGCTTTTCTTAGGTTACTACAATGTCCCAACACTTCTAGCAATATCAATCTATAGAAAGATAGCAAAAATCGGATAATAATTAGAAGGATTCTCATGATATTACTCTCTTGGAAATTTTGTCAAACACCTATTATGCAAAATCGACTACAAAGCTCTACAATGGTAATCCTTTCCTCCCTCAACAATTTCAACAAGAAACTACCCGGAATAGTTCAATAATCCCACATACTACCACCTATTATCACATGCATGGCCTACCTCCAACCCCACAACATACTTAAACCCATAACCTCTTGCATGAAAGCTTGGGAGAAAGACTTACCCGGATAGATGATGGTCTAGTGAGTGGCTTCCATGATTCTTGAAGATTGGGGCAAGAATGGATGATTAGAATGGCTAGTCCTTCTCACTCTATCTCTCTCTCTAAAATACTCACACTTTTCTCTAAAATTGTCAGATTTTTGCTCCAAAATGAGCCCCAAGGGCTTTTTAATCAAATTGGGGTCGGGTAAGAAAATTTCCAAAAATGACCCCCGAAGTTAATTATGTGGTGCAATTCTATGGTAGCAAAACAGATATGTGGCCAGTAGAATAGATATGTGGCCAGCAGAATAGATATGTGGCTAGCAGAATAGTTATACGGCCAGCAGAATGGCCACAAAATAATTTTCAAATTCTGGGTTGGGTCTGGTCCATTTCGCGATGTAATTTCGCGGTAGCATAATCATTATGCGGCCAGCAGAATCATTATGTGGCCAGCAAAAATAGTTTTCAAAATTTGCCCCTTTTTTGTTCCACTCCATGGCGGATCTGCGGTCCGCGGAGTAATTCTGCGGTTGCATAATAGACCGCAAAAATGTCATGTTCTACAATAATTTTCCTCCAACTAACCAATGCATTGTACAACCCAAAAAGTTCGTACCGCGACTCATTTTATACAATCTTCAAATACATTAGCCTACCTCGGCACCACAAAACCTTAAATTCTATGGAAATATTTTATGGGGCCTTACATGTATTATGAGTTTATACAGTGATTTGGTAGATTTGGAACGACTCTTGGCACGTTCGAGGGCGTATGTTGATTTTGGATTAGGGCGTATGTTAAAATTTGAATTTGGATATTTCTAGAAAGTATTGGCTCTATTTGTTGAAAGTGGGCAATTAGAAGAATTCAAGAGTTAGGTTTGACCGGGAGTTGACTTTGGTGTTTTCAAACTCCTATTCTAGTTCTTATAACTTGAATAGGTTCATTTAGTTGATTCAAACTTGTGTGCAAAGTTAGGTTGTGATCCGAAATGCCTAAGTATTATTCGGATGCATTTGGTGAAGTTGGAATGTTTGAACGTTAAGAGGTGGATTTTGATCGTCGATTCTTAATTTTGATATTATTTATGGTGCTTCAAGATTTTGGATAACTTTGGATAATGTACTTGGACTTGTTGGTATATTTGGACGGGGTCTCGAAGGGCTCGGGTGTGTTTCGGGTTGGTTTCAGACCATTTTGGAGTTGCATGGTATTTCTGGTTCTAGTGCATCACACCTACGGAGGTTTGATCACAGGTGTGAAGTCGCACCTATGAGAGGTTGGTTGCTTTTATAATGTTGGGTTTGTCCTATGTTGTGCACCTGCGGTGAAGGGTGGCCTGGTCAGTAGTCGCTTATGCGATATATTTTTGCAGATGTGACATGTGCCTATGCGCTTGGTTTCCATAGAAGCGGACATCGCTTTTGCGATAAGTTATGTGCACCTACGTGATCTGGCGATTGAGGAGAATCTCGCATATATGAGCATGGGCTCGCAAATGCGAGCATGTGATCCGTAAAAGCAAAATGTCTGGCAGACTTCATATATGTGAGGGTTTGCTCATTTTTCATTATTTTAAGTTTTGGAGTTCAGGAATGAGGAGATTTCATCACTACTTTATAGGTAAGTAATCTTCACTTGGATTTGATTATATATCTTGAATTTCCATGGTATTATACACTTTAATCATGGAAATTTGAAGAGAAAATTTGGGGTTTTGTCTATAACTTAAAATGGTGAATTGTGGGGTTTTGACCATCGATTTGGACCCCAATTTGAAATCTGATTTCAGATTTTGTGCACGCCACCTGGGTTGACTTTTGTTAACTCTCGGAAACTCTTCAAAGATTGAAGCCTTATTGATTGGGATTGTTTGCTATATCATTATTTGACTTCATTGGATGATGATTGGGTAGATTTGAGCCGATGAGGTGATTTTGAAGGAAGAGCGGTTTTGGATCTTAGGACTAGCCTGGATAAGGTAAGTGTCTTGCCTAACTTTGGTTGGGTGGACTTTTCCTAATAAGTGATATTATTTTCTACATGCGGGGGTGATGTATATACGAAGTGACGAGCGTATATATATGTTTCAGGGTTATTCATGCTTGAGGTGGATTCTGGACTACTTTATGCCTTGTTTGGGTGTGTGTTCTATTTGTCCTATGTTTACTCAATTGATTGACTATGTTAGCACAATAAACCATGCTAGAGTTGATATTTAGGCTGATGATACCTTATATTGAGTATGATGAACAATTCTTGAGATCACTGGTATACATGATTTAGACATAGTCACACGTATATTATGAACACAAATCCGTACTTGTTATTATTGTGTTATGCCTTAAATTAATGTATGGCTAGTTGACTTATCTTACCCATGTTAAAGACTATGATTTGGCTTTTGATGATTATTTGGGCATGATGATTATTTGGATGTCGTATTACATGTTGGGTCCGTGGTCATACATATATATAGGCATACACCCTACCTACAGATCATCCCTTGTACACATGCATACACCCATGCATGGTCATTTCTCTGTCCATATGCATTATATTCTTATCTCTTATTAATATGCATATACTCTTGCATATGGTTCTCAAATATAGACTGAAGTTTTGGCACAAGGTTTATGTCATGTGGATATTGTGATATTGTAATTGATTTGGTACGAGGTCTTTGCCGTGTGATGACTATGATGTAATGCTGATTTGACATGGGGTCTTTGTCATGCAGTGACAGTGATATGATATTGAGTTGGCACGAGGTCTTTGCCGTGCAGTGACTTTGATGTGATATTATTATGGCATGAGGCTCTGGTCATGCCGCGTGTGGATATGGATACAAGCTACCGCTTGTTTATGGTATTTTAGGATTTATACTTCTACTTATGTAAATTTCAAATAGCTGATGTATCTTTCTTCAAATTAGAGTTAATTCTTAGTCGCTCATGACTTGTATTACCATCCCTTGAGATAGCTGTATTGATTTTTGTAATCTTAATTATTATTTATTAATGATTTCTCGTTCGAGTTGTATCATATGTTGTTTGGCTTATCTAGCAGGTTAGGTTAGGTGTCATCACGACTTGGTGGGATTTTGGGTCGTGACAAAATCGCGATCGCGATGGTCAGGGTCGCGATAGCGAAGAGTAAAGTGAGGGATTTCACCAAATCTTGAGGGTAAGTGTTTCTGACGTGGTTTTAATTATATATCATGATTGCCTATGGATTATCACATATAAATCAAATATTTAAAGAGTAAAAAATGATTTTTTGATTTGAAACTTAAGAGAGTGTATTTTGAGGTTTTGAACATCGATTTAAACTCTGATTTGAGATGCGTGGGGTTATGGATCGACGAGATCCGACCTTGAATTCAGGGTTTTAACCATGTAGGTTCGGGTTAACTTTTGTTGACTTTTTTAGAATTTCTTCAAAAATCAAAGCTTTATTGATTGAGATTTCTTTAGCATTGTTTGACCTCTGTGAATGATATTTTGCTAGGTGTTGACAATTGGAGGTTAACGTAATGCCCCAACCTTGGGTAGCGCGACCGGCGCTCAATTGAGATATCCCGGTCAAGCAAGCCTACTCGATGCCTTCTACCCAACCTTACCCATAAACAAATTAAAAATTATTAACAAGAGAAAGAGATGTAAAGAGTAAAGTGTACAACATCCTTTTTCCATTACTTATAGAAGCTTCATTTGCAATTTCCAAAATATTACAAGTTCATTATTACGAGTGGAAACATGTTTGACAACTACAACATCTCTATTTCATTACACCAAATCGAACACTACCCACAACATGTCTACGGAGCCTCTAAATGAAACAAAAGAGTAGTATGAAAATGCCTGTGATAAGGCCGCGGCTATACCTCAAAACACAATGTGCAAAATCAAAAGACATAAGGCCCCGAAGTAGAATAGGGCTCACCAAATCAGCTGAGAAGAGGGTACACCTATCAAGAACCTGAGCCACCTACATCTATTAAAGATGCAGAGCCCCCGATAAAAGGGACGTTAGTACATATGGAATATCACTAGTACCCACAAATAGATTGGAACAACAAACATAAGTAGGGAAAACATGAAGGAGTAGTAAATAGATACAAGTATAATGTGCCATGCCATAATAGAAAACATAGTGTGAATAAAACCATCAAACATACCCTTTTAATCTAGTTTAGGAGATCATTAGCTACCGACACAAACAACCATACTCATGGCATGGAGTCCGATCAGCGCTCGATCGGCTAAGTCGTCCCACCACGATATATATGTGGATCGACATGGTAAGGTGAATCCAGTATATTATCAAGAAGGACAACCCACCATGATCGTGGCATTGAGTCCGATCACCGCTTGACCGGCTAAGCCATCATACCCTGATCCATGAGGGTTGACATAACAACACAATACTACCATTTGCGTAACATGGCGTCCTATCACCGCTCGATCAGCTAAGCCGTCTCACCACGATGCCATGTGGATCGACATGGGAACTCGGACTGATGCTAGCAATAAATTCATCCCAATTAAGGGTAATAATCTCAACACAATATAATGGAGATTTGCCCCTCAATCAACTCTTGCACCGGCACGTGTAGTTTCGGGTGAAGGCCTATACAACCTATACCTTCTCGGTTATGTAATGCTACTCCAAAAACAATATTATATAAAGAAAATACTCATCTCATATCCCTTTATAAAATCATTTCATTTCCTTGGCACTTTTGGCCACACATGTAAACCTTCGTTCTTGGCACGATGGTCGCATTATATATTCCATACTTCCATTCTTGGCACGACGGCCGCATTTTATATTTTGTACTTTCATTCCTTTACTTTCAAGGATCGCTATAAAATAAAATTATGTAGAACATTTAGAAATCATGGCTTCAAAAGAATGTGTAAAAAGAGCCTTAAGCACATTGAATTTCTTCCAAAAGTAGAGTATAGTGATTTGCAATTGAAACATGAGATTAAATCATAGCATTTGATGCCTCAATCATGCTTGAAACATTTTTAATAAGAATAGCATGGCAATAGCAAATAGGGAATAGGTAGAGCTTCATGAGTATTTAGTAATTCAACCTTTTTAAAGCACTTCAATCATGAAGATTCGTCGTATAAAAATCATTACTTCATTTTCATGTGCATATGACCATCATATGAAATTGCTAAACATTTCCAAGGAAGGGAGCATGGCATTGTCAATTAAGACATATCTAGAAATCTCATGAACATTTGGAATTCAACCATTGGAAGCAATTCGGAATAATGGAAATAGGAACTAGGAGAACCATGCTTGGAATTCATACGGGAATCATGGAATTCGATTCTATAGAAGGAGTTTAGGCAACATACTTTGATGGAGCTCTTTAGTGATACTAAAACCTCCCACTACTCTTACAACTTTAATTTATATCAACATAATTCAATTGGACCAATATTAGTAAAATATTTCCAGGTTTTAGGTTATTTTGGCATTTTATCACACACCTAGAGTGCATAGCATTCTACTACTTCTAGTAATGGTATTTCTTTATCCAACAATCCCTTCTTCCAACCAAAAATAGATAATACAACATCCTTTGACTACTAGCTGCCTTCTTTAGCACCATTATAATCATCAATGAACTCACATCCACCAAATTTCACTAATTAACTCATTACAAAATCCCTACAACACCCAATAATCTAGGTTAAGTATTTATGGCTTCCAATCACCATCCAATAAGTGATAATAATTAATTCTTACTCATATATTCACTAACAATCCATGCATGCAGGTTTAAGGGTGAAAGGTTACCTCTTATAGACCAAATCGTGAAAGCCAACTTTTGGGGTGTTCTTAAAATTTTGAAGAAATCCTATGGAATCATCATAAAAACACACTTACAAACTCACCTTATGTGTGTATTGGAAGCCTTGGCCGGATGGGTGATAGAGAGGAAAGCCCTACTCTTGAAATCTTTTATTTTTCTCTCTCCCCGCTCATGTATTAATAGGTCCAGGTACAGTATTTTTTCACCGGTGCTATAGCTGTGATACAAGGCTTTAGCTCACTGGTTTGCTAAAAAATTGACTTCCCTCATGTTCTATAGCTGCGCTATGGGGTGATAGTTTACTGTATTTTCTTTAGTTTTATTGCTTTGAAATTAACATCCAAGTATTTTTCATTAATCCAACACTTAAATATTAATTAACTAATTATCCCCAAAAATTCAAATAACTTTATCCACTTCATAAATTCTCATGTAGTTCGGTTCTAAATTAAATTGTATTCATAAGCTCGAAAATGCTCGAATTAGCTGTAGAAATTCACCGGGCCTTAGAAAATTCACTTCCAAACCTTTATATAAGTATGAAATCAAATTTACATGTTGACACCCTCGTTCATGGCCATCCATGGCACGCAATACAAAAAGTGGAGATCTCGAGGTGCCCTCTAAGGTCTTAAACTTATAGGAAATCTTGAGGGCCTTACAACAAGGTAGAATCAAAATCCATTGGAAAATACTTTTATATTGAAAGCGTTATTCTTGTCTAAAGTCAAGGGATGCACGACTTAGGACACCTTATTCCATTTAACATTTTGAACTTGTTCTAACCAAACCCTTTTTACTGTGAAACTTCATCAACATGCTCCAAATCACTTCTCTCATACATTTTCGTGACCAAATAAAGTATCCAAGTTAGTAGGTCTACTTGGACACTCAAAAACTGTTGGTGCACTTTTATGATATTAAACCATTAGAATATTTTACGGGGCCTTACATTCTTCCCCACTTGGGAACATTCATCTTCGAATGTTGGATCTTAGCCCTTTTTCGTCCTTCGAGCGAGTACTTAAATTTATTGCCACTTATTCATCACCTTTAGGTTCTCAAACCTCTGAGACCCCACAATTCTGGGCTAAGTATAGAGTCATCCTCCTTACCCCTGAATCACCATCTTAATTGTTCATAACCTACCCTCAAGCCTTAGTTCTTCAAAATTTAACTAACTCCCAAAAGTTTCAAAAACTTTCGGCAGAGTCTCCTTTGTGTATAGGTCTATCCACCTGTTAGGGAGCCACATAAACCAACCAAAGAAACACATCCACATGTCATACAAGGCACCATAATTATACATAGTACTAAACACACCATTTCTTATAATTTTATTTTTATTAACTTACATAACTGCTCCAAGCTATAGAGGCGCATATACATGAGCATAAAACATAATACCCGGAAAAAAAGAGCTTCCAATAGTCTTTATATACTATTAATTGTTCTACAAATAGGTGAGAATATCTCCTCTTCATATCTTCTCCCTCCTCCTAAGTTGCTTCATTCACATGTTGGTTCCGCCATAACACCTTGGCGGATGCTACTTCCTTGGTTCTCAGCTTTCAAACTTATTTATCAAGGATGGAAAAAGGAACCTCTTTGTAGGTCAACCCTTTATTAATTTCAACATTTTCTACAGGGCCAATCAGTGACAAATCCCCAATCACTTGCTTCAACGGGGACACATGAAAACGGTATGCATAGAGGACAACTCTTGAGGTAATTCAAGCTCATAGGCTACTTGGCCTATTTACTTTAAGATTTTATAAGGCCCAATGCATATTGGAATCAATTTACCTTTTTTAACAAATAACATAACGTCTTCATCGAGAAAATCTTGAGAAATACCCATTCATTTTGCTCAAACTCCAAATCTCTATGTCGAACATCCCAATAGGACTTTTGGCGACCTTTAGCCTTCTTCAACCGTTCCTTGACAATCTTTACTTCCACCATAACATAATGCACGAGGTCCATCTCTATCAACTTTGCTACACCAACATCAAATCATTTGATGGGAGATCTACATCTCCTACCAGATAGAGGCACCACACAGTGTGACAACAACCCAATATACAATAAAAATTTTAACCCCGGCCTTCATTGGCCCTATACTCCTAAACACACGTTACTATAGCTACTCCTTACCCCAATCACAATTTGATATACTAAAGTACATCATTATGAATGCTATATAGCTTCCCTTTTCATATCCGGATTTCTATATTAAAGAGACAACATAAAAATGATCTTAACATGACATTGAGTCACAAAAACATTGCATGTACATACTTTGGAACAAGACGCATCATTCGTGGAAACTCTTTATCATATTTCTCTTACATATAACCTCTTAGGAATTGAGTTCTACAATAATTTCCTTGAATCAAGTTACAACCTTAGGTTAATACTTTTAACTTGCTTCTTCAAATTTTCAACAAAGGACTATACTTGACGAGTTTCTTGTAGGACCTTCTAATTCAAATGAATAACATCGGTTGGCTTGTGCACACACCCTCATAACATTAACCTACACAATATCTAGTCAAATGTAAAGCAACGTTATGTTGAGACCTTTCTTAGCCCATTCTCTTCCTTCTTATGTGGATCATAGGATTTAAAAAATTACTTTACTTCCTTTGTGAACATTATTATGAACCCTCTTCACTGTTTAACAGCTTAAAATCACATCTCAAAACCTTTCTTATATTTTATTTGAAAGGGTCACTTATCCGTATAGGGCTTTCTTTGTAACTTGAGATCCTCACAAATTCGTCATAGAACGACCTCTTATTTTCCTTCCAAGTATAATACTCAATCCACCTAATTCCATCCTCAATAAGTAACTCACCTCATTCCCAGTATTGTAACTACCAATGACATTGCCTTGTATTGCAGCTTGAGAACTATTATGTTAATCACGCCTGGTTTGTAACAAGTATTCATCCTCTCTTACTACCTCTGCAACACATTTCGAATACTTTCCTCATCTTTTGGGTAGGTTGTGTTGTTTCCCATTTTTAGATCACCCTCTTAGTCTAGCCGAGATGCTGGTACTATCTTTTCTCTGTGACGGGGACAATCTTTCCTATCCCATTTCTCCTTTAATGCATAGTTGATACCCTTAATGTGTCACACACCTGTCTATCTCCCATGAATTCATGGTATTATTGTGCTTCATTTCTTGAGTTAACCACACCACCACAACTTCATTATTAGTCTCATCTTCCGTTGTAATATGGAGACATAAACTCCCTCTACATCTCTTAATTCATATTCAGTACCACCCAAGTCGATTGCATTACGATTTGTTTTTTTATGCCTTCTATTAACACTTGTTCTCTAGAAGAGTCCACGAGGCTGGTAAGAACTGTTTTTGTGATAACTATGACCGCCTTAATTTATAGATTTTTCCCAATCCTTCATGCCTCATTTTTCCTAGTTAGTGAATAGTTCTGCACTCTTCCATATGATATGTGGTCCTTTCCCTTAGTTGTGAATTCATCGTGCTAGCCTCTCGACACTTGTTGGAATATCCGTGAGAAAGTGTGTCCTTCCATGTATCACTTAACACCTCCTTACTTGTAAGATTCTTAAGAGACTCTCTATCGAGTCCAATGCACCCCTGCGTCATTATAGCATCAGATCTATTTCTAACGCCTGTTCCATCTTTCTTAGTGTTTTGGCACTTCAGCTAAATCACAAATCCATGATGAACTCATTCTAAACACTCACAAGCCTTTCCCATTTACTCTATAGTGACTTCTTAGGTTCCATTGTCATCAAACTCGAGCAACTATAAAACCCTCTGGGAAAACCTTACACTTATCCCTTTCTCTCTCCCTTGGTTTCTAGGATCATTGATCATGTCATGTACATTGTCATGTTTAAAGAATTTACAATCCCTAATATTCCATATTATTGAGTGGACTATGGGTTTATCATTAGCATATCTCTTAGAAGCATCATATTAACCCTTAGCACTTTTCCAGACTACGCATGTCTTCATTATGATATTCAAACATCATGGCTAAATAGTCTCACTCTTGTTTGGTTGAACGTAAGTAGCCTTACCGTAGCCCTCCCTTCCCCTCTTGGGGTGAATGTTCTGGATTTCGACACAGGTCATGAACTTATAATCTTGAGGGACATATATTTCATATCTTTAGTCCTCTGGTATAGGATTGACTATTAGTGGGGGTTAAGTTACCATGGCGATAACCTTATAAGTGCTTAATATCTTTTTTAACCTCATAGGCTCGAGACCCATATTAGTCGTGTCAATATCTTTTAGGAATGTAATACAACTTCATATATTTCTTGGGCCCTTATAACATTCATGGTACAAGGATCTTCTCATTTCGAGTTCAATTGAGACTCCTTATACTCAAGGGGTCATATTACGACATATATTTAGATGTTCTTGTTTTTCCTTAGACTTATCACTACCAACCAAGGAACATATGGGTATAAAGAACTCATCATTATCTCTTTCATAACTTTTTATCTCCTGAGAGAGACCTATACTATCATCATTACCCTCCAGGTCATGCCTTTTATATACCACATGCCTAAGTAACTCACTTTCTTTTACATCTTAGGATCATATACATTGTTCTTACATATTTCATATTGTACTAGTTGACCCCTGGTCTTATTTGTCATGTCAATATCTCTTTGGAGGTGAGTAATCATTTCTAATACTTTTCTCATATATAGTATGCTCTGGGTACCATAAACTTATTTTATATGTCCATACCATTCATTAAACATGCTACATGTGCCATTTCCTTAATATTCAAGACTTTCTCTATTTGTCGTGCCATGTGACAATATTCCTTGAAATTGGTGGAAGAACTTTTAGACTCACCCGGAACCTCAATGCACGAGTTAGAAGACAATCTCATAGTCAATCTATATTGCATGATCTAGAGTGTTGAAGAAGGGTAACATTCTTAAAATGACCATGTAGTTTCCTAATTATAGATGTGGTCTACAACACACCAATAAGAAGGACTCTACTAGATACGGCTCCGAGATATCCTTGGACACTTTAAAACCTTAGGCTCTGATACCAAGCTTGTCACAATCCAACCTTGTGTAGCGTGCCTGACGCTCAACCGAGATGTCCCGGTCAAGCAATCCTACTTGATACATTCTACCCAACCTTACCCATGAACAAATTGAAAATCAGTAACAAGAGAAAGAGATGTAAAGAGTAAAGTGTACAACATCCTTTTTCCATTACTTATAGAAGCTTCATTTACAATTTTCAAAATATTACACATTCATAATTACAAGTGGAAACATGTTTGACAACTATAACATCTCTAGTTCATTACACCAAATCGAACACCACCAACAACATATCTACTGAGCCTGTAAATAAAATAAAAGAGTAGTATGAAAATACCGGTGATAAGGCCCCAGCTATATCTCAAAACAGAATGTGCAAAATCAAAAGACATAAGACTCTGAAGTAGAATAGGGCTCACCAAATCAGCTAAGAAGAGGATAAATCTATCAAGAACCTGAGCCACCTGCATCTATTAAAGATGCAGCGGCCCCGGCAAAAGGGACATTAGTACATATGAAATAGTACTAGTATGTAAAGCTAAGTACCCACAAATAGAATGGAATAAGAAACATAAGTAGGGAAAACATGAAGGAGTAGTAAATGGGTACAAGTGTAATGTGCCATGCCATAATATAAAATATAGTGTGAGTAAAACCTACAAACATACCTTTTTAATCTAGTTTGGGAAATCATTAGATACTGACACAAACCACCATGCTCATAGCATGAAGTCCGATCACCGCTCGTGTTACACCTTGTGCGTCCAAAGGTGACGTCTAATAAATATGAGACTTGTTAATCATGATTTAAATTAGTGCAAGGTCATAATATGACTATATATGATGTTTGGATATAAAATATAAAGTTTGAAAAAAATCGGATTTAAGTTGCGGAAAAACCGACTAAGGATTTGCCTTGTAACGAAGCTTTTTGAGCAATGCACTTTGTGTGTTATATGAAGTATTTTTGGAACATATTATATACCAAATTGAAGGTCTTGTAATTTAGTTTCCACTACTCTTAACCATTAATTCATACAATGTCCGGATAAAATAATATGAGCGTCTGAAGAAGGGCTAATACTAGGGTGCCAAGCTAGCTCTTCTTTGACTTTTCAAAAGTTGATATATATAGTCTTAAGTCAACTTTCTCTTCATTTTTCCAAAGAAAACGAACAGATAACACCCATAAACCTACACTTAAGCTCTCTACAAGGGTTTCAAAAAAGATTAACATCTCAGGTACGAAATCAAGAATCGATAACATTAGAACGATCCCTACGACGTAAGTATCATTATATCGCCTCTCTTTTTCTTTGTAGTTTGAGTTTTGGAAGGTACTTCATGGTTAAGAAAACACCTACATGCTGTATTTAAGATTTTTAAATATCAAGGAAGGTTGATAAATTCGTTTCCTAATAGTTAGAACTCACGGGACGGTGATCAGAAGCCATGAGTCAATTTATTCTACTTGTAGTGGACTGTTTTGTAGTCCCCTCATGTTGGCCTCTTGTTCTGCTGATTTATGGAGTTTTGAAGGATAAAGGGTGTGGATAAATGCCACATGTGGTAGGGTAGTGGGCTTGTCGCTCGTCGTTGCAATTTCAGGCTAATTGATAACTTGTTGATTGGGTGTTATGGGATATTTGGGTTTTTTGTGGTATTAAAGGTCCCGAATTATAGTTAGGTTGTTTTTGAGTTGATGATTATATTGTGTTGTTGTATCACCTATAGTAGATTTGAGGAAGCAGTAAAATTGGGGAAAATATTGCCCGTTTTGTTACAGATTAAGTTACTTTTGTTATATAAATGAGAGAGTCATTTGTAGCTTGACAATAACTTCACTACCATTGTTGTAGATTAAGGTACAGTGAGTTGAGTTTAGCATTGTTATTAGACAGATTTATATAAGGTATATTGAGGCTATCTCTTCTTTCCTTTTGGCATGATCCATATGATACAACAAAACAAGCAAACACGCAACTTTCACAAATGGCTCTATTCTTAGAAGTACTATGGCTGCCTATGTTCTTGATTCCCCATATGTCCTATTATTATAACGTCTGTTCATGGGTCTCAGAAAATACATAAGTGATAAAGTTTATTTCGTGATATTAATCGAACGCATATTGATCTTATGACATCCCGAGAGGTCTTATTGACTTGCTTCTTATGCATTGCATTCATTTATACGTGTACATTGACCCATGACCAGATGGTGTTATATACGCATATATTATATGTATATGGGTATGGGAAAAGGTTTCGGTATTATATACGTACCACCACCTGATCAGTTGGTATACGTTAATGAATTTGCCCACTGAGGTCGAGATGATATGATGGGATGCCCTCAGAGGCTTGATGCTGTTATGTACGCATATACCTATGCATGATATAACATTTATACACATATGCATGACATTATAAATGTTTCATGATTCACATAGCTATTCAGACTTTTGGGTTGAGTCCTTTACTCAATGTTTCTTCCATGTCTTATATATATTGATTTTTATGCCTTACATACTCCGTACATTATTCGTATTGACGCCCCTATTGCCTGGGGGCCTGTGTTTCATGCCCGCAGGTGTAGGTAAACAGGCGGACGGTCCCCCTTCTTAGGATCATTGCTCAGCGAGAGTTGGTGTGCACCATTTGATCCGTAGCTGCTATTGGGTGTTGGTACGATACTTTTGTATACATATAATGGGTATGACGGGGCCCAGTCCCATCCTTTATACAGTTGTACACTCTATTAGAGGTCTATAGACAGTCATGTATAGTTGGATAGTATGTGGCCTTGTTGGCTTCTATTTTGATATATAGTTGTCCATAGCAGCCTTGTCAACTCGCCCTACCGTATTCCACATGTATATGTATATATTTCTTTTGAACATTTTTACCTCATGTATGTTATTCACCTGATTCAGTAGTTTATTGATAGATGTTATGCATAACCTACCCTTATTTCATGTATATATCTTAGACGTATTCTTAGGGGTGTTCGACAAGTAGGACTCGGGCATTCGTCATGGCCCATCGGTTTGGGTCGTGACAAAAGTGGTATCAGGGCAGTTTCGTCCTAGGGTTGTCTACAGACTGTGTCTAGTAGAGTCTTGTTTATGAGTGTGTTGTGCACCACGCTTATAAACAGTAGGCTGCAGGACATATATGATGTTATCTTCCCTTCTTATCCTAGATCGTGCGATATAAGGATTCATTTTCCTAACGATATGTTATGTTTTCAGCGATGCCTAAGAAGGCTACAGTCTCCCAGAAGGGCAAGTCCATGGTTGATGAGACTACGAGTCGAGCGCCATGAGTTACCAGGGCTCGGGGAGAGTCTCAGAGTGAGACTCCATCTCAGACTTCACATATCCCGCCCCTCTATTGGAGATTCGAAGGACACCACCTCCAGCACCCACCCTAGTACCCCCAGCTCCTCAGCCAGATGCATCGGGTTAGGAGAGGAGAGATGCTATTCAGCTATTGACTCGATTAGTGGCCTCACAGGCTCAGCGCCAAGAGGTAGGTATTGGTGATGCAGATAGGGCCACCAGTGCAAGGGTTCGTGATTTCATTAATTTAGACCTCTAGTATTCACTGGAGCAGATCCAAACGAGGACCCTCGGGTATTTATCGATAGGATGCAGAGGACTTTGAGGGTAATGAAGGCCACTGCAACTGAGTCAGTTGAGCTAGCTTCCTATAGATTTCGGGATGTTACAGTTAATTGGTACGAGTCTTGGGAGTTGTCTAGAGGTGAGGATGCCCTTCCAGCAGTATGGCAGGAGTTTACAGAGGTTTGTCTTCGTCATTATTTGTCACCACAGCTTAGACGGGCCAGAGTTGATAGGTTCTTGACCCTTCGGCATGGTAATATAAGTGTTCGGGAGTACAACCTTCAGTTTGATTCTTTGTCGAGGTATGCTCCCACTATTGTAGCTAAGATGGAGGATCGGGTTCACCGATTCATAATGGGGTTGGAGCTGCACCTGCTTAATAAGTGTATATCTCTCTCACTTCAGGCGGGTATGGATATTTCTCATATTCAGGCATACGCTCAGGTTGTAGAGGAGCGGAAGTAGAACCAGAGGGATCGTGAGCATGATAGGGGCCAGACTAAGAGAGTGAGATCTTCATATCCTTCTAGTGAGTTTTGAGGTGGTCAGAGATAGCAGTACCGAAGGTATCCAGCCCAGCCATCGGCTAGTGCACCCCCTCAGTTTGCCGGTAAAGGATTTGATTGTTCCACATATTTAGGGCCCAGTCAGAGTTCCAGGGCCTCTAGTTCTCAGTAAAGGGGTGAGTAAAGTCAAATGAGGCCGCCCTTGCCACAATGTGCTCAATGTGGTAAGCAGCATGCCGGGCAGTGCCTTGTGGGTTGGGTGTTTGTTATACTTTTGGTTATCCAATCCACGTTATGAGAGATTATTCGACAAGAGGTAGTGTAGGTATAGTTCAGCCAGCGGGATCTATAGCTAGTTCATCATCATCAGTACGCCCCCTGGGAAAGGTTCACATGCACCAGCCAATCGTGGTAGAGGCAGAAGTGGAGCATCTAGCTCGAGCGGTTCTCAAAACCGCATTTATGCCTTAGTGGGTCGACAGGATCAGGAGTCGTCACTTGATGTTGTTACAGGTATATTATCAGTCTCCTCATATGATGTATATGCGTTGATTGATCTAGGTTCCACCTTATCGTACGTCACTCCGTTGGTTGCTAGTAAGTTTGGGATAGAACCTGAGTTGATTGAACCTTTTGAAGTGTCTACACATGTTAGGGATACAGTGATAGCTAGACGGGTATATAGAGATTGTATAGTAGTAGTTCATAGTCGTTCTACAGTAGCAGACCTGATTGAGTTAGATATGGTAGAATTTGATGTTATAATGGGTATGGATTAGTTGGCTTCTTGTTATGTTAATGTTGATTGTAGGTCAAAGATGATTCGGTTCCAGTTTCCATGGGAGCCAGTTCTGGAGTGGAAAGGTAATACTGCATCGCCGAGAGGTAGATTTATTTCCTATCTCAAGGAAAGGAAGATGATCAGAAAGGGATATATTTATCACTAAGTTCGGGTACAAGATGTGAAAGCAGAGTCATCGACCCTTCAGTCTATCCCGGTGGTTAATGAGTTTCCCGATGTTTTTCTCGATGAGCTTCAAGGCCTTCCATTAGAGCGGGAGATTGAGTTTGCTTTTGACATATTACCAGATACTCAGCCGATATCTATTCCTCCTTATAGAATGGCACCTGCAGAGCTGAGAGAGTTGAAAGAACAACTGAGGGATTTGCTTGAAAAGGCTTTATTAGACCTAGTACATCACTGTGGGGAGCACCTGTGTTATTTGTGAGAAAGAAAGATGCTTCCTTGCAGATGTGTATTGGTTACGGGCAGTTGAATAAGGCGACGATCAAGAATAATTACCCGTTCCCAAGGATTGATGAATTATTTGATCAGTTGCAGGGTGCCAGGTGTTTCTCGAAGATAGACTTGAGGTCTGGGTACCATCAGGTAAGGGTTAAAGAGAAGATATTCCGAAGATAGCATTCAGGACCCGATACGGTCAATTTGAGTTTTTGTGTTATGTCGTTCGGTTTGACCAATGCCCCAGTAGTATTCATGGACTTGATGAACCGTGTGTTCAAACCCTTTCTAGATTTGTTCGTGATTGTATTTATAGATGATATTTTGGTTTACTCCCGTTCAGAAGCTAAGCATGTAGATCATTTGCGTACTATGCTCAGAGTTCTATAAAAAGGAAGTTGTATGCAAAATTCTCTAAATGTGAATTCTGGTTGAATTCTGTAGCTTTCCTGGAATATATTATTTCAGGTGAGGGTATCCGGGTTGATACACAGAAGATTGAGGCAGTGAAGACTTGGCCTAGACCCACGACACCGACGGAGGTTCGTAGCTTCCTGGGTTTGGCAGGTTATTACAGGAGATTTGTAGAGGGTTTTTCTTCTCTTTCAGCACCATTGACAAAGTTGACTCACAAGGCAACTAAGTTTCAGTGTATTGATGCTTGTGAGCGGAGCTTCCAGGCATTGAAGGACAAATTGACTTCAGCACCGGTTCTGACACTCCCAGAGGGAACCGATGGTTATGCTATCTATTGTGACGATTCGGGCTTTAGATTAGGTTGTGTACTAATGAAGCATGGTAAGGTTGTAGCTTATGCTTCTAGACAACTAAGAAAGCACGAGAAGAATTACCTGACCCACAATTTAGAGTTAGCCACTGTGATTCATGCACTAAAGATGTAAAGGCACTATTTGTATGGCATTCATGTTGATATCTATACGGATCATAAGAGCCTTTAGTATGTCTTCAAGCAAAAGGAATTGAATTTACGTTAGAGGCGATGGTTGGAGCTACTGAAAGACTATGATGTTGATATTTTATACTATCCAGGAAAGGCGAATGTAGTAGTCAACACCCTCAGCCATATATCTATGGGTAGCCTATCATATTTATAGCCAGAGAAGAGTGAGATAGCATGTGAGATTCATCAGCTAGCTAATCTTGGAGTTCAATTACTGGATTTAGGTGATACCGGAGTTACTATTCAGGACACACCAATATCCTCTTTAGTAAATAAAGTGAAGGAACGCCGGTATGAGGATCCAGTGCTAGCTCATTACAGGGATACAACCCTCAAAAGAAGAAGGCACCATTTGAGATTACATGAGATGGAGTTCTCAGATATCGAGGTCGATTATGTGTTCCTAATGTGGCAGGGCTGCGCCAGTAGGTTATGGGAGAAACTCACTATTCTCGTTATTCTATTTATCTAGGAGCGATGAAGATGTATCATGATATCAGGGAAATATACTGGTGGGACGAAATGAAGAAGGATATAGCAGGGTTTGTTGCTTAGTGACCTAATTGTTAGCAGGTTAAGATTGAGCACAGAAACCTGGTGGATTATTGCAGGCTATAGAGATTCCGACTTGGAAATGGGAAATAATTAATATGGATTTCATCATAGGCTTACCTCGTATCCAGCGTAAGTTCAATTCTATATGGGTGATTGTTGATAGACTTACAAAATCAGCCCATTTTCTGCCTGTCATAACTACGTATTCAGTAGAGGATTATACAAGGCTTTACATTAAGGAGATAGTACGACTTTATGGTGTCCCTATATCTATTATCTCAGATAGAGGTGCTCAGTTTAAAGTTAATCTCTAGAGATCCTTCCAAAAAGGATTGGGGACTCAGGTAAGTCTTAGTACATCATTTCATCCCCAGACAGATGGTCAGGCTGAGCGTACTATTCAGACACTTGAGGATATGCTACGGGTTTGTGTGATAGACTTCAGCGATAGCTGGGATGATCATCTTTTGCTTATCGAGTTCGCATATAATAATAGCTATCATTCTTGCATTCAGATGGATCCATATGAAGCTCTTTACAGACGGAAGTGTAGGTCACCTATCAGATGGTTCAATGTTAGGGAAACTAAGTTAGTAGGACCAGAGTTGGTACAACAGGCAGTTGAGAAGATTAAGCTTATAAGGGAAAGGCTATTAGCAGCTCAGAGTAATCAGAAGTCCTATGCAGATAATCGATGACGAGACTTGGAGTTTGAGGTAGACGACTAGGTATTCCTAAAGGTATCACCGATGAAAGGCTTTATGAGATTTGGTAAGAAAGGAAAGCTTGGCCCTCGATACATTGGACCTTATAAGATTATACGCAGAGTAGGCCAGGTAGCATATGAGTTAGACTTGCCTTCCAACTTGGAGTTTGTACATCCAGTCTTTCATGGGTCTATGCTCCGTAAGTGTATCGAAGATCCGTCTAGAGTTATTCCAGTTGATGATGTTCAGGTCACAGAGAAGTTATCATATGAGGAAGCTCCCATTGCGATACTAGATAGACAAGTTCGGAGATTGAGAACTAAGGACGTAGCTTCGGTTAAAGTACTTTGGAGAAACAAGAATGTGGAGGAGATGACTTGGGAAGCTGAATAAGACCTGAAGTCTAGGTATCCTCACTTGTTTTCGCTTCCGTAGGATATGCAGATTGAGACATCACAGCCTTTAGGTGCGTATATGGTACCAGATTCTTATGTTAGTTATTGTCATTGGTCGTGTGAGGCCATTGGTGTTATTCATGATTGTGGCCCTGTGTGGCTTTGTATTGTTGGGTTTGCTGCGTGACAGGTTGGTAGTAGTACCGTTACATAGGAAACTCGTCCAAAATTTCTATAGATTTCTAGGAGTTTAACATTCGAGGATGAATGTTTCTAAGGGGGAAGATTGTACACCCTGTGCATCCCAAGGTGACATCTAATGAATATGAGACTTGTTAATCATGATTTAAATGATTTTAAAGTTATAATATGACTATGTATAATGTTTGGATATAAAATATAAAGTTTGGGAAAAATCGACATTAAGTTGCAGAAAAACCGACTAAGGATTTGCATTATAACAATGCTTTTTTAGCAACAAATTTTGTGTGTTCTATGAGGTCTTTTGGGAAATATTATATATCAAATTGAAGGTCTTGGAATTTAGTTTCCAACACTCTTAACCGTTGATTCATACGACATTTAGATAAAACGATATGAGCATCTGAAGAAGGGCCAATGCTAGGGTGCCAAGCTAGCACCTTTTTAACTTTTTAAAAGTTGATATATATAAGTCTTAAGTCATCTTTCTCTTTATTTTTCCATAGAACACGAATAGAGAACACCCATAAACCTACCCTTAAGCGCTCTACAAGGGTTTCAAAAAAGATTAATACCCCGAGTACGAAATCAAGAAGCGATAACATTAGAACAATCCCTCCGACGTAAGTATCATTATATCGCCTCTCTTTTTTTTTTGTAGTTTGAGTTTTGGAAGGTACTTCATGGTTAAGAAAACAACTACTTGCTGTATTTAAGCTTTTTAAATATCAAGGAAGGTTGATAAATTTATTTTCTAATAATTAGAACTCACGGGACGGTGATCGGGAGTCGTGAGTTCGATTTATTCCACTTATAGTGGACTGTTTTGTAGTCAACTCATGTTGGCCTCTTGTGCTGATTATTTATGGAGTTTGTAAGGATAAAGGGTATGGAAAAATACCACATGTGGTAGGGTAGTGGGCTGGTCGCTCGTCGTTGCAATTTCAGGCTAATTGATAACTTGTTGATTGGGTGTTATGGGATATTTGGGTTTTTTGTTATATTAAAGGTCCCGAATTGTAGTTAGGTTATTTTTGAGTTGCTGATTGTATTGTGTTTTTATCTCGCCTATAGTAGGATTGAGGAAGCATTAAAATCAGGGGAAATGCTGCCCGTTTTGTTACAGATTAAGTTACTATCGTTATATAAATGAGAGACTCATTTGTAGCCTGACAATAACTTCGCTACCATTGTTGTAGATTAAGGTGCGGTGAGTTGAGTTTATCATTATTATTGGACAGATTTCTATAAGGTATGTTAAGGCTATCCCTTGTTTCCTTTTGGCATGATCCATGTGATACAATGAAATGAGCAAACATGCAACTTTCACAAATGGCTTTATTCTTAGAAGTACTAGGGTTGCCTATATTTTTGATTCCCCATATGTCCTATTATTATATTATCTGTTCATGGGTCTTATAAAATACATAAGTGATAAAGTTTATTTCGAGATATTAATCGAAGGCATATTGATTTTATGACATCCCGGGAGGTCTTACTTACTTACTTCTTATGCATTGCATTCATTTATGCATGTACATTGAACCATGACCAGATGGCGTTATATACGCGTATATTATATGTATATGGGTATGGGAAAAGATTACGGCGTTATACATGCACCATCACCTAATCAGTTGGTATACGTTGATGAATTTGCCCACTGAGGCCGAGATGATATGATGGGATACCTTCAGAGGCTTGATGATGTTATGTATGCATATACCTATGTATGATATGACATTTATACGCACATGCATGATATTATAAATGTTTCATGATTCACAGAGCTATTCAGACTTACAGGTTGAGTCCTTTACTCTATGTTTCTATCATATCTTTTATATACTAATTTTTATGTCTTACGTACTCGGTACATTATTCGTACTGACACCCCTATTGCTTGGGGTCCTATGTTTCATGCCCGCAGGTGCAGTTAGACAGGATGACGGTTCCCCTTCTTAGGATCCTTGCTCAGCGAGAGTTGGTGTGCTCCATTTGATCCGGAGCTGCTATTGGGTTTTGGTACGACGCTTTTGTATACATATATGGGTATGATGGGGCCCCGTCCCATCCTTTATATAGTTGTACACTCTATTAGAGGTCTGTAGACAGTCATATATAGTTGGATAGTATGTGGCCTTGTCGGCTTCTATTTTGATATATAGTTGTCCATAGCATCCTTGTTGAGCATATTTTCTCACGTATGTTATTCACATGATTTAACAGTTTATTGATAGATATTATGCATGACCTACCCCTAATTCATGTTTATATCTTAGACGCATGCTTAGGAGTGTTCAACAGGTAGGACTCGGGCACTCGTCATGGCCCATCGGTTTGGGTTGTGACAGTTACTCAACTCAAAGAATAACTTAAGTGCCGAGCGACTTCCCTCATTGTTGAAAAAACTTATTCCATGTATAGCATGAGGATAAATACCTTGGTCGTGGCATGGAGTCCGATCACCGCTCGACCAGCTAAGCTGTCACACCCTGATCCATGAGGGTTGACATAACAATACAATACCACCATGTACGCGATATGGCGTCCGATCACCACTCGATCAGCTAAGCCATCTCACCATGATGCTAGTGTGGATTGACATGGGGACTTGGACTGATGCTAGCAATATTTATCCCAATTAAGGGGAATAATCTCAACACAATATAACGGAGATTTTCCCCTCAATCAATTCCTACACCGGCACCTGTAGTTTCGGGTATAGGCCTATACAACCAATACCTTCTCGGTTATGTAATGATACTCCCAAAAACATATTATATAAAGAAAATACTCATCTCATATCCCTTTAGAAAATCCTTTCATTTCCTTGGCACTTTTGGCCACACATGTAAATCTTCGTTCTTGGCACGATGGCCGCATTAAATATTTTGTACATCCATTCTTGTCACGATAACCACATTTTATATTTTGTACTTTTATTCCTTTACTATCAAGGATCGCTATAAAATACCAATATGTAGAACATCTGGAAATCATGGCTTCAAAAGCATGCGTAAAAAGAACCTTAAGCGCATTGAATTTCTTAAGGAGAGTATAGTGATTTGTAATTGAAACATAAGTTTAAATCATAGCATTTGATGCGTCAATCATGATTGAAACACTTTTAATAAAAATAGCATGGAAATAGAAAATAGGGAATGTGTAGAGCTTCATGAGCATTTAGTAATTCAACCTTTTTAAAGCACTTCAATCATGAAGATTCGTCGTATAAAAATTATTACTTCATTTTCATGTGCATATGACCATCAAAAGAAATTGCTAAACATTCCCAAGGGAGCATGGAATTGGCAATTAAGACATATCTAGAAATCTCATGAACATTTAGAATTCAACCACTAGAAGCCATCCGGAATAATGGAAATAGGAACTAGGACAACCATGCTTGAAATTCATATGGGAATTATGGAATCAGATTCTATAGAAAGAGTTTAGCCAACATACCACGATGAAGCTCTTTTGTGATACGAAAACTTTTCACTACTCTTACAACTTCAATCTATATCAACATAATTTAATTGGACCAATATTAGTAAAGTTTTTTCAGGTTTTAGGTTATTTTGGCATTTTATCAAATACCTAGAGTGCATAGCATTATACTACCTATAGTAATGGTGTTTCTTTATCCAACAATCCCTCATTTCCACCAACAAGAGATAATACAATATCCTTTTACTACTAACTGCCTTCTTTAGCACCATTATAATCATCAATGAACTCACATCTACCAAATTTTACTAATTAACTCATTACAAAATCCCTACAACACCCAATAATCTAGGTTAAGAATTTATGGCTTCCAATCACCATCTGATAAATGCTAATAATTATTTTTTATTCATATATTTACTAACAATCCATGCATGTAGGTTTGAGGTTGAAAGATTATCTCTTGTAGACCAAATCTTGAAAGCCAACTTTTGGGGTGTTCTTGAGATTTTGAAGAAATCCTATGGAATCATCATAAAAACACACTTAAAAACTCACCTTAAGTGTGTATTGGAAGCCTTGGCCGGATGGGTGATGGAGAGAAAGGCCATAGTCTTGAAATTATTTTATTTTTCTCTCTCCCCGCTCATGTAGTAATAGGTCCAGGTATAGTATTTTTCCACTGGTGATATAGTTGTGCTATAAGGCTTTAGCTCACTGGCTTGCTAAACATTTTGCTTCCCTCCTGTGCTATAGCTGTGCTATAGAGAGATAGTTCACTGTATTTTTTTTAGTTTTATTGCTTTGAAATTAACATCCAAGTATTCCCCATTAATCCAACACTCATAGATTAATAAAATTATATCCCCAAGTATTCAAATAATTTTATCCACTTCAGAAATTCTCATGTAGTTCGGGTCTAAATTAAATTGTATCCCTAAGCTCAAAAATGCTCGAATTAGCTGTAGAAATTCACCAGGCCTAAGAAAATTCACTTCCAGACCTTCATATAAGTATGAAATCATATTTATATGATGACATCCTCATTCGTGGCCATCCATGGCACGCAAAATAAAAAGTGGAGATTTCGAGACGCGCTTTAAGGTCTTAGACTTATAGGAAATCTTGAGGGCCTTACAACAAGGTAGAATCAAAATCCATTAGAAAATACTTTTATATTGAAAGAGTTATTCTTGTCTAAAGTCTAGGGATGCACGACTTAGGATACCCTATTCCACTTAACATTTTCAACTTGTTCCAACCAAGCCCTTTTTACTTCTAAACTTCATCAGCATGCTCCAAATCACTTCTCTCATATATTTTTGTGACCAAATAATGTGTACAAGTTAGTAGGTCTCCTTGGACACTCAAAACGTTATTCTCAAAAACCGTGCACTTTTAAGATATTAAACCATTAGAAAATTTTACGAGGCCTTACAGTCAAGAATAAAGGAAAAGACGTGATTTGGGGTTGAAGACTAGCCCGAAGAAGGTAAATATCTTTCTTAACCTCTACTTGGAGGAATATTTTATAAAAGGAAATTATATGCGACATGCTACGTATTTGGAGTTAACGTATACGCAAGGTGACAAGCGTAATACGGGCACCAAGGTTATATCATACTCGGAGTAGATTTTAGGTTTCGTTATGTCTTATTTTGGTATATATTTTACTTGTAATATGCTTTACTTATTTTTCTGACTATGTGAGAATTATTATTCATGCTAGAGACCATGTCTAGTCTTTTGATTTCTTAGTTGGACATGAAGGCTATTTTATATGTTGGATTATATGTTGTAGTCGTAGTCAAGCTTGTACATATGCATATCCCTACGTGTTTATTTCTCTGTCCCTACGCATCATATGTGCTTATCTCGTGTTCATGTGAATACATCCTGCATATGGTTCTCTTATATGGTTGAGGTTGGCATGATCGTTTATGCCATGTGGTTGATATTATTATGGCATGATAGTTTATGTCGTACGGTTATTATGAGTATGGCAAATTGGGATATTATGAGCAGATTGATATATTATGGCACGATGAGTTATTCTGCGCGAGCGCTTGGATATGGATCCGTTCCTTCGAAATTACGTGATTACCTATGTTACTTGGCCCTGTGAGTGCAGGTCCTACGCATATCATGTTGGAGCACATGGGATGTGCTAGATCATGCCGGAGTAGATGAGATGTGTTGGATATTGATTATGGTTAAGTATTGAGCATGTATGAACATTCTAGATTCATGTAGTAACATTCATGTATATCATTGATATATGCATATTACTGCATTTTATATATGCATGAGACTTGCTAGTGAATAGTTGGACACTTGGAGAGTGTCAAATTGATGCAAATATTGAGTTTTCATCATGCATAGATATTTTAGAGTCATGTAGAAGCATTTGTATAAATGCTATTTGGGAATTGATGCAAAATTGGATTTTTATCATATATAGCACTCCACATTCATATAAAACTATTTGAGTTAAAGCTACTTGGTGCAAATCTCCTTTATATGCGGACTTGGTGTATTTGTATATGCTTTACTTTGGTTATTTAGAAAAGCATACTTCTTACTTTTTTCTTTGATTGTGCTCCTTATTATTAATATTCATTGTTCCTTGGTTGTTTCTTGGCTATTTCTCTATTATAATATATGCTTTTTTTATGTAAAGGTTATACAAAGGGAGTATTTTTTACTAAACTTTGTCACTACTTCGTTGAGGTTAGTCTTGATACTTACTTAGTACATTGGGTCGGTTGTACATATATTATACTTTTGCACCTTACATGTAACTATTGGAGTAGAGTTGTTGCGGAGTTCGAGGGTGAGCATTGAAGACACGTCGGCATTCTAGTTATCAGCTACTATTTGTTCATGGTAGCCTGGGATCTTGTATTTCTGTTTATATATATTCAAAGGTAAGATGTATTTTTTCATATCAACGTTGTAATCCTAATCTTAGTCGCTCATGAATTATACTACCAATTCTTGGGATGATTTTTGTTGATCTTCACATTTTATTTTATTATTTATTTGATAATTTTTAGTTTGAGCTATATTTATGTTGGTTGGATTGTCTAGCAGATTAGGTTAGGAGCCATCACGATCCTTGTGGAATTTGCATCGTAACAAGAGCATGAGCAAAACTATCCAACCAACAACCCAAGAAATTTCATCTTAGGGACATACGTAAGAAATGAAAGAATAAAAAAAGAAAAGGGCTAATGAATTTCAGAAGAAACAAGAGATGGAGAAAAAATTTCAAAGGAACCCAACTGAAGAAATAAAAAGGAAAGGTAAGAATAAAGAAGAAAGGTAAAAAAAATGAAGAAGAAAGCCTACAATATAAAGAAAATAAGGAGAAAATAAGAAATATAAATTTTTTAAAGGGAAGTTAATTAGCCACTACTCATGGTGAGGTGGGGCCATTTTGATAGATTTTTTCAGTAATTACGCGTCCCTATGTGAGTTATTTCACACATTATGCCAGATAATCAACAAGGGAGTTTTAATATGAAGGAAAATATTGTTTAAAAATATTTTGGGAACAGCGGATAATTACAGTAGGAAACTGACAAAAGTTAGATAGTTTAAGAGGATCTTAGGGTATTAACTCAAAAAAAAACTTTGATAGAGAAGAAGCAAACTAGGAAAAAATACACTTGCTCTTATGCCAATATTAGAATAAATTGTGGAGCAAGAACAACAAAATATGTATCTTTTCAATACATCAGAAGAATCATTGAACTCATCATCAAATTAATTGCCCTAAGTCAAACTTAATCTCACTAGGAAACGGAGTCACATCTCACAAACTAAATGTCTTTCTGCTTTATGTGTTTGTAGGAGGAAAGAAAGAGATGTTTTCTCTGTTCATGGAGGAGAAGGAAGTGTTGAAAAGAAAAGAAGAGAAGCTGATTAGTTTCTGAAAACTAAAATTGCCTGCATATAAAATAATTGTATGATTTTCTAACTTCTCTTTAGGAAAGTTATTACTTTTTAACATTGTTTACCTGAAAAACGGATGGAGTTGAATTTGTACGTAGTTCTAAGGATATGTGATATAGATTAATATAAATCGTAAGGATAAATAGAAATATCAAATATGCATCGCAAAGAATGCAAAATAAACAAGGTTATAAAGAAGATGATTTTTAGGACTGAGCAAGATGAATCAATTTATAAAGCTTAAAAGAGTAACTCTTGAATATAGGAGAATATGGCACTTGAATTACAATGTAAGCCAAAGAACTGCCTTCTACAGAAATGTAGCCATCCTCTTTATAGTGGAGGATCCTACTTTAGATATAATTAAAAATACATACTGAAGAACCCATAATAAATCAGCTTTTCCCTAATTTTCGCCGAGATTCTCTCCCTTAGTATGTTTGTAACGGCTCTTGTCTGTGAGCTCGAGCTCGATCGGCCTCGGTGCTGGTCGGTATTGCTTCTAGAACTCGATATGGACTCGGGATCAGGTGATGATTCGGACTCAATCCCGATTGGCCTCTGCCCCTTAAGCTAGAAATCATCTCATCATAGTTCGATTCGAAACCGAGCTCGATAATGACTTCGAACTCGGTGTTTGATCTATACCCGAAATCTGAAGCTTGTTTGTACTACCTTTGGAACCCATCTCGATATTACGAAGTCTTTTTTTGATCCATTATGTTTCGACCCCGATCAATCATACGAAGGCCAAAATCTATTTCGACCGTATACAGATAGTCCCCTAGTTTCTCGAGAAGGATGTGGTGAGAAACAATATGATTTTTCAATGGCTCGATTGGATTATAAGCTGACGTTCACATTGGGCTCGATCATGACGCACGTGATAGCTATCCCGTCGATTTAGTTTTTCAAGGCATTTAATGCATGTCAGACGGTGGTTGGCCACCGTTGATATTGAACCGTAATTATTTCAATCTATAAATAGCCTTTCCGTCCACCATCCATCACTTTTACTTCTTCAATCTTCAGAAAATTTTTCAAGTTCTTTTTTGTCTCTTCTGAGTTTATTCGCTGATCTTTGACTCTTTTCTGCAAAATTCTTCTTCTAAACCACTAAATCTTTGTCACCTTCTTTAAATCCAAAAATGGTGAAGACATCAAAAACCGTCCCCCAAAAAGAAAAAGCTTCTTCTTCCTAATCTGCCGCCGACAAAACACTGGTGGATCCACGGCCTGAGGAGTGTGTTCCGGCGGCGTGTATTCTTACCTCCGATTTCAAACTCGATAAAGGTTCACCGGTTCCTGACCGATGTGAGCCCGTATCGAGATATATTTGTTCGATAACCCGGGGGTATATCGAGCAGATAAAAAAAGATTGTAACTGGGGGAACAAAGAAGTGGTAGTGCCATCTCCCGAAGAGGATATTACTACTCACGTGAGAGAGTTTTTAAGTGTGTACACTTACCCTTTCACGTTAGGTCCCCTTGACCCTGTTATCATCAATTTTTGTCGTAAATACCTAATAACCCTTGGCCAGATCCATCCTTCTTTTAGGCGGATCGTTATTTTGATCCGATATTTTGTGAACAAAATCGAGGGGATGCCTTTCACCCTCGATCATCTCGTCCGATTGTACCGTCCTCGCCTTTTTTGAGGAGGGTTAATAAAACTTCAACGTCGAGCTACCAAGGCTCTGTTCTCGAGCATAGACGAGGATAGGGATCGAGGCTGGATGGGCAGGCTCGTTCGAGTAAGGACTTCGGACCTGATTCCGATCGAAAAGATGCCTTTTCCCGAGGAGTGGAACATAAAGCGTAAGTGTAATTCTGCAGTTATCTCCTACTATTTTGTCCTTTCATTTCCTTTCTCACTGATATTCCCCTTTTTTGATGCAGCGGTTCCCTAGATGCCCGGCGTAGTGCCCGATCTCAAGAACTGGGTACAGAATCTGGTTTCGACCTCCTCATACGTCGAGCGCTCATGGCGTGACTTGTCAAAGGGCCGACGGGAGGCCAAAAAGCATGGTAAGCACCTTTCTCGTATTTTTTGGTAGTTCGAACAAGATGCTTTTCACACACTTTAATAAAATTTCTCGTATGCAGGTGTGGGCAAAGATGCGGTTTTGAGGCCCACGTCCGTCGAGGAAGAGGCTTCGGCCTCTGTCCCAAAGTCGGTGAAAGATAATAAGAGGAAAAGAGCCCCTGTCCTCGAAGATCAAAAATCGAAGAAGAGGACGGCTCGTAATCCGAACAAGAATATCATTCCTTTAACCGTAGAATTAGTTTTACATCTGAGGGATGAAGAAGAAGAAAAAGAAGAAGAAGAAGAAGAAAATGATGGGTCCGCGCTGGCGGCCCGAACGAAGAAGACCACCGACGTTCCACAGGCAGCTGGATCGATGGTGGTTCATAAGGCTCTGCCTGGAACTGAGGATATATCGGAGAAAGATTCGGGTAGAGTCCCCGAGTTGTTGGAGATCGAATATGCTTCCTATTGAAGCCAACGGATGGGGATATGTCTGAAGGGGCTCTCCCCGAATCTCTTCAAACCGAAGAGAATGCTCCAAGTGATTCACTTGGGGCAGTAGCAATCGAAGACTCGCCCATCTTCCCTGCATTTTTTACAGGGGCGATTCGGGAAGCCCAAGCTTTGGGGGCCCTCGAATTAGACAGGCCTCATGATGGAGAGGATCTTTTTCATGACCTGTTTATCGGTGTCGAGGACGCTACCGGTACAAGTGACGCATCAGATCTTTTTCACGGAGTGCAGCTGGCTTTGAATCAGGTAAGCCTTAAATTATATGGCATTACCTTTATGTTTGCTTTTCTTTTCTAAATTTGTTTCTTCTATCTTTGCAGGCCACGGCAGTTCATTGAGAAGCATGTTCTCGGTCTCGAACCGAGCTGCGTCGATATGAGGCCGACCTTCAACGGGTTACGGAGGAGAGGAACTCCCTTAAGCTCCTCTTAAGGCAAAGGGGAGAGAAAATAAAAGACCTCCGAGCTGAGTCGGCCAACGCTTACCAAGATCAGACCGATCTGTCCGAGCAGGTAATGATACTTTTAAAAGCCTATGGGCTCGATGCCGGAATGATGGCTAATTTTTTGGTCTCACAGCTGCAGCAGAAAATTGAGATGATCGGGAAACTCCGTGAGGAGGTCGATGAGATAAAAGCGGAGTCTTATAAGTGGAAAGAAGGCATGGATCGCTTTGCTGCAGAGAAAGAAGCTGCTCGAGCCCAATTATCATCGGCCGAAAACCAACTTCAAAGTATGAAGGAGAAAATCTCGGTTCAAGCAAGAAGAATAGAGGAGCTCGAGGCTCGGTTGGCCTCTAAACTTGCCAAGGCCGAATCTAACGCCGAAAAGGCAAAGGCTGATGTGGATGCACTCGTGGCCGTCTATCGAGCCGACGCTGAAACTGTCTAGGTCCAAGCAAGAGAGGCAGCCGAGACCGCCGATACTCGAGCACATTGGGTCGTTGAACTTGCTAAGTGCCGATCTCGGAGGGAGACCCTCGAGGAGATCCATGCTCGAGGTTTCGATCTCGCTGAAGAGATAAAAAGGGCTAAAGAACCCGAAGCCAATGTTGAAGCCTTGGTTTCCGATGATGACGATGATGATAATGATGATGATGATGATGATGGGAGTAAGAGTGGGTCCGAGAACGGGGGGAGCCCGATGGAGAAGAGACCGCTCCTGGAGATAACCAAGAAACTTAGCCCTTAGTTTCTATGTTGTAATCAATCATGTAAACAATCTTGTATATATAAAAATATCTTTTTCTTTTGCTGACTTGCTTCTGTTTTGTTTCTTGTGAAGATTTTATTCATGCCTTATGAATGTTTTCACAAGGATTTAGACAATTTGATTGAATTTGGACTTTGTAGCCTTTATAACCGAGTGAGCGCTTACTCAAACTTGAAATAAGGTAGCTCATAGGCTTAGTAGTCGATTTGAATGATTCAAATTTGACGTAATACAGCCCGTAGGCATAATAGTTGAGTGATTATTTCGAACTCGTAGTAATATAACCAGTAGGCATAATGGTCGAGTGACTGTTTCGAACTCGAAGTAATATGGCCCGTAGGCGTAATGGTCGAGTGAGTGCTTGCTCTAACTTGAAATAAAAGTAGCCCGTAGGCTTATTAGTCGAGTGACTGTTTCGAACTCAAAGTAATATAGCCCGTAGGCTTAGTAGTTGAGTGAATGTTTCAAACTCGGAATAAGAGTAGCCCGTAGGCTTATTAGTCGAGTGAATGTTTTGAACTCGAAGTAATATAGCCCGTAGGCTTAGTAGTCGAGTGAATGTTTCGAACTCGGAATAAGAGTAGCCCGTAGGCTTATTAGTCGAGTGAATGTTTCGAACTCGAAGTAATGTAGCCCATAGGCGTAATGGTCGATTGAATGAGTTGAACTCGAAGTAATATAGCCCGTAGGCGTAATGGTCGAGTGAATTTTTTTGAACTCGAAGAAATGTAGCCCATAGGCTTAATGGTCGAGCAAATGATTCGAACTCAAAGTAATGTAGCCCATAGGCATAATGGTCGAGTGAGTTTTTTCGAACTCGAAGAAATGTAGCCCGTAGGCTTAATGGTCGAGTGAATGATTCAAACTCGAAGTAATGTAGCCCATAGGCGTAATGGTCGAGTGAATGCTTGCTCGAACTCGGAATAAGAGTAGCCCATAGGCTTATTAGTCAAGTGAGTGCCTTCTCAAACTCAGAGATTTATCTCAATCCTGTTTGCATAATAAATCTCGAAATAGAGTATTTTTTCTTGGATATAAAATATAGGTAAAGAAGAGAACTTTCTTTGCAAGTCATTATACATGTGTTCATGTTTTGCGTAAGGGCTCGGACCAACTACATGAGCATGGTTCGTTTTGACCATTTGGCTCTTACAACCTTTCCTATTGGAACCATGTTGTTATGAAATAACTTTCTTGCATCAGAACTTGATATATTTGAGGGCTAATGCCCCCCCCCCCAATATTCGAGGTTGATTGTAAAGAAGCCTCGAATATTGTCGAATTGTTTCTACATTTAGCACGATCATTGGTTGCCTCATTAAAAACCTTGCCGAAAAATCTATTTGGGATAAAACCGGTCTAAGGGAAAAAGAGTGCAATGCGTGCTTCCAGACCTAGGGCTTTGTATTGATGGATCCATCCTAGCTCCTGATCGGACTCATGCAGGGGTTAGTTTCGAAATGTAAACAACTATAGGAGGGTCGTACCTTAGCAGTAGTATCATTTTAGGTGCGACACATTCCAATTGCTTGATAGTTGTTTGTCGTTTACAATACCGAGCTTGTATGATCCTTTTCCGACGTGTTCGAGAACATGATACGGTCCTTCCCAGTTCGGTCCTAGTTTTCCTTCGTTTGGATTTTGGGTACTGAGGGTGACTTTCCTTAGCACTAAGTCCCTGAGTTTAAAATGGCGAAGCTTGGTTCTTCGATTATAGTATCTTTGGATTCGCTGCTTTTGGGCAGCCAATTGGACGAGAGCAGCTCCTCGTTTTTCATCCGATAATTCGAGGCTAGTGTTCATAGCCTCATTATTTGACTCTTCTATTGTATATCAAAACCTAGCACTGGGTTCCCCGACTTCGACAAGAATCAAGGCTTCGGAGCTATATACTAAGGAGAATGGGGTTGCCCCCATACTAGATTTTGATGTTGTTCGATATTCCCAAAGGACTTCGGGTAGGATTTCTCTCCATTTTCCTTTAGCGTCGTTCAGCCTCTTCTTTAGGTTTTGAATGATAGTTTTGTTCGTTGATTCGGCATGTCCATTCCCACTGAGGTGATACAGTGTTGATAATATCCTTTTTATTTTGTGGTCTTCGAAGAATTTTGTCACTTTGCTGCCGACAAATCGTTTCCCATTGTCACACACTATTTCGGTGGGTATCCCAAATCGACATACGATATGATCCCAGACAAAGTCTATAACCTCTTTCTCTCTTACTTTCACAAACACCTGTGCTTCAACCCATTTAGAGAAATAGTCAGTCATAAATAAAATAAACTTAGCTTTACCTGGAGCCGATGGCAGAGGGCCGACAATATCCATTCCCCATTTCATGAATGGCCATAGGGATAGGACTAAGTGAAGTTGCTCTCCAGGCTGATGGATCATTGGTGCAAACCTTTGACATTTGTCATATTTTCGAACAAACTCCTTTGCATCTTTGCCCATATCGATCCAATAATATCTTGCCCTGATTATTTTTCGGACTAATGAATCCGCACCGGAGTGATTTCCACAAGTGCCCTTGTGCACCTCACATAGGATGTAATCGGTGTCTCCTAGGCCTAAGCATACTGCCAATGGTCCATCGAATGTCCTTTGGTATAGCGTTCCATCTGCAGTTAATGTGAATCGAGCAGCTTTGGTTCGTAGGGCCCTCGAATTTTTAGGGTCCGATGGGAGCTTTCCATTCTTTAAGTATTCAATATACTTATTCCTCCAATCCCAGGTTAGGCTCGTAGAATTTATCTTGGCATGACCTTCTTCGATCACGAATCTCGAGAGTTAAATGACAGTCCCCTAGCTTATTTCGCCTTCCTCGACCGATGATCCCAAATTTGCAAGTGCATCAGCCTCACTGTTCTGCTCTCGTGGAACATGCTGTAAAGTCCATTCTTTGAAACGGTACAAAGTGACCTGCAGTTTGTCCAAATACCTTTGCATTCTATCTTCTCGAACTTCGAAGGTTTTGTTTACTTGATTTACCACCAGCAAAGAGTCACACTTGGCTTCAATGACTTCTGCTCCCAAGATTTTAGCTAGCTCGAGACCTGCAATCATGGCCTCATACTCGGCCTCGTTGTTAGTCAACCTAGTAGTTTTGATAGATTGCCTAATAGTGTTACCCGTGGGTGGCTTTAAAATGATGCCTAGCCTGGACCCCTTCACGTTCGAAGCCCCATCCGTAAAAAGGGTCCATACCCCTGATTACGTACCCGACTTCAATAAGAGTTTTTTTCGACTTCGGGTATGAGGGTCGGCGTGAAATCGGCCACGAAGTCTGCTAAAATTTGAGACTTGATGGTCGTACGGGGTTGATACTCGATATCGTACCCGCTGAGTTCGATGGCCCATTTGGCCAATCGGCCTGATAGTTCGGGCTTGTGCAAAATATTATGAAGCGGGTAAGTGGTTAATATTGAAAGTACGGTCTTAACTTTCTAGAGGCGTTTATCAGTGCCAGTGCTAATTTTTCTATGTGCGGATATCTAGTTTCTGCTTCTCCTATGGTTCGACTTATATAATAAACGGGAAATTGTGTACCTGCTCTTCTCGAACTAGGACACCGCTTACCACGGTTTTCGATACTGTCAAGTACAAGCAAAGTTTTTCGTCTGTTTTTGGAGTATGAAGCAGTGGCGGGCTCGATAGATATCATTTTAATTCCTCTAATGCCTGTTGGCATTTCGGGGTCCAAGCGAAATCGTTCTTCTTTTTGAGTAGAGAGAAAAATTGGTGACTTCGATCTGATGACCTTGAAATGAATCGGCCCAAGGCTGCAATCCGTCCCGTTAGCCTCTGTACGGCTTTTACGCTATCCACGATGGCGATGTCTTCGATGGCCTTGATTTTATCGGGGTTAATCTCGATCCCCTGATTTGACACTATGAAGCCGAGGAACTTGCCTGAACCGACCCCGAAAGCACACTTCTCGGGATTGAGCTTCATGTTGTATTTCCTTAAAATCTCGAATGTTTCCTGCAAATAGGTCAAATGGTCCTCTACGCGCAGGGACTTAACTAGCAGGTCATCAATATAAACTTCCATTGATTTACCTATTTGTTCTTCGAACATTTTATTTACTAGGCGTTGGTAAGTAGCTCCTGTATTTTTTAGCCCGAAGGGCATCACATTATAACAATATGTTCCATACTTGGTGACAAATGAAGTCTTTTCTTAGTTTTCCGGGTTCATTTAGATTTGATTATACCCAGAATAAGCATCGAGAAAAGTAAGGATCTCGTGGCCAGCCGTGGCATCGATCATGCGATCGATGTTGGGCAGCAAAAAAGAATCTTTGGGGCATGCTTTGTTCAAATCCTTATAATCTACACACATTCTAAGTTTGTTCCCTTTTTTAGGCACTACAACTACATTGGCTAACCATTCAGGATATGTCACCTCCCGAATAGACCCTATTTTGAGAAGTTTGGTTACCTCGTCCTTTATGAATGCGTGCTTTACCTCGGACTGGGATCTTCTCTTTTGCTTCACCGGTCTGAACCTAGGGTCCTAGCTTAGCCGATGTGTCGTTATATCCGGTGGGATTCCTATTATATCTAAATGGGACCAAGAAAAATAATCAATGTTATCGATAAGAAATTGAATAAGTTTGTTCCTGAGTTCGGGGGTTAATCTCGTTCCTAGGTATACTTTTTGTTCAGGCAAAGGCTCGATTAATAGGACTTGCTCCAATTCTTCGATCGTTGATTGGGTAGCGTCGGAATCATCGGGAAGCATGAAGGATCGAGGAATCCTATGATCATCATCTTCATCGATCTTTTGATTTTCTGGTTGGGTTAAAGCTGGTGTCTGTGATTGCTATTTGGCATCTTGTTCCCCTTTTGAGCTCGATCCCTTTATTGGCGAAGGCGAGGATATCAGATTCTCTTCCTCGATGGCAAACATTTCTCTTGCGGACGGTTGCTCTCCGTACACTGTTATGACCCCCCTCGATGTTGGGAATTTAAGAACCTGGTGTAGGGTCGAAGGTACAGCTCTCATGTTGTGGATCCATGGCCTTCCAAAAAGGGTATTGTACCTCATGTCGCCTTTGATTACGTGGAACTTCAATTTTTAGATGGTCCCGGCCACGTTTATCGGCAGAATTATCTTGCCTTTGGTGGTTTCACATGCCATATTGAATCCGTTTAGGACCAGGGTCGCGGGTACGATCTGGTCCTGTAGACTGAGTTGTTGTACGACCTTCAATCTAATGATGTTGGCCGAGCTCCCTGGATCAATTAACACACGCTTAACTTTAGTTTTATTCATAATTACGGATATTACCAGTGCATCGTTATGAGGTTGTATGACTCCTTCTGCATCTTCATCATTGAAGGACAAAGTTCCTATGGGTGCGTAATCCTGAATTCGAGATCGCTTTTCTCTCACAATCGATGTCTTAGTGCATTTAAGCACCGGCCCTTGAGGGGTATCGACACCGCCGATGATCATGTGAATGACGTGCTGTGGTTCTTCTTGTTCGTTTTGCTTGCCAAAATCCCTTTTTTTGAAATGGTTCTTCGCCCTGTTGCTTAAAAATTCTTGAAGATCCCTTTATTGAATAACTGAGCTACCTCCTCTCTTAGTTGCCTGCAATTTTCCGTTCTGTGGCCATGGGTGCCATAATATTCGCACATTTGATTGGGATTTCTCTGGGCAGGATCGGTCTGCATGGGTCGACGCCATTTAGTTTCTTTGATGCGTCCGATAGCCGACACGATGGCGGATGCATCAATGCTAAAGCTATACTCCGATACCGAGGCGCTTCCTTAGATCCGATAGGCCTGTCGAACCCACTTCTGTTCGTCAGTCCCCGAGACCCTTGACCTCGATCACTTCTTTTGTTGATTTGTCAGGGGTTACGTCTCGATTCATTGATTTTGTGGTTTCCATTATACGGTCGATATCGATCCCTGATCGGACCTTGTTCTCGATTGATATCCCTTCGAGCCGCGGGTTCAGCCCCTAACTGATTATCTTTGACTCTAATTTTTGATTGGTACTGATTGTGCATGTTGGCCCAAGTGATAGCTGGTTACTCGATCAGGTTATGCTTCAGTCGCTGTGATGCCGTCAAACTTCGTTCGTTCAAACCTTGAGTGAAAGCCTGAACAGCCCAATCGTCTGTGACTGGTGGCAGATCTATTCGTTCCATTTGAAAATGAGATACGAACTCCCTTAGCATCTCGTTATCCTTTTGTCTTACCTTGAAAAGGTCTGATTTCCCTGTTGCGACCTTTATGGCTCCGGCGTGTGCCTTTACGAAAGAATCTGCTAACATGGCAAATGAGTCTATCGAATTCAGTGATAGGTTGTAATACCAAATCATTGCTCCCTTCGAGAGGGTCTCTCAGAACTTTTTCAACAACATAAATTCGATTTCATCGTCCTCCAAATCATTACCCTTGATGGCGCATGTGTAAGAGGTGACGTGTTCGTTGGGATCGGTCGTTCCATTATATTTGGGAATTTCGGGCATACGAAATTTTTTGGGGGTTGATTTTGGGGCTGCGCTCGAGGGAAAAGGCTTTTGCACGAATTTTTTGGAATCCAACCCTTTTATCATTGGTGGAGCCCCCGGGATCTGATCGACCCTGGAATTATATGTTTCTATTTTTTTATCGTTGGTTTCGACTCGCTTTGTGAGCTCCTCAAGTATTTTAACGATTTCGGGAGTAGTCCCAGATTCTTGCTCATTTGACCTCACTATGGTTGGCTCCGTTTTGTGGGTAATTTCTCGGGGTGGACTGGGCTCCGGCCTTCTTGGTAGCTGGGTTTGGCTCTGCAACTGAGCTATCGCTACCTATTGCGCTTGGAACATTTCAAAAATCATACGCAAGCTGACGCCGTTTTCCTAAATGTTATGGGTGTTTCGAGCTACAGACCGAGTGCCACCATGAATACTATTTCCAGGTTCAGAATGTATATTCGCCTCAATGGACACATGCGAATTGATATCTATCGGCACTCTGATCCGATCTCCAATGGCGTTGACAAGTGGTCTTTCGGTACTGGGTGTCAAGTTGTTGTTCTCATCTTGAATACCAGCTTCGTTGTCGATAGGTAAGGCCATTTGATTGGTAGTCAATCGCTGCTAATTCGAAATCCGAGATGCTTTCGGAAACAAGCGCAAAACGGTATGTTTTGGCAGATTCTTGTCAAATAACCACTGTTATCCTTAGCCCCACGATGGGCGCCAAACTGTTTACCTGAAAAACGGATGGAGTTGAATTTGTACGTAGTTCTAAGGATATGTGATATATATTAATACAAATCATAAGGATAAATAGAAATATCAAATGTGGATTGCAAAGAATGCAAAATAAATAAGGTTGTAAAGAAGATGATTTTTAGGACTGAGCAAGATGAATCAATTTATGAATCTTAAAAGAGTAACTCTTAAGTATAGGAGAATATGGTGTTTGAATTATAATGTAAGCCAAAGAACTACCCTCTACAGAAATATAGCCATCCTCTTTATAGTGGAGGATCCTACTTTAGATATAATTAAAAATACATAGTGGAGAACCCATGATAAATCAGTTTTTCCCTAATTTCCGCTGAGATTCTCTCTCTTAGCGTGTTTGCAACGGCTCTTGTCTGTGAGCTCGAGCTCGATCGGCCTCGGTGTTGGTCGGTATTGCTTCTAGAACTCGATATGGACTCGGGATCATGTGATGATTTGGACTCGATCCCGGTTGGCCTCTACCCCTTAAGCTCGAAATCATCTCATCATAGTTCGATTCGGACTCGAGCTCGATAATGACTTCGAACTCGGTGTTTGATCTATACCCGAAATCTGAAGCTTGTTTGTACCACCTTCGGAACCCATCTCGATATTACGAAGTCTTTCTTTGATCCATTATGTTTCGACCCCGATCAATCGTACGAAGGCCGAAATCTATTTTGACCGTATACAAACATCACATTCTCATTCTTCCAAACCGGTCTGGTTAGTCCATATGGAGCAACCCACAATCCAAAATCTAACAATATTAAACCCCTAATTTAAGATAAATACAGATGATTTAGTATTAGAAAGAAAAAACCTGAATAGAGCGGAATAAACATATCATTGCCTCCAGCTAATTGAGAATTTAAAGTTGTTGATTCATTGAATCTAAATTAAAATTTAATTCCAAGTCATTATTCAGTTGGTAATGTAATCAGTGGTTGGTCTTGACTTTGATTCCTACTGCTCTTTCTTCTCCCTCCCCCCTATACTCATCTCACAAAAGTTGTTGAAAAGCATTAAAACTAATATTATATGTTATTTGTTTGTGTGCTTTCTTTTTATGTTTGTGTTTGTGTGTGTTTATTATTGTACTTGATGATATCGTGTTCGTTGAAGCTTTCAGCGAAGGCATGGTTGATGATGGTTATCAGGATGTGGTCAGTATTTGATATCCTTTGTGTTAATTGAAGCAATGCAAAAGAAATATTCCGAAGATGATCAAAAATTAATGTCTGGACATTTTGGAATATCGTGATCATTTTCGTTCTAATTAAGAAGATATGAAGATAGATACCCGGTACATGAGTATTTTTTAAAGATGGTTCATTTGATGCTGTCACCTTTTTTAGAAGTTTTTTTAAATGATTCTAATAACTCCAAAGAATTTGTGACACCTTTTCTTCGTATGGCCTTTCAGGAACTTTGGACTCTATCTTGTTGAGTGCATTACATCGATGTGCAAATACTTAAATATAATTGACACTTTATACAGAAATATGTTTTTGCAACATGGACAAAACTCGCAAGAAAATGCTGCTAAGATGTTAACCGAGGTTGGCAGGTAGATCAAGAGATTTCTAGTGTTTTCCTTTCGCTTATTGTTATATTCCGTACTTTCATACGTTGAAGTGCATCGTAAGTGAGTCGGCGTAAGCTCGGAGAGCAAGACTATTCTCAATTCTGTAAGTGTTTAAAACTATGAACAACACATGTTGGACGGTTTAGAAGTTAAACGAATCAAAGAAAATAAGTTTCGTCGAAAATTGGCAAGTTGGGAATGTTATAACCCGTATTTTTGGAAAAAGACTAGGAGTTCTTATCATGCTAAAAAATTCATGTTATAAGGTATTTGAATCATATAATCGCCATACGTTAAGTTTTAAATTCAAGCGAGTTGTAAAATAAAAGTCGGCAAAAGTTATCGCAATTTACGTTCATAAGTTTACTGAAATTTGGGAATGTCACTGAGCTTTTCTCCCAATATACTTGGAGTTACGAGATCATTCACCCACTAAATTGATGGTCTATTACAAAACGCATTAAACTATTCGTCAATACGACATTGGAATGGAGAGATATTCAGGTTTGCGCGAGACTGCACGCAGCCCCTTTGGGAGCCACATAAACGGTTTCTGGTGGAAACTAATCCAATTCTATATAAATGGTGGAGACCCCATTTAATCTCATTTTTCAACCAAAACTGATCCTCACCCTCTCCAAATACTCTCAAGGCAGTTCTCTACCATTCAAGTGAAGTTCTCCAAAGTTGGGAAGCGATTTCTCCTTTAAAAGTTCTTGTGATGTTAGTTTAGCTTGTTCTTCCCTTTAGTGGTATGGAATTGAAGTTACTTTAAGTTGAATCAAGGTATAAGTGGACTGATTCTTGTCATCCAAGGTAAGATTATCATTCTCCACCATATATTTAAGCTTAATAGAGCTTTAGATGGGTTGGATAGCGATGAAATTGCAAATAGAGGTGGCTATATTAAAGTTGGGTTCGGGGTGTTGTTATACGTTTTGAGGGGCTGTTCTTGTTGTTATTCATGTGCTAGGCATATAGGTGTTGATTGTTGTTGTGCTGATGTTGTTCTTGACTTGAGGGATATAAAAGAAACGGGGGAAATGTTGTATGGTTTGCGGTAAAGCAAGCTTGTTATTCATTTGTTAGTTAGCATGTTTCTCTTGTTGATGCTAGTGTTGTTGTATTTGTTGTGTGACGTGGTGAGACTGGTTTCGTAGTATGGAGGTACTAGAGATATTGATGTATGTATAATTATGTATTATTGATGGTGTTATGAGGATTAGACGGGAGTTAGGTGAAGATATACGTCGTAGAATTATGTATTGAGCGGATTGCCATTCGTCGGCTAGTTGTTATGCTTCTTTTCACTAATAATAGTATTGTTTCTTGTGTAGCTTGATTTATGGAGAAGGCTAGTTCCGTCATCACCATAGAAAGGTCGGCTTAGAGGTATGTAAGGCTATTTTTTATCCTCTACCTTGACATGAATCGATAGTAAGTTTCCCCTCCAAAAAAGTGAGTTACAAAATGAAATGCTTAGAAATATTAAACTCGTATATTCAACGGCTTCCTACGTTCTTAATTGATGTCGCCCTAATAGAATGTGTTTCATATAACTCTTTACAACATATGTTCTTTTGCAGAGAGTGTAATTGAGCTATAATGTTTCCCTCGTAAAGACTCCTTAGTATAACGACCTTTAATGCGAGTTGTTCTACCCGTGTATTAGCTAGCTGCATACGTTCCTTACTTTAGATTGCCCCGATGTCACGAGTTCTATATATTCAGTAGTAATCCCTTGTTTCTTTCCGAAAGTGCATATGAACCACGACAGATCTCTCATAAGTATTCATATATCAAAACGACCATCGTTAAAGGTTGCTCTACTCATGCCTTTAATAGCCCGTACATGCCTTAACTGGTAGCACCTTGGCAGGTCCAGTTTCAAATGTGTGTTAGTAGTTTCTTATCCTATTTAGAAGGTGCCTATGGGCTACAGTGACTTCCTTATGAGGACTCTAGTATCATAATGACACAAGTTGGCACTATGCGAGTTGTTGGTTGTAAATGATTGCAGAAATGATCAGATTGTCTTTCATTGATAATTATTGCGTTCAGTATGATTTGATGCCCTTAGTAGAAGTGATACGAGAACATTACTTGTTGAGGCATGTTTTTGGTATGATAGATACGTATAGCGGACAGGTCCAATGACTTGGTACTACAGGAGTGCTAGCCTGGCAGATACGGGCATGATATCCTGGTAGATGATGGATACGCTAGTCCGAAAGTACCGGCTTATTAGTCGGGTACAAGATGATAGTACCGGTGTATGAGCCGAGAAAGTACAAACTTATGAGTTTGGTAGCTAGCACATACATACAAGACAATACGAGTATTTAGCATTTCAGTTTTATATATTCGTGCGACTGACATATGATAGATTAGACATGATATGAGTTGTGAGATGTTGTTACAAAAAGTTCAGGAAGACAAAGCTACAAAGCAATGTTATGGGTCCCGTTTGATAAGACTATGGTATATGACCTTCCAGTCTTATTATATGATGTGAGCTCTAATCTCTGGTGATTTGACCCTTGTTTGATTCAATTATCTTCCTTTTGCATTATTTTATTTGATTACGGTATTTATTTATGATTATTTAGTTGCCTTACATACTCAGTACATTATTTTGTACTGACGTTCCTTTGGTCGGGGATGCTGCAGGTTCAGGTAGGTAGTTTGACGGATCCTAGAATAAATAATTTCAGTTTCAGTTGTTGATCGGTAGAGTCCATATTATTCGGAGTACAACCGAGCCTAGAGATCCTTATGCTTCGATTTTATATATAGACTTATGAGTAGGTCGGGGCCCTGTCCCGACTATTTTATGTCGGTCAAATATTCTTAGAGGCTTTTATAGACGTATGTGTACCTGTAGTCAGCTACTGTATGCTAGCCAGATGTCTGTGTTGGTTGATATATATATATATATATATATATATATATATATATATATATATAGATATATGTGTGTGTGTGTGTGTGTGTGTATGTGTATGTGTGTGTATGTATGCATGTATGTGTGTGTATGTATGCATGTGTGTTGGGATTTTCTGGTTGCAGGTGTTTTGAATGTGGTAAGATTACTAGTTTTACGGAATGGGTCACTCACGTACGTAAGGCATTAATTGCATGTCCACTCCTAGGTTGGGGTGTGACAAAGTGGTATCACAACAGGTCTGTGTCTCATGAAGTCTACAAAAGTCGTGTCTAATAGAGTCTTGTTTATAAGCGTGTTGTACACCATATTTTATGAACATGAAGTTATAAGGTATTTAGGATTGGCTTCCTTTCTTTCATTCCCAGATCGTGCCATAGAGCTGAGTCATAGAAAATTGAGCCTGACTTGCATATATATACTCTACAAATGACTTAGTCATAAAGTGTGATTCTAATCTGTGTTTTATTATGTGTTTACAAAAATGCTGATAGGTAAGAAAATGATAGAGGGTCATTAGAATACAGATAAGGGGCCTAGTAGTAGACCGCCAATAGATGGGAGTCAGACTGAGACCCAACTGTCACACCCCAACCTTGGGAGGTGCGACCGGCACATGATGCCCATAGGACCGTGCGAACCGACGCGTGCTCTTCCATCTTTTTATTCATAAGAAAACTGGGTCGTTGAGGCCTTCAAGTAACAACTACCAAAATTTAAAATGAGCACAACTGATTAACAAAGGAAACATTGGCATTTTATACATGATCATCACTGTCATTAACTTGGTCATACCCGACCTTTACATGCAACCAAATACTAACACTAGTCTGCAAGCCTCTAAGAGTACCAAAAGAGTTATACATATTACACAAATTAGTCGGGACAGGGTCCTACCATACCAAAAACATTTATGACATCTGCTTCAGTACCTATTGACCTCTGAACAGTTACTCCGAAGAAGTGGGGAGAAACAACCAATAGTTGAATTGTGCATCTACTAGGGATGGGCGTTACCGCGTCTATCTGTACTGATGGGCATGAATACAATGCCCAAAAAGAAAAGGGCGTCAGTACGGATCATGTACTGAGTATGTAATACTAAGAAGCACAAGTAAATCAGTGTCATAGCATAAGAAATGTGAGTACGTGATTCCAACCTGAATACCGAAGACACGCCACTAGGGGCGTAAACCAAACTGTGGAAAGCTAGGGACCATGGGTCGTAGATGCATGCAAATTTTCGTAAAACCATGCCTCTCATTGGGGCCATACATTATATATATATATATATATATATATATATATATATATATATATATATATATCTTAAGATGTATATATAGTATATAAATCGTACCCGGCTTCATAAAGGACTCGGTCGTACCCGGCCTCAGGAGGTCTCGGTTGTAACCAATCTCAACAGAACTCGGCGTAGCCGGCCTCAAGAGGACTCGGTAACCTCACATCACGCATCATCGTACCCGGCCACACATGGACTTGGTAATATCTCACATCATGCCTCAACATTCCCATATATATATATATATATATATATATATATATATATATATATATATATATATATATATATATATATATATATATATATATATATATATATATATATATATATATATATATATATATATATATATATATATATATATATATATATATATATATATATATATATATATATATATATATATATATATATATATATATATATATATATATATATATATATATATATATATATATATATATATATATATATATATATATATATATATATATATATATATATATATATATCTAGCGTAACCTTGAGAACTTTTTATGAATAAAGCCGAAAGGCACACTCTTTATCCAAATCCATTTCAGTTCTTCTATCATGACACTATTAATTAAAATTTGGCACATCTCCCATATGAAATTGCGTTGCTCTAATAGGTGATGTGGAAAGCAGTATTCTTTGACCTACTTTATCTTCTCTATATCCTTTCAATTGAACATTGATATAATTATCTTCTCAAGGTTGGTTGTTCTTTTCTAGATTATCGGAGCCTCCCTTTTTTCTATTTCAATATACATGTCATGCACAAATATTTTTAGTTTCCTCTTGTATACAACTATATTTTTAAACACTGATAAGTGTTAGAGTTCAAATCTCATTGTTGGATATGAATGATTAAATTGCATATTGAGTCCCTTTTTTATCTACTGAAAATTAGGTAATCGGGTATAATAAAATTAAAGAAAATATCCAAATATGCCATGTACTATTAGAAATTACTCATTTTTATATTTTTTAATAAATTCTTTGAGTTTGATATATCATCGTGGAATATGAAGGGTTGAAATGCATAATGAGTCATCTTTTATTTACTGACTAAAAATTAGGTAATCAAGTAAAATTAAATTAAAGGAGAAAGTCCAAAAAAGGCCTTGTTAATCATAATTGAAGCAAATATAATGACACACCAAAAAGTAGTAGCAAAGAGTGATAATAAAACAAAACAAATGAAATACAGAAAACAGTTAAATTATAAACGGGGCACCTCTATTACATGATCTCACTGTACACCCAAAATACCTGGACTAAATAATCTAACGTTGCTTTGCGAAAAATGGGCGTACTAATGCAGTCCATTCTTCTTAAAATTTATACTATGATTTTTCAAACAAGGTTACAAAATTTATTCACCTCTATAGAGTACAGAAAGTTAATTCCTTGGCCCAATCTCAACAGGCTTTTAGAAATATATACGCATCGTAAAAGAAAGAAAGGATACTTAAATTAGATAATCTATTGATGAATGGACCAGAAAGCAGGACAGGGTAGGGGTAATTGGAAATATTACAAACTATTACGATACAAGAAGTCCTCAGTTTTGCGGCTTTAATAGAATTCGTATGCCAAGAGATTGGAACTTAAGGAAGAGATGACTTCCCTTCGAGGAATATTTTACAGCCGGAGATAACCTTTCTTTTTTCCTCTCACTTATTTATAAGTGTGTAGTAGCGGGATAGGATTCCCTCCAGTATTTTAATACTTCCTCCGTTTTAATTTATGTGAACTTATTTTCTTTTTAGTCCGTACAAAAAAGAATGACCCTTTTCCTTATTTGGAATCAATTTACCTTTATGCAATGATTTATAGCCACACAAAATATACGTGCCTCATTTTACACCACAAGTTCAAAAGTCTTCTCTCTTTTCTTAAAATTCGTGTCCAGTCAAATGGGTTCACGTAAATTGAAATGGAGGAAGTATCCGGTAATTCTCAATTGTCACCTAGATGTATGCCACGTGTGAAAGTTGAATTTCAAAGGCTGGGATTTACTTTCTGTGTTTTAGTATTTTTCTATTTGCTTTATTAATTAGATATAGTTTTTACTTGCTTTCTTTATTTCTTAACTAAAAAATGGCAGGACATTTTAGCCGCTCTTTTCACTTCGGTCCAACTCCTCCTCACCCCTATGAACCATGTTCTCTTCTTTTTCACCTTCCTCCACCTCCGCATGTACATTTTTAGCATATTGTCGCTGCTGCAGCATAACTAGCGCATTGTTTTTCAAAGAAAGATTAAATTGTAAATCTTAATTTTAAGAAAATTCATTCATTCTCATCAAGTCTATGTATAAATAAGGTGGTTTCTCTAGAAACTCCCTTGAATTTTCTTATACTAAGTGAATGCACAGAAAATGGGCAATCCATAAAAATGGAGCAAATCGAATTTTGGGTATTTCCAAACAATACGAAAGTGTAATGTTATGTTTTCTTTCTTGATTTTCAAAGAGTATGAGTGTATTTGTGTGTAAAGAAAATCACAAGGTTGAAGAAGAAGCGAACAAAGTTAGTGGGGTTGCAGGGGCGGCCCAATCTAAAGCAAGTGAAACACTTGCTTTAGGCCCCAAAAATTTAAAGGCCCCAAAATTATTAGTATTCTTTATATATAATAGTATATTATTTATATAATTATCTTTTATTATTGATAAATTTATTTCTTTATTGTTATATTAATTTTTAATAATTCGATTTCTTCCTCTAATTAATATAACTAAAATAATTTTCTGTCAATCTTATTTTATTTTTTTACTTAATTATATTTCTCTATTCATTAGTTGGTCACGTAACTATATATCTAATAATCTAATTTATTATTTATTTTTCTTACATAAATTATACTCTCTCCGTCCCAATTTATATGAAAGTGTTTGACTGGACATGGATTTTATGAAATAAAGAAAAGCTTTTGAAGCTTGTAATATTAAATAAATCATAGAAGTTTTTGGGCTAGAAATCATCTCAATAATGGTAAAAAGAAAAATCTAAAGTTGAATTGTTACCAAATATAGAAATGGACTTACTAAAAAAAAGGAGTCACTTATGTTTTCTGGATTCTCCCATTTCAGTTGTGATGCAATCAACGTTAAATTCATTTAATTTTCTGTATTTTATAAAACTAAGTTCTCATTTTTTTTAATTATACATCCTCACTTGTCTAATTTTTTTAAAAACGATGTTCATTATATATATATATATATATATATATATATATATATATATATATATATTAAGGCCTCTTATTAAGATTTTGCTTTAGGCCTCCGATGAGGTTGGGTCGCCGCTGTGGGGTTGTGGCTTGAGGTGGAGGTGGAGGAAGGTGAAGAAAATAGCGTAAGATGGTCCTGTGATTTTCTATTTTTATTTTTTGAGGCATTATTGATTTAATAAAGCAAATAGAAAATATAATAAAGAAAGTATTAGTATAAAATGGATCCAAGCCATTGAAACTTTAAGTATACACATGGCATCATCTAAGTAGTCCATTGAGAATTACTGGACATCACATTATTGGAGGGGATCCAATCCATGTAAAAAAAAAATGAAGACTTTTGGAATTTGTGGTATTAAACAATTCAAAAAGGGGTCGTCCAGAGTATTTATGTGGTTATAAAAGCTTCTCATTAAGGGTAGAATTGTAAGTTTAAGTAAAATTATTTTTAAATTTAGAAATTGATCATTCTTTTTAAAACGGACCAAATAGAAAATAGGTTCACGTAAATTGGATTGCGGTAGTATGTGAATAGATATGCTACTCTAAGGAACCTATTCACAATAGTTAACTTGAGAAATAAATATGTGGCAGCTACACGGTTGGGTAAATCAATTTGAAGTATTGGACTCCAGAATTCTTAAATCAAGCACAAGAGTATTTCATGAAAATCTTCAAGTGTGTTTGAGCAAAAGTTGTTCTACAAACATGCCATAATACCCTTCTCCTCGATATAGTAAAAAGAGTACAGCAGAGTGCAACTAATCGTTTATCGTGTATGACTTAATTTTTATTCAATAGTAGAGATAATTGTTTCAATTTAAAAACTAATCAATAGCACCTGTCTGGCTATCAAATTTCAGAGTAAAAAGGTTTATTAAACCAATGTAAACAAACTAAACAAAATCTCTTTTTGACTCTCTGAATAGTTAATTAAGTAAAAAAACAACGAAAATGAGAGCCATGCAACTCGAAACAGAACAAAGAAATTTACTTAAACTTTGTTGCAGAAAGTACTCGGAAAGCAGCTCACCACTAAGTCTCGGAATATCAGGGGTGCGCGCCGGGATGACTGCCAAATGCACCTACCTCAGATCCTGCACGATTAGTGCAGAAGTGTAGCGTGAGTACATAAACAACACGTACCCAGTAAGTATCCAGTCTAACCTCGAAGAAGTAGTGATAAGGGGTCGACATCGACACTTACTATAGGCCAACAATAAAATACAGAATTCTAAACAGGTATGGAACATGGAAATAATAATAATAATAATAATAATAATAATAATAATAATAATAATAATAATAATAATAATAATAATAATAATAATAATAATAATAATAATAATAATAATAATAATAATAATATCAAAATCATTCTAAACCTACGGCCCTTTCTTTCACATTGGGATACTCGTTCTATTTGAAAATGTTACAAAATATTTGACACGATTTTATTTGTACACGATGTCTATAATGCTCCAAAAATTGAATTTCTTTAAACTCAAAACTTTAAAACTAGCCTTAAAACAATGTGGTGTTTTTCTCTTAAACCAAAATTTCAACTTTATTTTATTATTTTTCTTTCAGATAGTCAAACTAGTACTCGCTCGCGAAAGTACTTGCGACGCGAGAGGACTTGGATTTCTCAGAGATATTAAGTATTCATCAATTCTTCCCCAAAATAAGAAATCTAAATTGGAAGTTTTCAACTTTAAAATCTCTAGTCTCAGCTCTATTTAAGATAATTAATATGCATAAAAAATATGACAATATAATTAAAGTATGATGTAAATCTAAGACTACCCGGGCATCTCATGAAATATAGCTACACACGGACTCTCGTCACCTAGTGCGTACGTAACTCCCCATACAAGTAACACAAAACAAGATACGCCTAAGGGGATTAGTTCCCTCTTACAAGGTTAGGCAAGATACTTAACTCGTTCTCAAGCTCACTTTCGGTCCACAAATACGCTCTAAATCCTCAACTTGGTTCCAAACAATACGAAACTAGCCAAATATTATATAAATAAATTAATATATACTCAAAAGGTCATAATTTAACTATTAGGATAATTACACATCCCTAGTTGGAAGATTCCTAAAATTCATCCCCAGGCCCACATGCCCGGGTTCCGGAAATTTTCGAAGATAATTGTTACCCATAACCTCACGAACTCAAATATATAATTTTTACCCAATTCCATAATCATTTTTGTGGTTAAATCCCATTTTTATCAAAACCTAGATTTTTCAACCAAACCCATAATTTTCACTATTTTTTATATTAAAATCTACCCATAATCTATGTATTTAACTTATATTGGATAGAAATTACTTACTTTCAATAGTTAGGTGAAAACCCCTCTCCAAGAAGCTCCAAAATCTCCCAAGAGATGAAAGAAATGAGCTAAAATTGCCTAAGTCCCGACATTAAAAGATCTCACTGCCTCCAGCGATTTTCGCACTTGCAATGCCACTGCCGCACCTGCGGCTCCGCTTCTGCGGACAAAATCTCGCAGGTGCGGACAAAGCCCAGGTCTGCCTCCTTCGCTTCTGCGAGCCTGCTTCTGCGGTGTCACGACCCAAAACCTAACATATCGTGATGGCACCTATCGATGGTACTAAGCAAGCCGACGTTCCCAAATACTCAAGTAATTCAATAGAAAAGGTAGTTTAAAACTTTTTCATATCAGAAATTTTTCGTAAAAACCAAAGTTGAACTCATATAGAATCAAAATGCGGAAACTAGCCCCAAACCTCGGGGTGTCACTAAGTCATGAGCATCTAGACAAAAAAACTAATACAACCAGTGTCTAAGTATCAATACAAGATAGAAAGAAATATAGAAGGAGAGACAAGGTCCTGCGGACGCCGGCAGCTACCTCGTAGTCTCCGGTACTCGATCGCGCCCGAACTCAATGACCTCCGTGATCAAACACACCTGGATCTGCACATGAAGTGCAGGGTGTAGCATGAATACAACCAACTCAATAAGTAACATAAATAAATAAGGAACTGAGAAGTAGTGACGAGCTATACAGTACAGTTCATTTTCAATAACTCCAGCAAAGAATAGACATACTTTCGAATTTGGCAATTTAAGTCAAATTAGTTTTATACAGTTAAAATGCAGGTACTCCGGATATAGAAACTTTCAAAAATTTCACAACAATGACAGATAGAAACTAAGTGCCTCAACAATTGAAAAGCAAGTACAGCCTCTCAGGGCAACAGTCACTCAAACCCTCAACAACTCGGCACTCAACTCTCAGCCCTCAATGCACACGCTCAATAGGTACCTGCGCTCACTGGGGGTGTTCAGACTTATGAGGGGCTCCTATAGCCCAAGCGCTATAATCTGCACGTACAACTCACGTGCCATAGTATAAATATCTGGATCCGCACGGACAACTCATATGCCCTAGTATAAATATAAGAATCTGCACGGACAACTCACGTGCCATAGAACAATACCTCACAACCAGGCCTTCGGCCTTACTCAGTCATGAACCTCTCTAGTCTCATAGCTGTCAATAAAGAAAGGGAAAGCAACCCAAATCAAAGTGCTACAGTATATCATCAGGGAAAAATAACAGAGACTGAGGTAAACATGTACAAGAATCACTATGACTGAATATAACTACCATGAGTAAGAATATAGCCTAAGCATAATCTCTAATATGAAAGGCAGTCAAGTTCTAGTAGACAGGAATGCATATAAACACAAATAAAGGCTATTAGACTTCACGGTCTCCCGGGACGGACCAAGTCTCAATCCCTCACGGCGTACACCCACACGCCCGTCACCTAGCAGGAGTGCCACCTCTAAACAGTCACATTATGCTGAACTCTGGTTTCATACCCTCAAGACCAGATTTAAAACAGTTACTTACCTCAACAGTGTATAACTCCTACTCCGGAATGCTCTTTACTCTCGAACCGACCTCCTAATGACCCGAATCTTGCAACGAGCAATAAAATACGATCAATATGAGATAAAGGAATGAATTCCACAAGGAAAATACCAATTTATATGCCAAATCCCGAAATTCACTCAAACCCAGCCCCCGGGCCCACGTCTCGAAATCCGACAAAAGTCACAAAACCCGAAAGCCCATTCACACCCGAGTCTACCCATACTAAATTCATCAAAATCCGACCTCATTTGGTCCCTCAAATACCCAAATTACTCTCTCCAAAATCCCAAGCCCTAACCCCCTATTTCCACCCCTAAATTCCACTAATTAGATGATAATACAATGGGAAAACACCATAGATAGGAGTATTAGAGCCCAAGCAACTTACCTCACTGTAAACCCTTGAATATCCCTTCAAAATCACTCCAAAAGCTTCAAAAACCGACTTGAAAATGGTGGAAATGAACCAAAATTCGCGAAGTGTTCTATTTATAGTTTCTGCCCAGGTCTTTCGCACCTGCGACTAAATATGCGCACATGCGGTGCCGCATCTGCGCAAGAACCTCCGCACATGTGGAAAATCATTAAAACCCCCAACTTCGCACCTGCGCTCCATATCCGCATCTGCGACCACGTAGGTGCGGAAAAACCTCGCACCTGCGGCCAGTGCCTGACCTCCTCACTTCCGCTTCTGCGGGCATCTATCCGCATCTACGGACTCGCAGATGCAACCTCTCCTACGCACCTACGGACCCAACCTACCTCAACACTACCCGCACCTGCGAACTCCCACACTCGCCTGCGACCTCGCACCTGCGGCTCCCCCTCCGCAGGTGCGGAAATACCCGTAGTAGTAGCTTCAACTGCATTTTTCCAACTTCAAACAATCCGTTAACCACCCGGACTCACCCCAAGCCCCTCAGGACCTCAACCAAACATACCAACAAGTCATATAACAACATACAAATTGAGCCGAGCCTTCGAATCACTCAAAACAACATCAAAATACCAAATTACCCTCGGATTCAAGCCTAAGAACTTCTAAACTTCCGAATTTCACAAACGATGCCGAAACCTACCAAACCACGTCCGAATGAGCTCAAATTTTACACACACGTCACAAATGACACTACAAACCTACTCCAATTTCCGGAAATCCATTCCGACCCCGATATCAAATTTTCCACTGCCGACCGAAATCGCCAAATTTCCAACTTCCGCCAATTCAAGCCTAATTCCACTACGGACCTCCAAATCACATTTCGAACGCGCTCCTAAGTCCAAAATCTCCTAACGGAACTAACGGAACCATAAAAATTCAAATCCGAGATTGTTTACATATAAGTCAACATCCGGTTGACTTTTCCAACTTAAGCTTCTACTTTAGAGACTAAGTGTCTCAATCCACTCCAAAATCACTCTGGACCCAAACCAACTACCCTGGTATACCATAATATAGCTGAAAAGCACAAAAGGAATTAGAAATGGGAAAAACGGGGCTATAACTCCTGAAACGACCGGTCGGGTCGTTACATACGGTGTCCGCGTCGCACCTGCAACCTTCCCCGCATCTGCGATCAACTCCTTCGCACCTGCGCATATGCAGGTGTGGCTCCTGCTCCACTTCTGCGATCATTGGCCAGCCCATGCCAGGCCGCTTCTGCGGGAATTAGCTCACACCTGGGGCAGGTTCTTCGCAGGTGCGATTGCACCAGAACCCTGCTGCTTCAGCCTTTCTTTGTCATGACCCAATTTCCCCTCCGTTGGGTATCGTGATGACACCTAGTCTTAGGGACTAGGTAAGCCTAACATTTATTAAATAACAATAATAATTAAATAACATCTAACAATCTTTGAAATGAAAACCTCCAAAATAAATTTACGATTCCCAAAACCGGTAGTACATGTCACAAGCTCTACAGAGTGTTTGCTAGAAAACTTCTAAATATAACTGTCCAGAAATAAGAATAAACAGTGCAAAACAAAAACTTAAAGGTGACTCTGAAGCCTGCAAATGCAGCAGCAGGTTTACCTTGATTCTCCACAGCAACGACCCGCACAGCTACTAACGAACAAATGCCTGGATCTGCACAAAAATGTGCAGAAGTGTAGAATGAGCACACCACAGCGGTGCCCAGTAAGTATCAAGACTAACCTCGGTAGAGTAGTGACGAGGAACAGTCAAGACACCCACTGGTCTAATAAACTAAACAAGTATAAGTATATGAACAATAGAAATATGGTATCTACATAAAGACTATGCAATATGGCTCACAATACAGTAATGGCAATAAGAAAGAAAACAACAAGTATCAGCGGAATACCATAAAATAACACAGAAAAATGAATGGAACACAACCTAAATCAGGAATCACAAATACATCAAGGACAAGTAATAACACAGCAACTACAACCGCTTTTACATCACGTTTTAGTCATCAAACTCCACGAGGTACCGAACCTCGGACAAATCATAATTCATGGGTCTCAATACCTGAACCCTAACACTTGGCATCATGTGCCCTCATTACACATCATAACCGCACTGATGACTCACGTGCCAATAGAGCCATTCTCACATAGAAGGCATGTAAACAAGGGTGAGCATCTATGCTCAACAATATCAAGAACACCTCTTATCCGATAAGAGTGATTAACTACGTGTATGCTTGTGCAAGTGTCCTAACATAGTCTATACCAGCAAATAAGCATAAGGAAAAAGAACGGACAGCACGTAGAATATTTTCTCATAGCTTTCACAAGATAAAACTTACACGGGTAAGTGTACCACTACACAAATATCAACAACAAGAATGTCCCCAGGCCATCACAAACCCTCACAAATTAATCCCTCACATATCCCACCTTGTTTCTCCACGTGTGCAATAATAAAGTAAGTGCCCACCTTGTCTCGCCACACGTGCATAACAATATTCCCACCTTGTCCCGCCACATGTGCAATGCACACACACACACACACATATATATCCACCTTGTCTCGCCACATGCGCAACCCACATATATATATCCCGCCTTGTCACGCCGCATGTGCAAATATCAATAGTAATAATAGCACGGCAGAAACCTCGTGCAACCCCATAACAAAGAGAGCACGGCAGAAACCTCGTGCATCGCCACAATAAATACAACAGCAATAATAATAATAATACAATGGTACGACAAATAAGTCAACTCAAAAATTCCAGAACTCAAGGAAACGGAGGAGCAAATTCACAAGGAGTGGCAACAATAGAGAATGCTAGTCATAATAAGAACAACTCAACAAGAAAGGAAATATTATGTAACAACGGTCCACAATGTAGAGTTCGACAATGAGGGATCTAACACCAGACGAATAATTTCAAATACGGACAAGTCAACTAAAATATAGGATATCTAACTTCTTTTAAGGTTGGCAATTAAGAAAGAGATACAACAATTTCAATTAGGGATAAACAGCAGAAAGATAATAATAGCCTCAATTAAGGATGAACAATTATAAAAGAGATAATTATAACTTCAAATAAAGATAAGTAGTTAGGGGGAAAATAACTTGGCAATAGAAGAGATAACAATTTCAGTTAAGGCACAGATGACTCAAATAAGCATCAAGGGCGGATCATGAAGCAATTAATTCTAATTAAAGCATGTAGAGGTGAAACTAGTAATTAAGAGAGGTATTCATAACATCACAACTGCATAATCAGTGAATACAAGGACCTAAAAACCCTAAAAGGCCAACTTTCCACAAACAAGTCCGAGCACGTACTCGTCACCTCACATACACGGACTACAATTAGCATAGAAGACTCAAATCCTAAGGGGTAATTCCTTCACACAAGGTTAGGCAATATACTTACCTCAAAGAAGACAGATACTCAAAAATAAACTTCTTGGGTGAAATGACCTCCGGACGGCTCAAATCTAATCAAAATAACTTCAAAGCACAAATAAAACTCATAAGAGACTATTCTGGACCATAAAGCCTCAATCTTTATCAAAATCTAAAAATCGGTCCAAAAGTCGACCCCCGGGCCCGCACCTCAGAACCCGACAAATTTTACAAAACCCGAACACCCATTCCGGTATGAGTCCAACCATACAAAAATTATCAATTTCCGTTGCCAATTCATCCCTCAAATCATGATTTTTCATTTTGAAAATTTTCTTCAAAAATCACCATTTTCCCCAACTCAAAACACAAATTAAATGATAAAAATAAAGATAAAATTATGGAATATAATAAATTCAAGGTGAAGAACACTTACCTAATCGATTTGCCTTAAAACCCCACAAGGAATCACTCAAAACCGAGCTCTAGAACTCCAAAATGGTGAAAATGGCAAAACCCTCGGAATAGAGTACTATTTATTCTGTCCAGGAGTTTGTGCATTGCGAACGCGGAAGATCATTCGCGTTCGCGAAGAAGAAAAATGAAAGCTGCCCAGTTGTGCTTCGCGAACACAACAACACGTTCGCGAACGCGGTGAGGAAAATTCCGATGGCCCAACGACTGCTCTTCGCGAACGCGTGAAGTAGTACACGAACGCGTAGAGTGGAATGGCATAGCTACGCGAATGCGTGGGATGAACGCCAACCCGATGAAGGAAAAGGTTGGCTTCCGCGATCGCGGAATGAGGAATGCGAACGCGAAGAACAAATATTCCCTCCTCTAAAATTACTCTTCGTGAATGCGAAGGAAGGGATGCGAACGCGATTACGGAAACTAGATGACAGAAAACAGTAGTTCAAAAATAGAAGGAAATGACCCGTAGCCCATCCGAAACAAACTCGAGGCCCCCAGACCCCATCCAAACATACCAACAAGTTCCATAACCTAACACGGACTCGCTCGAGGTTTCAAATCACATCAAATAACATCGAAACTATGAATCACACCAAGAATCGAACTTATGAACTTTTAAATCTTCCAACTTCTAAAACGCGCACTGAAACCTATCAAACCAATCCGGAATGACGTCAAATTTTGCAGGCAAGTCACAAATAACATAACGGAGCAGTTTCAACTCTCGGAATCGCATTTCAACCCCGATATCAAAAAGTCCACTTCCCGTCCAAATCTTCAAAAATTCAACTTTTCACCATTTCATGCCTAAATCAGATACAGACCTTAGATTCACAGTCCGGACAGGCACTTAAATCCAAAATCACCCAACAGAGCTAACGGAATCGAAGGAACTCCATTCCTGAGTCGTCTTCACACAGTTCCGACTACAGTCAAAATCTTAAGAATTAAGCTTCCGTTTTAGGGATTAAGTGTCCCAAATCACTCTGAAACATCCGGTAACTGAATTTAACCACGCACGCAAGTCAATACACATAATACGAAGCTGCTTAGGGCCTTATGCCGCCGAACGGGACCTAAATTCTCAAAACGACCGGCCGGGTCGTTACATTCTTTCAAGCCCAAGTTTGATCTGTGCATCACACGAATAGCACCTGATGTCCCCGGGGGCTCGCCCAAATATACCAACAAGTTCATAAACATAAAACGGACTCGCTCGCACGCCTGGAACGCGAAAAACAACATCAAAACTAAGAATCACAACCCAAAACCAAGTAGAATCAACTCATGAACTTCAAGTTCTTCCAACTTACTCCGAGCGCGTCGAATCATATTTAATCTACTCGGAATGACACCAAATTTTGCGTGCAAGTTTTAAATCACTTACGGAATCCCAAACGGACCTCGATAACACCAAAACCTACTACAAACCAAATTTAAAGAACTTGAAAAACCTTCAATGTGTCAACTATCAATATTAAGCGCCGAAACGCTCTCGGGTCATCCAAAACTCGATCCGAACACACGCCCAAGTCCAAAATTATCATACGAATCTATTGGAGCCTTCGAATTCCGATTACGAGGTTGTTTACTCAAAACGTTGACTCAAGTCAAACTTACCCTTTTTTAAGCCAATATTAAGGAACTAAGTGTTCTGATTTTAACCTGAATCCTTCTAAACCCGAACTAACCATCCTCACAAATCATAAAATAGTAAAAGCACATACGGGGAGTCTTATTTAGGGAAACGAGAATCTAGAAACCAAATGACCGGTTGGGTCGTTACAGGTAAATAAACATTATATTCATAATTTTATAATAATAATATAGATAGATATAGAAAGATAGATATAGATATAGATATAGATAGATTAATTTTGCAAAGATCTTTTCTGAAAAACCTTTGCCCAAGGCCCGTTTTTCCATCAAACTTTCTGTGTTTTCCGCTGCAACAAGAAAGAACCAATATCCAAGTATTTTCTTTTGAGCAAATTTCATTTGTAGCTGGTCGGTGGAAACTATTTGTAACGACCCGACCGGTCGTTTTGAGATCTAGCACGTCATTCAGCGGTTTGAGACCCTGAGTAGCTTCACTTAAGGTATTACGACTTGTACACGTTGTCAGAATTTAATTTTGGGAAGTCGGAGTTGATTTGGAAAGAAAATGAAATTCCAATTTCGGGAGCCTTAAGTTGGAGAAATTGACTAAAGTGTGATTTTTGGAGTAGATGACCTCGGAATCGGGATTTGAAGGTTTCAACAGGTTTGTATAATGATCTTGGACTTGGACATGTGTCCTGATCGGATTTTGGATGACCAGGAAATGTTTCGGCGCCTATTGTGGAAGTTGGTATTTTGAAAGAATTTCATAAATTTGGGTTGAAGTGCATTTCAATGTTATCGTTGTCCATTTGGGATTCTGAGACTAGGAATAGCTCCGTATGGTGATTCTGGTATTAGGAGTGCGTCCGAAAGTGGATTCGGAGGTCCGTAGGTCATTTTAGGGTCATTTGGTAAAAGTTAGAAATTTGAAGGTTTTTGAGAAGTTTGACCGTAAGTGGAATTTTTGATATCAGAGTCGGATTCCAATTCCGAAAGTTGGAGTAGGTTCGTAATGTCAATTATGACTTGTGTGCAAAATTTGAGGTCAATCGGACGTAATTTGATAGGTTTCAACATCGATTGGAGAAGTTTGGAATTTCAAAGTTCATTAAGTTTGGATTGGAGGGTGACTCATAGTTTCGATGTTGTTTGGCATGATTTGAGGCCTCGAGTAAGTTTATAGTGTGTTTTGGGATGTGTTGGTATATTTGGTTGAGGTCCCGAGGGCCTCGGGTGGATTCTGGATGGTTAACGGATTGAGTTTGGACTTGGAAGGAAAACTGAAGCATCTGTTTTCTGGTGTAACCGCACCTGCGAGGTTTTGGCCGCAGGTGCAGAGCCGCAGAAGCGGCCAAGAGGGTCGCAGAAGAGGTTCTGGCTGTGGTAGGCTGGGACCGAAGATGCGTTCGAGTTGCGCAGAAGTGGGACTGCACCTGCGCATGTGGAGTCATAGAAGCGAAGGCGCAAAAGCGCGTAAGGGGCGCAGATGCGGGGGGCTGTTAGGCTGAGCTTGAACCACACCTGCAATGGAATTTTCGTAGGTATGGAGCCGCATGAGCGGCTGTTGGACCGCAGAAGCGAGAAGCCGGGCTGGGCAGTGTTATTTTAAGACGAGATTTGGCTATTTTCCTCCATTTTTCATTTGGATGGGTGATATTTGGAGCTCTAGGAAGGGGGATTTTCATCATCTATGCCAAGGTAAGTTATTCCCATCCATTTCAAGTTAAACACATGGTTTGTATAAGGATTTAAGCTTGAAAATTTGTAGAAATTTGGGATTTTGGTAGGAAACCTAGAAATGGATATTTTTGGATTTTGACCACGAAATTGGACGTGGAACTTGGAATAAATTATATATTTGAGTTTATGGTGATATGGGTAAGTTTTATCTTTAAAAAGTTTTGGAATCCAGGCACGTGGACCCGAGGGTATTTTATCAACTTTTCGAGCGGAGTTGGAAATTGTTATAAATTGATTAGTTATGAGTATTAGAGTACATTATTATAAATTGATTAATTATGAGTATTAGAGTACATTTTGATTGGGTTGCATCTTAATTGACTAGTTTGGAGCGGCGGGCATCAGTTTGAGGTGTTAGAGGGCTTTGGAGCCGATTATGGAACTTCGGAGCGAGGTAAGTCTCCTTTCTAACCTTGTAAGCGGGAATTTACCCCATAGGTGAACTTAATTAATATGTGTTATTATTTGTGGGGGGCTACGTACGCACGAAGTGACGAGAGTCCGTACGTAGCTACTATCCATGTTTATGTGCGGGTAGTTTTAGGTTTACACCATGCTTTGTGGACACCGTTATTTGATTATATTTGTTAATTGTATCAAATGAAACTAAGTCAAGGATTTTAAGGATTTAAAAGCTTCAAGTTGAATTGTCTTTATTTTGAAAATAATCAAGAAAGGGTTATGATTTATTGATAATTTATATTTGACCGCGTCGCAAGTATGATTCGCGTGCGGGGTTATCAAATGAAACAAAGTCGAGGATTTTAAGGAGTTAAAAGCTTCAAGTTGAATTGTCTTTATGTTGAAAAGAATCAAGAAAGAATTATGATTTATTGATAATTTATAATTGATCGCTTCGCATGTATGATCCGTGGGCGGAGTAATAGATGTATTTATGGTTCATGCCGTTCGACCCTCGGCAGTGCACAGTTTATATTTATGTTGGATCGGGTCGAACATCCTCGGTGGAATTCCCTTTTATAATTGGCATAAATTCATTATTTGAAAGATTATTTTTTTAAAACGATGGAAGTGATTTGGATTCTTAAATATAGTGATGAATTATTCAGTTATTTCTTGTTCTTAGTTTTATTGTTATTTATATCATGCTTAATTATAATTTCATATTATCATATTGTTGGCCCTTAGTAAGTGTCGAAGTCGACCCCTCTTCACTACTTCTTCGGGGTTAGGTGGGATACTTACTGAGTACGCGTTGATTTACGTAATCATGCTACACTTGCTGTACGTTTTTGTGCAGGTGCATATGTGTCTAGTAGCCTTGTGGGCGCAGAGGCGCAGTTATGGTGGGGCCTTAGGTGAGCTACATTCTATACTACCATCCGCAGCCGGCAGAGTCTCCTTTAGAGTACTTACATTTTTCCTGTCCAATTTGTATTCCAGACAACTGTTGTATTTTATTTTATATTCCTAGTAAATGCTCCTGCACTTGTGACACCGGGTTTTGGGATGATTATGAGTTGTTATGTATTGGAATTGTTTAAAATTATTATTATTTATTTTGTAAATTTCATCTTTCACCATTTAATTGAAGGGAATATAATTTCAAAAATATTAAAATGAGAACCAAGTTAGTATTTATTTTTGGCTTGCCTGACAGCGGTGTCTGGCGCCATCACGTCCTTTAATGGATTTTGGGTCGTGATAACATGGTATCAGAGCCAGGTTCACTTAGGTCTCACGAGTCATGAGCGAGTCTAGTAGAGTCTTGCGGATCGGTACGGAGACGTCTGTACTTATCTTCGAGAGGCTACAGGGCTGTTAGGAGCACTTCCCTTCTTGATTCCTCATCGTGTGATTCAATTCCTTTGAGGCTTATGCCTTCGTTTCCTTCCTATTTAATTTTATGCGACGTAAAGTGCTTGTTATACATTAGGAATCGAGGAAGTTTAATGGTACTACAGATGTGGTTCAGGATGTTTCTCCCTGCGTATTTGATTGGGCTATTGTTGTTGCCTTGCGGAAGGCCGCTCTGTCGTTTCAGCTCAGTATCAGTATTACCTAAGGTTTTGAGGTTTGGCATTGATTGTTATGATAATTCGTGCATTGCTATCGCACAGTGTTCGTGTAATGGTAGGATGCTTGTCTATGCGTCAGGGCAGTGAATGACTTGAAAGGAGGCTTTACTCAGTGCATGATTCAGTATTTTATTTCCGGCGTAGGACAGGCAATCGGACTACAAATGCTCAGGTTTGGGTCGATGGGGTAACGAGACTTGATATTTTCGAGCATGGTGGAATCTTCATCTGTGATGTGGTAACGTCGTCCTTGATGGAATGTGTTAAGCTCGCCGGTGTTGTGGTCTTCTTCAATTCCCCTTTGGGGCAGGGTATTGTGAAATGATGCCGGGGAAGCGGCTATTACATATCGCGGTGTGCAGTGGTTCAGGATCGAAGCGGTGTTCCTAGTATTGATGGCTCGAGAAAGATGATCCTCGGAAAGGTTTAAAGTTGGTAGCGATCGATTGGTTCAAATGCTACAGAGATAGATTTTTATTTAAGGCAATAACTGGGCAGCGAAGAATGAGGAAGGACATGTGGGAGTTATCTCGCGGTGGTTAAACTTCTAGAAGGCCAAGTGTAAGGAAACAGAAGTCGAGTAGTTGCTTGAAAGATAGGGTTTAACCAAAGTGGGAGAGTGGCAGTGTAGCATACGGGTTCTGTGGTAGGAGAGCCACACGCATTGGGGGGAAGTTAGAGTGATTTGGGATTCATGGTGGACAATGACTAGGTCTACGGGCTTAATTTGGAATATTGGCTTCTATACGGAGAAGGGTTGGATACGACGAAAAAGAGTTGCATGATATGAAGAAGGATACATCATGACTTTGGATTGGGATGTATTGTTGCATATTTAGTTGATGCCAATGGGGAGTGAACGGGCTTGTACAGCTGGCGAATGAGCACATGCTCAGGATGGTTTATTGGTTTCGTGGTAATTGTACTCGGTGCAGCATTGTTGGAAGATGTCGGGATGGAATTTCCTCAGGTGGGTTATTTCTGGTGAGCAGGTTAACTGTTGCATGGTGTTGATGAAACTTCTACGAAGAATTTTACTGGCCATCCGGTAAGAGGTCGAACATGTAAATGTGGCCAGTGATTCAGAATGTTCATGAAATGGTTAACAGGAAGACTTCGAAGAATTCGGCGGGTCGATTGCGCAAAGTCATGTCAGTAAGGAAGAAGGAATCTTGGTAGGTTCCAGGGCCATGTAATGGTAGCTTCAAGCTTAAGTGGAAGGGCCCCACCGCCTACGATTGGATTGCATGGTTGTCTACTTGTGAGGTTTGGGTTGCTACGACTAAGAAAAGAGAACATCGGTAGTGATTTGAACCAAGGATTTGAGGAATGTGTGTTATATTTTATCGGTTCATGTTCAGGTTTTGGGAAGACTTAGAGTCTATGCTTCGTGTGGATGTGATGTACAAGGAAAGGAATTCAGCCGGTTGCTTCTTTGAGAGGGTGTTCATATGCCAGCAGAGCCTTAGAGTCTGATTATATTCTGGAACAAGTCAGAGTGGGTGACCCTCAACAATGGCCTAGTAGGTTCAAAATTTAAGGTGCGGTGCCTAAGGATTTTGAGACTGTGGTATGGTTAAGTACCGGGTTTTGGCAGCGGATTATGGAAATTGGGACTTGGAATGTTCTATGTTATCGTCGGTCTGCAGTGTTGCATTTGAGGAATGGGAGAAGATAACTTCGGATTCCTAGAGGGTTTTCAGAATGGGTGTACCAGTTGAAGATGTGAATATGCGTATAAGGAGGGTATGAGATGGTTCGTGAGTTTTGGAGGCAACGTGGTCTCGTGAAATAAGGTCACTAAGGATGAGTGCGGATTTGGGTTCATGATGTTTTGAATGGGACTATTATTATTCCTAAGGCAACTCCGGAGTAAATTAGAAGAAGTCGGATTCAGTTAGCTATGGTTAAATTGGCATGATGGTGGCAATGATCAGTTCCTTCAGCGTGTTGAGTTATACATGTGATTTGTGGCGATACGTGCGAGGTTTAACGGCCGCCGTAATTGATTTTATTTGGAGGCATTCGAGTATTATGACCTATTATGTGTAGATGGATCCCGGAAGAATTATGGTTGTTTAGACCACCACTCGAGGTTTGCATTTTCTGCGGTTATGGGAATTCAATCACGTGTGGTAATAGTTCTCTTGAAATGAGTTAAGTGAAAAGTTTCTATATGATGAAGTGTTTATTATATTAGTGGTTCAGGAGTTATGGTGAAATTCTTGTACTGCCGCGTATTGGCATGTTAGGTGCAGTGAACGGCATGGGAATTGGAAGCTGAGGATCAAGGTTGCGGTTCGGTGTTGAGAAGAATGTCACGAGATCGGATGATCAGGGAAGAATTCAGATGTTTAGAGTAAGCTGGCATTGTCTTTAGCGTCACCTGAGATCGGTGTCCTGTGTAAGAGGCTTTGCGTACTGATTTGCGGATTCTTGATTTGCTTTACAGCATTAGTGGCCGGTGGTATAGATGTGCAGACTTGTTACGTGGTGCGGAAGGTCGTGGGAGCGTATCCCACGGGAAGATTGTATAAGTGTGACATGTAGTCACTTGATTGATTAAAGATTTGAAACCAAGTATGGAGATTTGGTACTATCGCTAATGTGAGAGTTTAGGCCTGAAAGGCGCTCTATTTAGTTGGTTGTGAATTGTGGAAGTTTGTTTTGGATTTGACGGTTGTTCTTGTTTGTCATGGGAAAAGGGGTGTTGTGGGTCCTTGAAAGGTTATTAGCCCAGTGTGGTACGATCAGAATCGACTTGAGGTCTGTGGATGGATCTAAATGTGAATGTGGGCTCTATATCAGGCCGGATGTGTTTATTTCAGCATAGCGCTATTTTCGGAGCGATCTTCGGGCCCTGGATGTTATTTTTGTTGTCGGCCCTTCCGTGTAGTCTCTATTGTGCCATGTGGGTTGTGAGGCAGTTTGATTATTCGCACTCGTATTGAGATCATATATATTTTGTGGTGTTATATGAGCAGGATGGCTCTCGAGATGCAGGTCATTTATTGCACCTTAGTGGTGCTTGAGTTTTGTAGCGCGTGACGCTACCCGTCTCCCCAGGATTTGTATTATGCACTTGGCGTGCTTATGGTTGATATTTGGGCATTTCGTGTGTATGAGCGTTACGGCTTGATGTGTGTCTTCTTTAGATTATTATGGTTAGATCGGGTGGCACACCGCCACGGGTATCATGGTTGGATCAGGTTGCATGTCGCAATGGTATCATGTGTGGATCGGGTTGCACGCCGTAACAGTGTGTTATTGAGTACAGTTTCCGACATCTATTATTGTGTGTTTTGCTTCTCGTTTCCTGAGAAAGGTTCCTAACATCCTTTCGGTTGTTTAATTAGCTACGTGGGTTGAGTAACTCTTTCCAGAGTTCATTTTTCCTTATGTATCACATTCGAGTTTGTAGCTTGTTAGCACATTGTGGCATCATATGAGACTTTTGGCAGTTTCTGAGGTGGCTTATTGCCTGAGCAGCTTGTACTGGGTAAGACGAGATTATTGGACCTAGGATCAGTGCGATCAGATTTATTTAAGGCATATTAAAGAGTAAATATTGTTATTCAGTCCAGAATGAGGTAGTGGTTCTTGTCGGGAGGAGAGACTCCATAAATTGTGATTTGGCAGGTGGTTATGAGTTCTACACATCTTCTCTGTCGTGGAAATATTTCAAGAGTTGGAACAGGATTTATATGAGTCATGAGGTGTGTTGTAAGCATCGGATTCGTGGGTTTTCGGTTGTTGTTATCGAGGGATGTTATTATGGTCATGTAAATTATGCGGTGCATGGTAGGAATTCAGTAAGGGTATACAATCATGTGTTGGTACATCATGTAGTGATAGATACAGTGTTCGTATGTTGGAACAGACCTGGTAGAGAATTTTAGATGTTGGAATTTGGCTCTAAGGCTTATTTGACTAGCTAAAAGGGAGGATTTTCAGGTTTGCTCGAGCAAATGTGCTCAACCGGGTTGTGGTAGCACGAGTAAGTGCGCGAGGTGTTAACAGCGATTTCAGACAACTCTAGAACAGTTCTTAGCACATTCGCGGACGAACGTATGTTTAAGTGGGAGAGAATGTAACGACCCGACCGGTCGTTTTGAGCTCTAGTGTGTTATTCAGCGGTTTGAGACCCTGAGCAGCTTCACTTCAGGTATTATGACTTGTACGCGTGGTTGGAATTTAATTTTGGAAAGTTCGGAGTTGATTTGGAAAGAAACGAAATACCAATTTCGGGAGCCTTAAGTTAGAGAAATTGACTAAAGTGTGATTTTTGGAGTAGACGACCTCGGAATCAGGATTTGAAGGTTCCAACAGGTTCATATGATGATCTTGTACTTGGACGTGTGTACGGATCGGGTTTTGGATGACCCGGAAATGTTTCGGCGCCTATTGTGGAAGTTGGCATTTTGAAAGAATTTCATAAATTTGGGTTGAAGTGCATTTCAATATTATCGATGTCCGTTTGGGATTCTGAGACTGGGAATAGCTTCGTATGGCGATTCTGGTATTGGGAGCGCGTCCGGAAGTGGATTCAGAGGTCCGTAGGTCATTTTAGGGTCATTTGGCGAAAGTTAGAAATTTAAAGGTTTTTGAGAAGTTTGACCGGAAGTGGACTTTTTGATATCGGGGTCGGATTCCGATTTTGGAAGTTTGAGTAGGTCCATAATGTCAATTATGACTTGTGTGCAAAATTTGAGGTCAATCGGAGGTGATTTGATAGGTTTCGGCATCGATTGGAGAAGTTTGGAATTTCAAAGTTCATTAAGTTTGGATTGGAGGGTGATTCGTAGTTTTGATGTTGTTTGGCGTGATTTGAGGCCTCGACTAAGTTCGTAGTGTGTTTTTGGGACGTGTTGATATATTTGGTTGAGGTCTCGAGGGTCTCGGGTGGATTCCGGATGGTTAACAGATCGAGTTTGGACTTGGAAGGAAAACTGAAGCATCTGTCTTCTGGTGTAACCGCACCTGCGAGGTTTTGGCCGCAGGTGCGGAGCTGCAGAAGCGGCCAAGAGGGTCGCAGAAGTGGTTCTGGCCGAGGTAGGCTGGGACCGCAGATGCGGTCGAGTTTCGCAGAAGCGGGACCGCACCTGTACACATGGAGTCGCAGAAGTGAATGCGTAGAAGCGCGTAAAGGGCGCAGACGCGGGGGGCTATTGGGCCGAGCTTGACCGCACCTGCGATGGAATTTTCGCATGTGCAGAGCTGCAGGAGCGGCTGTTGGACCGCAGAGGCGAGAAGTCGGGCTGGGCAGTGTCATTTTAAGACGAGATTTGGCCATTTTCCTCCATTTTTCTTTTGGATGGGTGATTTTTGGAACTCTTGGAAGGGATATTTTCATCATTTATGCCAAGGTAAGTTATTCCCATCCATTGCAAGTTAAATACATGGTTTGTATAAGGATTTAAGCTTGAAAATTTGTAGAAATTTGGGATTTTGTTAGGAAACCTAAAAATGGATATTTTTGAATTTTGACCACGAAATTGGACGTGAAACTTGGAATAAATTATATATTTGAGTTTGTGGTGCTATGAATAAGGTTTATCTTCGAAAATTTTCGGAATCCGGGCACGTAGGGCCGAGGGTGATTTTATTGACTTTTCGAGCGGAGTTGGAAATTGTTATAAATTGATTAATTATAAGCATTAGAGTACATTTTGATTGGGTTGCATCTTAATTAACTAGTTTGGAACGACGGGCATCGGTTTGAGGTGTTAGAGGGCTTTGGAGCCGATTATGGAACTTCGGAGTGAGGTAAGTCTCCTTTCTAACCTTGTAAGAGGGAATTTACCTCATAGGTGAACTTAATTAATATGTGTTGTTATTTGTGGGGGGCTACGTACGCACGAAGTGACGAGAGTCCGTACGTAGCTACTATCCTTGTTTATGTCCGGGTAGTTTTAGGTTTACACCATGCTTTGTGGACACTGTTATTTGATTATATTTGTTAATTGTATCAAATGAAACTAAGTCGAGGATTTTAAGGATTTAAAAGCTTCAGGTTGAATTGTCTTTATTTTGAAAAGAATCAAAAAAGAGTTATGATTTATTGATAATTTATATTTGACCGCGTCGCAAGTATGATCTGCGAGCGGGGTTATCAAATGAAACTGAGTCGAGGATTTTAAGGATTTAAAAGCTTCAAGTTGAATTGTCTTTATTTTAAAAAGAATCAAGAAAGAATTATGATTTATTGATAATTTATATTTGACCGCGTTGCATGTATGATCCGCGAGCGGGGTAATAGATGCATCTATGGTTCGTATTGTTCGACCCTCGGCAATGCACAATTTACATTTATGTTGGATCGGGCCGAACGTCCTCGGTGGAATTCCCTTTTATAATTGGTATAAATTCATTATTTGAAAGATTATTTATTTTAAATGAAGGAAGTGATTTGGATTCTTAAATATGGTGATGAATTGTTCAGTTATTTCTTGTTCTGAGTTTTATTGTTATTTATATCATGCTTAATTATAATTTCATATTATCATATTGTTGGCCCTTACTAAGTGTCGAAGTCGACCCCTAGTCACTACTTCTTCGAGGTTAGGCGGGATACTTACTGGGTATGCGTTGATTTACGTACTCATGCTACACTTGCTGCACGTTTTTGTGCAAGTGCGTATATGTCTAGTGGCCTTGTGGGCACAAAGGCGCGGTTATGGCGGGACTTAGGTGAGCTGCATTCTATCATACGATCCGCAGCCGGCAGAGTCTCCTTCAGAGTACTTATATTTTTCCTGTCCAATTTGTATTCCGGACAGCTGTTGTATTTTATTTTATATTCCTAGTCGATGCTTATACACTTGTGACACCGGATTTTGGGATAATTATGGGTTGTTATGTATTGGAATTGTTAAAAAATATTATTATTTATTTTATAAATTTCATCTTTCACCATTTAATTGAAGGAAATATGATTTCAAAAATATTAAAATGAGAATCAAGTTAGTATTTATTTTTTGCTTGCCTGACAGCGATATCCGGCGCCATTACAACCTTTAATGGATTTTGGGTCGTGATACTATTATCATCCGCTAGCCATGAATTGATCCATACAATTTATAGCCCCAAACAAATTATAATGGCTAGCCTAAATATGAGATTAGAGGAACTCTCATATCCCCGTACCTATCCTCCATTTTTCTATAATATTGATTCAGAATCAATCCAATCTCCCCGAATATAACTTAAACCCACATATCAATCCGTTAATAGCCAACGACAATAAATTAGTTAAAAGCTTGAATTTGCTTCAGTAACATTCTAGGGCTACACTTTCAGTTAGTAAAAAAAGGTCCACTAATTCAATCGTTTTGATTATTGGATTCTAACTAATTCATACATCTTATATGATGATATATATTCAGGTCTTGGTTGAGATCCAAAAAAATGGAAGTCAAACCAATCTGGAATTTTCTAAAATGGACCACAAGCTTATACCAAGAATGCAAGTTTCATATGCGGTCACACTCTCACCTCTCTAACTGGAAATCTGACATTTCATTTCAGCTGCAATAATTTTCATGTTCATGGTCTATATATTTGTAACTTTTACTACTTTAAGTCTTACCTCGGCAACATATATAGTTGTTTGTCGGTCTGAGACTTTAATGGCCTTTTAATTTCTACATGTTGTGGTCACTGGTCATGGAAATCTTTTAATTTCTACATGTAGAGTTTAGAAAAACCAAAATTAAAAGAGAACAATTGGTAGAGTTCAATACTCCAATATATTTCAGCATTTTGGGAAGTGAACAATTGGTAGAGAGTTCAATACTCCAATATATTTCAGCATTTTGGGAAGTGAACAATTATGCGCGAGCTTGTTGTATGAGTTGCTTACCATATCTGCATTTGTTTTAATGCAGAAATAACAGCAAATCCGTCAGTCAGGTTCACTTTATATATACAAAATTTATACATTGTACAACAGTCTATACACTTTGGATACACAAAAGCGCTCGAGATACATTAATGATATATTATGGATACATTGCAAGATGCACGATACACTCTATATACAAATTTTATGCAATGTATATACTAAATAGACTGTCACTATACAAAAAATATACTAAAATAGACTGTCACTATACAATTTATATACAATAGACTGCCACTATACAAAATATATACAAAATAGACTGTCACTATACAAAAATATACTAAATAGACTGCCACTATACATTTTATATACACTAGACTGTCATTATATAAAATATATACAAAATAAACTGTCACTATACAAAATATATACTAAATAGACTGTCATTATACAAAATAGACTGTCACTATACAAAAAATATACAAAATAGACTGTCACTATATAAAAAATATATAAAATAGATATTTCGGACTATTAGATGTAATATGTTTGGGCCGAAGGGCCATTTCGTGTAAGTGGGAAAAAATATGAGCTATTAAAATTTTAAGAGACAGGCAGTTTTCTCTCTTTTTTTCGATTATCATCTTCATATGTGACAAGTTCGAAGCGAAGTGATACCCTAGCATTCGTCAGATTTCATTTGCTTCTCCTATTGTTCTCCCTTCCAATCTTCCCGAACTCAATCCTTTGTTGTATATGTGTAATAAATTCTCTTGTTTTTTTTTTGCAGGCGTATCGGAGAAACATCAACAGGGAAAGTTAATTATCATGCTCGCCGATGCAAGTGCTACTGCGAAAAAAGAGATGAGAAGTTAATTAAAAGATAAATTAGTCATATCACCATTTTTTTAAAATTAACAATAAATAGGTTAAAAGAATTAATACAACAAAAATCAAATAAGAGAGATAAGTGTAACTAAACCACAAGGGAGATTGTAGTGATAAAGTTAAACTTGAGGGGAAGACTGAAATTATCCAAAAGGGCCCGTTTGGCCATAAAAAAGTCCACTTTTTTGGAAAAAATTTTACCTTTTTCGGAATCAGTGGTTGGCCATAAATTTTTTAAATTTCCCTTAAAATTGAATTTCAAAATTTTTCGAAAATTTTAAAAACTTTAAAAAATTATTTTTTAAATTTTTCACTTCAAATCACTTACAAAAATTCAAAAACAGTACAAATTATATTCATGTCCAATTACAAATCTAATTTTCAAATACTATTTTCACTTGAAAAAAATTACTTTTTCTAAAATTTCACAATCCTTATGTCCAAACGCCCACTGATCTAATAACTGAACTAATATCTATTACTCAATACAAGTGTACAACATTGACGAATCAATCTATTCGTGAGAAGCAAATTTAATCGCGCCATTGACAAGACAAGTATTTTCTCATCATTGCATACTGGAATTGGAAACCTCCATTAATTGACTCATTTATTGGCCCACAGGCAAATCTTTTGTTTAATCATTCTTACGTATCTCAATTTCATTTGCGTCCATCCAATTGGACAGCTCAATTTCATTTTACCTTTCTAGTTAGAGACAGTTTATTTGCAGTGGAGGCTTAAAGGCACCTTTTAGTCCAATAAGATCAGACCGCCCAAGAATTAAGGTCCATTAAGATCCAACATTAACTACGTTAGGCCCACTGGCAAACTCAGCGGCCTAGCATTTTCAGCCGGCACGGACCACCGTCTTTAACCACTTCTCATGTTTTGTTGGCTCAAGAGAAGCCAGCAAGCCACCAGACCAAGAGTATCATAATAATAATAATAATAATAAGAAGAAGAAGAATGACGCTAGTTAAAATACAACTACACACTGTAAATTAAGCCCACCACATATATTTGCACCAAAATATCATCCGGCAGACTAACAAAGTTTAACAACTAAAAACAACACATAAACCTTGCAGTTGCAGCTAAAGCTAGAACCAAAGTTCTTATACAAAACTAAACTAAACTGGGTCACAATCGCAGAACCCAGCTTTCACTATGCGAACTCCAAAAGAGATTAGAACTAAGAGTAGGAGAACCATCATCATACATCAAGTCTTTCTATAGAGGTATTGTTGGATTAAAGAAAGAGAGGAAAGAGGAGATTGACCTCTATACCAAGGGTCAGCCATCTTCTCAAGATGGGCCAAGCCCTATCGTTTAGATGGTCTTTCATCATCCTCTCCACCGTCGTCATCAGAGTCATCTTTGCCTGATCTCTTCCTCTTTGGTGGCGCCTCCACCTTTCCACTAGTGTCTTCATCATCATCCTCTTCCTCCTCAAATGCATCTTCCTCACCATTTTCTTCTGGTTCAAAATCACTAGCATCTTCTTCATCCTCAGCACGGGCCACTGGCCTAACAAGATACTCTGTGCCCAGATCCCCCTGGCATACAGTTCAGAGTAATATATCAGTGGGCATTGATCTTCAGCAAGAACACATAAAAGGAAATGAAATTTTACAAGATAAATTAGAGTGGTTAAGAATGAAATTCTTTCTAAGCTTCACCAACTTCACCCGTAATAAAATTCTTTCACTAGCAGCAAAGGCAATAATAATCAACTATTATAGGTAAACAACAACCTAATATGCAAGCAAATCTAATCCCAGAAGTACCAAATGAGAGAGAACGCACACGAGTCATCTCAGTCTCACTAGTATGCAGCTATCGTGCAGGATGCAAACCCACAAACCAAAAAAATTCCAGAAAGGTTACCTTTGGTCCACGGTAAAAGTAGCTTCCAGGAAAACGTTCATAGAAATTTACTTGGAGATCCAAATATTTGTGAATATTCATAAAATACCAACTTCCCTCCATAGTGTATTACCAAAGAAAAGGGGGAAGAAAAACTATCAATTCAAAATTCAGAAAATAAATTTTCTTCCCCCAAAAATAGAATCTTGGGAGAAAAAATCATAGTACTTTTTAAAACGAGAAAAACTCGTATTTAACCAGCATAAAAGGATATATTTTTATCAAAAAGGGCCATAGAGAAGCACTAACCAAAATTTCTTTTCTGGATTCATCAGATCTGCATATGTAACTTAGACTATCTCACCAATAACTCAAAATAGAAAATTAAAAAGTTCACATACCCAAAAACTTCTTCCTTTCAAACAAACATGACCAAACATCAGATTGCCAAATAAACCCAAGTTTAACAAAAACATTAGAACTATCCAAAAAACCACAGATCTTAACTATTTGAACATTGAAACTGAAATAAATACAAGTAAACTGTTATTTACTTTAAGCAAACAACTAATACTACTGAAATAGAGCAGATCCGAGAATCTTCAACAAGAAAAATCGGCATAGGTACCAAGTTACCAACCAAAATAACTACATATATAACAAACTTATCATAAGCAAAGAGCAAAATTGTAATTTTGGGCAAAAAAGAGTGAAAATTACAAACTAGGTAGTTTTCAATCATTACCTCATCTTCTTCACCTTCCTCCTCGTCGTCATCATCGTCATCGCCATCGTCATCGTCGTCGTCACTATCACCTTCATCGTCCTCATCATCCTCGTCGTCTTCATCGTCCTCGTCATCCTCATCGTCATCTACAGAGAGAACTTGTGGACCACTACCCGAGCTCTGTATGACCTCTTTCTCATCATCCTCGGCGTCCTCGTCGCCGTCATCATCGTCGTCCTCATCATCGTCCTCGGCGTCCACTTCCTCGTTTTTGTCAAGCTCTTCGACCTCGTCGTGAACTGTTGCTTCCTCAAACTCTCGCTCATCGTCGATAATAGCCATGTCGGAGAAAATTCAACGGAGACTTTTTCTTTTTTTTTCTTCGAAAAAGTCAAAATTAAAATTTTCAGAAATTTTTGAGAGAGAAGAAGTGCGAATAGAGAAGCATCTTCGTTCTTCAGAGTAGCTACGCAGACCGTTTCATCTCAGCCGTTGAATAAGGAAATAACACGGATCGATGACGTGGTGACTGATCCAATGGCTGAAAGCAGATCTTGTAGTGTTTCTCGAGCGTGAATAGTTTGCGGCGTGCTGTGTACCATTTTTCTTGTGATTTTGGTGGTCACGTGATTTGCGCCTGCCGGAGAATCTAGGGTTATGTTGTTGGGATATTTTTCTTTTGTTATTCTGGAATAATCCTTTGGTGGTGGGCCACATCAAATCCATTCTGGGCTAATCTTAGGTTTTCACTTTGATTTTGTCAAAACCCATCACTGTGATGTCAAATATTAATCTTCTTTATAGGCAACTCGTCAGTATTGTTACTAGTACAATATACACAGCATAACTAGCTTTTAGAAAAGAAAAAAAGGAAAAATAGTCAAATATACTTCTCTATTTTCGGATATTGTCTATATTTAATTTCTGTTATATTATTCAGCCAAATTTACCCATAGCATCAGCAAATTTTTAAATATTACCACTGTCCGTCAGGTGACCCAGAATCTCCCAAATCATTTTAATTAAGTCACTTATGCTTCTTCTTGATCCACTATTTTCGAAATAATTGGTTATCACCTACTTTCTTGATTGGAAAAAAAAATAAGAGAAGGAAATATAAAAATAATACAACATTTAATAAACAAAGTATAGTAAATTGAAGAATCTAAATTATGTATCTCACTACAAAAAAAAACTGGAATTAGCTACGAACGTCGTCGCCAATCTGTCGCTAAATCGCCCGTAGCTAGCAGAATTTCTTGATAATCTGTCGCTAATCCGTCGCTAAATGAGATTAGCGACGAATTTTTCTGTTTAGCTACAGAATTTGTCCGTCGCTAAAACCAATTTTTTAGTAATTGTTTTCCCTTAAATTAAAAAATCTAAATTAGGTAGTTTGTCTAAATTCCAAAAGTATTTACAACATCCCAACTTTAATGAATTCGTTGCACCAAAGGTATGGAGACTTTGCAAGTATTAGTGATAGAAGTTGAAGTTCCTTGGAGACTTTACATTGTCGAATTCAACTTTGCTTCAATCAAATGCCTATGCATTGTGCACTCTTTAGTTAGTCGATCAAACTCTATACCAACCAGACAATAACAAAATATATTCGAATATACAGGTACATACATGATGATCAGCTGCATATAATACACAATAAATAGCCCCATTAAATTTTATGGTGTGTATATGGTTGAAAAATAATAAAATAAACCAATTCCAAATCCATTATCACAAGAAAAGAAGTGGGTGCATTTGATAATTAAAAATATCCATGAATAATTTGTATAGTCTAGTACCTTTAGCATTCACATCAATAGTAATTTTTGAAAATAGTGGAGCAAGAAGAACAAGTGATTTAAATAAAAGAAAATTGGGAGATTTTGGATTATTTAACAGATCAAGGGGTAATTTTAAAAAGCTTGTTGATAGTAAGGGTAAATTTGGCATGATAGTATAACGGTAGGGGTAAATTTGGCATGATAGAGATTCGGAGCCTTTCACATTTGGGTGTAGGTGTCACGACCCCAATTTTCTACCTTAGGATGTCGTGATGGCACCTAATCTCTAAGACTATGTAAGCATGGAATAATAACTCAATAGAAATAATCAAATAGGAATACTAAAGAAAGACCGATAAACTCATATAAACTTCCAAAATAGGATCTCAACCACAACTTTCCCAAAACTAGTGGAACTGAGTCATAAACTCTATAGAATAATCTAGAATATCTATTAGAAGAGAAATGAAAGATAAGGGAATGTGACTCTGAGGCCTGCGGACGCCGAGCATGTATACCATGAAGTCTCCGGATGACAGCTACAACCAAACACTAACGTCCAGCATGAGCAGACGTACCTGGATCTGCACAAAAAGATGTGCAAATGCATAGTATGAGTACACCACAACGGCACCCAATAAGTATCAAGCCTAACCTCGGTAGAGTAGTGACGAGACCAGGTCAAGACACCTACTAGGACATAATAAACTGAATGAAAATATAATAAAAGGCGGAGGAATAAATGATATGAAATAAGTTAATAACATAGACTAATAGCAGAATTGTAAGCATAGAGATAATGTAAAGGAAGCAATTAAAGAGAACCACAATAGTCAAATACGGACCAAGCTGATAAGACAAGGAAGAATAAAAGCAACAAGAAGTGTTCCACCAATAACTCTTTTCAACATGAGATAAACAACAAGAATTACAAACGAGGTACCGCCTCGTATATAACAAGAATCACAACTGAGGTACCGCCTTGTATATAACAAAAATTACAACCGAGGTACCGCCTCGTATTCACATTTCTCAATTTCAATCACAATCTTTCCTTATATCACTGGGGGATTCTTACATTAAGTTTTAAAAAAATTATTTTTTCCGAAATAGCTACCTGTATTTTAGCCCACCTTATCACACTGCGTGGCTTCAAGTAGTTCCCCTACTAGTAACATGTGTATCAAGCCCACCTTATCTCACTGCATGTGTATCAACCCCAAGCCTTATACCACTGCATGCATATCAATATCACAACATAATCACGACTCACACCACAAGTGCCCATATGCCATAACTTACCAAAAGAATCAACAATATCAATATTTCCACAAAGAGTAGCCCATGGATCAACCACAATGTGTACAAGAATCTCAACAATAACAAAATAAAAGTGAATAGCTCAACAAGAAAGATATCTCAACAGTTAACATCTTCGCCTAAATGTGATAACGACTTTCTCAACTTCAACACCAATAACTCAACAATAAGATATTTCACGAAATAACAACTTCAATTACAAGTAATTCAACAATTTAAAGATGTAACAAAACACAAGAAAGGCAATAACTTCAACTAAAGCATAAAAGAGCAAATTAGCAAGTAAAAGGTGAAACAAGTGTTAACAATATCAAATAAAGCATGTAAGCATAGATTGGCACAACAAAGGGGTGGATTAACAATAAAAGACATAACATGTTAAGACAATTCAATTAAATCATGATAAGAGCCTAAATCGGTCAAATACCAAATACAACCCGTGTACCCATTCGTTACCTTGCATACACGGCTCTCATATAACACAATTAGCAAAAACAAACCAAATCCTAAGGGGTAGTCCCCTCCCCCCTCCTCCCCTCCCCCCCACAAAGTTATGCAAGATACTTACCTCAACTAGGCCAACTCAATCCTCGAAAATAGCTTCCCCCCTCCCTCCCCCACACGGCTCAAATCTAACCAAAATTGACTTAATATCATCAAATAATACAAGGGAAAACTATTACAATAGATAAAGCTATGATTTTTATACTTTTCCCAAAAAGTCAACAAAAGTCAATTTGGGGCCCATCCGGTCAAAACCCGGGTCCAAGGGTAGATTTTGACTACCCATAACCCTATGAGTCCATATATATGATTAGTTTCAAAATCCAAGTCCAAAGCAACTCTCAAAACTCAATTTCTCATTTTTCAAAAACATGACAAAATTTCCCAATTTTTCCTCTTTGATTCACATGATTTTGATGATAAATCTAAGATATATTAATGAAATGTAGTTGGAAATTGATTAGAATCATTTACCTAAAGTTTGTAGATGGAAATCCTCTCTCCAAATCGCCTCATACCGAGTCTAAGGTTCTAAAATGAGAGAATATGTTGAAAAATCCCAACTCCCAGCCCTTTTGTCCAACTGGAGATATCGCATTTGCGACACAGGGATCGCATTTGCGAACCCTGATAGCCTCAACAAATGTCGCAATTGCGACAAAGACTTTGCAATTGCGAAGATGGACAACTTTGCAAAAGCGAACAAATGTTCGCAAAAGCGACCCAAGCCCTAGACCTCCTGACTTCGCAATTGCGAAAGGGTCAGTCACAATTGCGACATCAGAGCACCCCCCCCCCCGGTCACCTTTGCAATTGCGAGGGTGGTAATTGCCATAACAGAGCACTAGCAACACCAGCAATTCCATTTTCAGTCCAAAACATTTTAAAACATGTCCGAAACTCAACCGAGCCCTCGGGGCTCCAAACCAAATGTCTACACAAGTCTAAAAATATCATACGAACTCGCTTGAGCGATCAAAATACAAAAATAATATCTAGAACTACAATAAATGATACCAAAACACATGAATTTCAAAGTAAATTTCAAGAACTTCTAGAATTGCAACTAAGCATCTGAATCCTATCAATTCAACTCCAAAATGATACCAAATTTTGCAGACAAGTTCTAAATAGCATAACAGACCTATTCCATGTCCCAAAATCAAATTTCGAACCCGATTGCTAAAAGTCAACCTACAATCAAACTTTTCAACTTCAAATTTCTAAATTTTGGCAAAACAACACAAATCAACCTACAGACTTTCGAATTCGGTTTCGGGCATACGCCCAAGTCCAAAATCACGATACGAAGCTATCGGAGCCATCAAAAAACCGTTCCGGGGTCATTTTCACAAAAATTAAAGTTTGGTCAACATTTCTAACTTAAGCTTCTAAGCCAAGAATCAAAGGGTCCAAATCAACCTGAAATCTTTCCGGAACAAAACTAATCAACCCAGTAAGTTATAAAACCATAAACACGCATGTGTGAAGCATCAATAGGGGAAACATGGCGCAATTACACAAATGACCGTTCGGGTCGTTACAAATGGAGGTTAAATATAGAAAATATCTGAAAGTAGAGGGGTATATTTGTGTCACGACCCAATTCCCAATATAGGCCATGATGGCGCCTAACATTGCTGCTAGGCAAGCCAACGGTGAACTATCCATTTAATTGTTCATTTTAATATTTTTAAAGTCATTGATTTTATTTAATAAAGAAACAAATAGTAGGTGACCATTGTAATGTAAAGCATAAAATAAACATAAGAGTGAAGTAGTGAATTTAATAGTCAAACACCACAAAATATCTACTAAAATTTCCCAAAATCCGATGTCCCAAGTGCACGAGCAACTAGTAGACTATACAAAACCTCATATACTACTGTCTGGAGTAAGATAGACAGAAAATAAATAAATACAAGAAAGAGACTTTAGATGCTGCAGAACGGATCATTGGAAGCAACTCACCACTAAGTCTCCGGGTAGCGGGGGTACGCGCCTGACTGGCCACCAGATGCACCTGCCTCAGATCCTGCACTATTAGTGCAAAAGTGTAGCGTGAGTACATAAACAACATGTACCCAGTAATTATCTAGTGTAACCTCGAAGAAGTAGAGATGAGGGGTCGACATCGATACTTACTAGAGGCCAATAAATAAAGTGTAGAAGTCATAAGTAGGCATGAAATACAATGATAATAGTGAGAAAAGAAACAGTAATTAACAATTCTTAAACATAAATATCAATTTAAAGTCTCCAACTATCACAGGCCGAGTCTTTAACACATGAGAGCCACCAATTAAGTTTTCAAGTCTCAGTTCAAGAAGAAATATCAAGTATAATCAGACTCCGAGTAATATCACGCACGATTTATGCCGATGTTGTACGGATCGATCCAGAATAGTGTGTACACTGCCGAGGGTCGACCGACACGAACAATAGATGCATCTAATATACTGCCTAGGTGCTCGACCTGATCCACAGGAATAAAGAAAACTCTACAAACTCCAATCAACGACTACTACATAGGAATAATACTAAAAAAGACACAAATTCCGCTAACAATAAAGTATTCCGCCAAAACTCAAAGTAATGAAGCTCAGTCTTTTAAAATCCTTTGTCCAATTTCAATTATGACTTCAAGTAATTAAACTAATAAGTTGGGTGCAAATAATACAAGTAATGCATGGTAAAGTCCTAAGTCTACCCGGACATAAGCATGATTTTGGCTACGTACGGACTCTCATCACATCGCGCGTACGTAGCATCCACAATTATTAGCAAATAAATATTTAAAATACATACAGGTATAATTCCCTCTTACAAGGTTAGGCAAGAGACTTACCTCGTTTCCAAGTCCTCTTCGCGGTCTACAATTCACACTAATAGCCTCAAATCGGTGTCGAGCAATCCGAAACTAGCCAAAGGTTGTACAAACTAATCAATATATGCTCAAAAGTTTATAATTTAACTATTAGAGTAATTACCCAACCCAATTTGGAAGATTCCTAAAATTTACCCTTGGGCCCACGTTCCCGGATTTCGAATTGTTTTGTAAATAAATGTTACCCATAACCTCACAAACACAAATATATAATTTTTACTCAATTCCATAATCATTTTCGTGGTCTAATCCCATTTTTTATCAAAACCTAGATTTTTCAACAAAATGTAGAGATTACTTACCTTAATGTTCTTGATGAAAAACGTCATCCGAAGAGCTCTAAAATCGGCCACAAGTTGAGAGAAATGACCAAAATAAGCCAAAGTCCCTTTTTAATCAAGACACTGCCTGACGATCCTTTTTTGCGTTCCTCGAAGAAGCCTCGTGATCATGAAGGCAAAGCTTGCCCAGGCCCAGGAACTCTTCATCGCGAACGCGAGGGCAGTCTCGCGATCGCGAAGCTTGCCCAGCCTGAGCATCGTGAAAGCGGCCAGACCTTCGCGAACGCAAGGGGTAATGGGTGCTGACCCATCCTAGGCCCCTTTCTTCTATGCAAATGCGGACCTGCACATGCGAACGCAAAGGCCACATGCCCTAAACCTTCGCGAACACGACCTGTTGATTGCGAATGCGAAGAGTAAATTGCCCAGTCCCCCAATTCCTTCTCCTCGAACGCGACACCACCTCCGCGTTCACGAAGAAGGAAACCAGAACAACATCTAAACTAAGAATCGCACCCCAAAACCAAATTTATCAACTTATGAAAGTCAAACTTCTTCAACTAGCTCCGAACGCATCGAATCATACTTAGACAACTCGGAATGCCGCCAAATTTTGCATACAAGTCATAAATCACCATACAGACCTATTCCCAGGCTCTGAATCCCAAACGGATTTCGATAACACCAAAGTCTATTTCAAACCAAATTTAAAGAACTTGAAAACCTTCAATGCACCAACTTTCAACATTAAGCGCCGAAACGCTCCCGGATCACCCGAAACTCAATCCGAAACACGCCCTAGTCCAAAATCATCATACAAACCTACTGAAATCATCAAATCCCGGTTCTGAGTCCATTTACTCAAAATGTTGACTCAAGTAAAACTTGGTCATCTTAGGCCACTATTAAGGAACTAAGTATTCTGATTTCAACCCGAACCCTTTCAAATCCAAACCAACCATCCTCGCAAGTCATAAAATAGTAAAAGCACATACGAGGAGTCTTAATTAGGGGCCCCATCTAGAAAGCAAAACAACCGGCCGGGTCATTACATTCTCCACCTCTTAAACAAATGTTCGACCTCGAACGGGTCTAGAATCATACCTGGAGTGCTGAATAAGTGTGGATATCTGCTCCGCATGTCCTCTCCAGTCTCCCAAGTCGCCTCCTTAACTAGTTGACCCCTCCTCTGGACCTTTACTGCAGAAATCTTCTTGGACCTTAACTGGCGAACATGCTTGTCAACAATGGCAACTGGCTCATCCTCATAACCCATGCTCTCATCTAGATGAACCGTGCTGTAATCTAACACATATGACCTGTCGGCTTGGTACTTCCGGAGCATAGACACATGGAAAATTGGATGAACTCCCGATAGACTGGGAGGCAAAGCAAACTCATAAGCAACCTTCCTAACTCGCCTCAACACCTCAAATGGGCCAGTAAATCTTGGGCTCAACTTGTCCTTCTTTCCGAACCTCATGATACCCTTCATCGGCAAGACTTTCAAAAGGACCTTCTCGACCACTGTAAATGATAAATCACGCGCCTTTTGATCTACGTAACTATTCTATTTGGACTGTGTTGTGTGAAGTCGCTCCTAAACCAACCTTACCTTCTCCAATGAATCCTTCACTAAATCAGTGCCATATAACCTAGCATTGCCGGGCTCAAACCATCCGATGGGCGAACAGCATCACCGACCATATAAAGCCTCAAATGGAGCCATCTCGATGCTAGAATGATAATTGTTGTTATAAGTAAACTCAGCCAAAGGTAAGAATTGATCCCACTACCATCCGAAGTTAATCACACATGCTCTGAGCATATCCTCTAGAATTTGAACTGTCCGCTCCGACTACCCGCCAGTCTGCGAATGAAAGGCTGTGTTGAGCTCTACCCGGGTGCCCAACTCGCTCTGTACTGCTCTCTAGAATTGTGAACTGAACTAAGGGCCTCTATTTGAAATGATGGAAACAGGCACACTATGCAACCAGATAATCTACTGAATGTAAATCTGGGCCAATCTCTCTGAAGAGTACGTAGTCACAACCGAAATAAAGTGTGCCGACTTGGTCAGCCTGTAGACAATGGCCCAAACAGCATCAAACTTCCTCAATGTCCGCGGCAACCTAACTATGAACTCCACAGTGATGCGCTCCCACTTCCACTCTGGTATAACCTTCTGCTGAAGTAAGCCACCTGGCCTCTAGTGCTCATACTTAACCTGATATAAATTTAGACATATCGCTACATACACAACTATATCCTTCTTCATCTGCCGCCACCAGTAATGGTGCCTCAGACCGCGACTCATCTTCGTAGCACCTGGATGAATAGAATATCGGGAACTGTGTGCTTTCTCTAGAATCGTCTCCCTCAAGCCATCAACATTAGGAACACATAGGCGATCCTGGAGTCGCATAACACCATCCTCACCGATAGTAGCCTCCTTGGCACCACCTTGTAGTACCATCTCTCTAAGAACCAGCAAGTGCAGACCATCGTACTAATGAGCCTTAATACGCTCAAATAATGAAAACTGGGCCACAATACATGCAAGAACTCGATTGGGCTCTGAAATATCCAACCTCACAAGTCTGTTAGCCAAGGACTGAATGTCCAAAGCCAATGGTCTCTCCTCTGCCAAAATGAATGCCAAACTACCCATACCCTCGGCCTTTCTGCTCAAGGCATCCGCAACCACATTCGTCTTGCCCGGATGGTATGGTAATATCATAGCCCTTCAGTAACTCAAGCCACATGCGCTACCTCAAATTAAGATCCCTCTAGTTAAACAAATGTTGTAGGCTACGATGATCGATGTAAACCTCACAGGACACCCTATAAAGACAATGCCTTCAGATCTTGAGATCATGAACTATCACGGCAAACTCCAAATCATGTACGAGGTAATTCTTCTCATGGGGCTTCATCTGACGTGAAGCATATGCAATAACTCGCCCCTCCTGCATCAATACACAACTCGGGCCAACGCGTAAAATGTCGCAATACATAATATACATCCTCGAACCGGAGGGCAACACTAACACCGTTGTTGTAGTCAATGTGGTCTTGAACTTCTAAAAGCTCGCCTCGCAATCATTGGACCATCTGATCGGAGCATTCTTCCGGGTCAATCTAGTCAAAGGTTTTGCAATAGATGATTAGCCCTCCACAAACCGACGATAATAACCTGCTAACCCCAAGAAGCTCCTGATCTCAATCGATGTGGTAGGGCGAGGCCAACTTAAGACTGCCTCAATCTTCCTGGGATCTACCTTAATACCCTCACCTGATAAAACATGTCCCAAGAATGCCACAGAACCTAACCATAACTCGTACTTGGAGAACTTAGCATATAGCTTCTATTCCCGGAAGGTCTGAAACACAACTCTCAAATGATGCTTGTGCTCTTCCATACTACGCGAGTAGATCAACATGTCATCAATGAAGACAATGACAAATGAGTTAAGATATGGCCTGAACACCCGGTTCATCAAATCCATAAACGTCACTGGGGCGTTGATCAAGTTGAAGGACATCACTAGAACTCATAGTGCCCATATCTAGTCTGGAGAGCCGTCTTCGGAACATCCGAAGCACGAATCTTCAGCTGATGATACCTCGATCTCAAGTCTATCTTAGAGAACACCCTGGCACCTTGCAACTAGTTAACAAAATCATCAATACGCGACAACATATACTTGTTCTTAATGGTAACTTTGTTCAATTGGCGGTAATCAATGCATATCCGCATACTCCCATCCTTCTTTTTCAAAAATAATACCGGTGCACCCCAAGGCGACACACTCGGCCTGATGAACCCCTTAACTAGCAACTCCTCAAGCTGTTCCTTTAACTCCTTCAACTCTTTCGGAGCCATGCGGTATAGTGGAATAGAGATAGGCTGGGTACTTGGCATCAAATCAATACTGAAGTTGATATCATGATCAGGTGGCATGCCTGGTATATCAAAAGGAAACACATCAGAGGACTCCCGCACCACAGTTACTAAATCAATCATAGGAGCCTCTGCAGCAATATCCCGAACATAAGCCAGATAAGCCAAATAACCCTTCTCGACCAAATGTCGAGCCTTGAAGAAAGAGATAACTCGGCTAGATGTACTAATAGATTAACCCCTCCACTCCAATCTAGGCAACTCTGTCATTCCCAAGGTAATAATCTTGGCATGGCAATCAAGAACGACATGGTACGGAGACAACCAGACCATGCCTAGGATGACCTCAAAGTCGGTCATGTCGAGCAATAAAAGATCTGTTATGGTCTCATAACTACAGAAAGTCACAATATAGGACCGGTAAACCCGATCCACAATAACAGAATCGCCCGCTGGCGTGAACACATATACAAGAGCACCCAAGGAATCACTAGAGACATCCGGATAATGAGAAAATAGAGATGAAACATATGAATATGTAAACCCTGGATAAAATAGTACAGAAGCATCCCTACCACACATAGAAATAATACCTGTGATCATGGCGTCTGAGGCTACTACATCTGGTCTGGCTGGGAAAACATAGAACCTGGCTGGAGTGCCACCTGACTGGCCTCCACCTCTAGGGCTACCCCTACCCACCTGCCCTCTGCCTATGATCGGCCAGACGGCTGGTGCGACAGCTGGTGCGATGATCATGGGCTGATGGCCCTGTTGTACTGCCTTGCCCCGAAGTTTGGGGCAAAATGTCCTCATATGACCAATCTCCCTGTACTCATAGCAACCTCTCGGTGCGGAAAATGACTGACCCTGGGGACTTGAACACCCACTGGAAGAACCCTAAATATTCGGTGGATGGTAGGAGCTCTCTGGAATGGCGTTGATATATTGTCGAACTGGAGCACCCCGAGTAGGCGACGGTGCTGAATACGTAGGCCTGCTAGACTAGCCCCTCACAAACTGACCTCTACCCCAGGCGGAGCACCACTGAACCCTCCTGAATATCTTGGCTTCTTGTCCCTCAGTGCATGCTCTCGGCCCTACTAACGGATACCCTTGATCCTCTGAGATATCTCCACAACCTGCTCGTAAGGAGTCCCCATCTTAATCTCTCGGGCCATAGTAACCTGGATACCATAGTGCTAGCCCACAATAAACTTCCGCACTCTCTCTGCATAGGTGGGGAGTATCATAAGTGCATGGCGAGACAACTCAGAATCTCGCCTCATTATCGATCACAAACATCTGATCATGTTGGAGCCGCTCGAACAGACCTTATACCGCTTCCCTATGAGAGGGTGGAATATATCTCTCTAGAAAGAGACGTGTGAATTGGTTCCAAGTCAAGGGAGGAGAACCTGTTGGTCTGCTGAGAAGATAGGACTGCCACCATCTACGGGCCCTACCCTCCAACTGAAATGTGGTGAAGCCCACTCCAATACTCTCATGTTGTGTAGTTTGTCCCTGCAATGATCAATAAAGTCCTGGGGGTCCTCATGTCGCTCACTGCCAAAGGCAAGAGGATATAGCCTAGTCCATCTATCCAACAACTTCTGCGCTCACCGGTTGCGGCCGGCTGGGCTCTGATATAGCCTCTGCAACTGGATGAGCCCCGCCCATAGGTAGTGCACCTGGAGTTTGATATATGGCAACAGAGTCCCCTAGAGTCTGAGCAGTAGGGGTCTGTGCTCCCCCTCCCGCCTGAGATGTGGCTGGGTCCGCTGGAAATAAACCAGCATGCATCATAGAGTCCATGCACCGCAACATGCAGCCCATGACTTCCTAAAATCCCAGTGCGGAAATAAAATCTGTCGGGGCCGGCTTAGCTGCAGGCGCCTTATCCTGCTCCTCAATGAAAGGATCCTCCATCGGATCCACTGGTGGTACAACGGGAGCAACTCTAGGATGCCCTCATCCTCTAGCAGGAGCTGGGGCCCTCCCTCGGTCTCTAGCAACAAGGGGAGCCGCTCTCCACCGCCGGGTACATCTGCCGCGTGCGTTCTCACCATCTGTGAGAGAATAAGAAAACGATACTTAGCACAACATCAATTGCACGATAGGAGATGAAGAAAAAGAAGTTTCCTAACACCCTATAGCCTCTCGAAGATAAGTATGAATATCTCCGCACCGATCCGCAAGACTCTATTAGGCCCGCTCATGACTTGTGAAACCTATGTGAACCTAGTGCTATGATACCAAGCTGCCACGGCCCAATTCCCACTATAGGCCGTGATGGCCCCCAACGTCGCCGCTAGGTAAGCCAACTGTGAACTATCCATTTAATTATACATTTTAATATTTTTAAAGTCATTGATTTTATTCAATAAAGAAACAAATAGTAGGTGATCGTGGTAATGTAAAGCATAAAATAAACATAAGATTGAAGTAGTGAATTTAATAGTCAAAAACCATGAAATATATACTAGAATTTTCCAAAACCCGGTGTCACAAGTGCACGAGCAAACTTGTAGAATATACAAAACCTCCTATACTACTGTCTGGAGTAAGTAAGATAGAAAATAAATACAACAAGGAAGAGACTCCTGGTGCTGCAAAGCGGAGTAAAGGAAGCAGCTCACCACTAAGTCTCCGGATAGCGGGGGTACGCGCCTGACTGGACACCAGATGCACCTGCCTCTGATCCTGCACGATTAGTGCAGAAGTGTGGCGTGAGTACATAAACAACATGTACCCAGTAATTATCTAGTCTAACCTCGAAGAAGTAGTGACGAGGGGTCGACATCGACACTTACTAGAGGTCAATAAATAAAGTGTAGAAGTCATAAGTAGGCATGAAATACAACGATAACAGTGAGATAAGAAACAATAATTAATAATTCTTAAACATAATATATATTTAAAGTCTCCAATTATCACAGGCCAAGTCTTTAACACATAAGAGCCACCAAGTAATTTTCAAGTCACATATCAAGAAGAAATATCAGGTATAATCGGACTCCGAGCAATATCACGCACGATTTATGCCGAGGTCGTACGATCCGATCCTGAATAATATGTACACTGTCAAGGGTCGACCGACACGAACTATAGATGCATCTAATACACTGCCGAGGCATTCGTCCCGATCCAAAGGAATAGAGAAAACTCTACAAACCCCGATCAACAACTACAACATAGGAATAATACTCAACAAAGGCACAAATTCCGCAAATAATCAAGTATTCCGCCAAAACTCAAAGTAATGAAGCTCAGTCTTTTAAAAGCCTTTATCCAATTTCACTTATGACTTCAAGTAATTAAACTAACAAGTTGGGTGCAAATAATACAAGTAATGCATGATAAAGTCCTAAGTCTACCCGGACATAAGCATGATTTTAGCTACGTACGGACTTTCGTCACATCGCGCGTACATAGCACCCACAATTATTAGCAAATAACTATTTAAAATACCTACGGGGATAATTCCCCCTTACAATAGCCTCAAATTCAACTAATACCCGGTCCATAATTCAACTAATAGCCTCAAATCGGTGCCGAGCAATCCGAAACTAGCCAAAGGTTTTACAAACTAATCAATATATGCTCAAAAATTTATAAGTTAACTATTAGAGTAATTACCCAACCCAATTTGGAAGATTCCTAAAATTCATTCCTGGGCACACGTGCCTGGATTATGAAAATATTTATAAATAAATGTTACCCATACCCTCATGAACACAAATATATAATTTCTACTCAATTCCATAATCATTTTTGTGGTCTAATCCCATTTATATCAAAACTTAGATTTTTCAACAAAATACTAAAATCCTAACATTTTACATGTTAAAATCTACCCATAATCCATGTATTAAACTCACACTATATAGAAATTACTTACCTCAATGTGCTAGATGAAATACCATCTCCAAAGAGCTCTAAAATCGTCCACGAATTGTGAGAAATGAATAAAATAAGCCAAAGTCCCATTTTTAATTAAGACACTACCCAGCGATCCTTCTACGCGTTCGCAGTAAAAGCCTCACGATCGCGAAGGAAAAGCTTGCCCAGGCCCAGGAACTCTTCATCGCAAACGCGAGGGCAGTCTCGCTATTGCGAAAGCTTGCCCATCCTGAGCATCATAAATGCGGTCAGACTTTCGCGAATGCGAAGGGTAATGGGTGATGACCCCTCCTAGGCCCCTTTCTTCTACATGAACACGGACCCGCCCACGCGAACGCGAAGGTCACAAGCCATAAACTTTCACGAACATGACTTGTTGATCACGAACGCGAAAAGTAAATTGCCCAGTCCCCCAGTTCCTTCTCCGCGAATGCGACACCACCTCCGCGTTCGCGAAGAAGGAAACTAGAACCAGCATATCAGCAATTTTGGACTTAACTTTGAGTGGTCCGAAACACACCCGAGCCACCCGGGACCCCATCCAACTGCACCAACAAGTCCATAAACATTATACGAACCTACTCGAACCCTCAGAACACTTAAAACAACATCGAAACTAAGAATCGCACCCCAAAACCAAACGGATCAACTTATGAACTTCAAACTTTTTCAACTAGCTCAGAACGTGTCGAATCATACTTAGACAACTCGAAATGAAGCCTAATATTTCCTACAAGTCATAAATCACCATACGGACCTATTCCTAGGATCGAAATACCAAACGGACCTCGATAACACTAAAGTCTACTTCAAACCAAATTTAAAGAACTTGAAAACCTTAAATGCGCCAACATTCAACATTAAGTGCCGAAACACTTCCAGATCACCCGAAACTCGATCCGAACACACACCCAAGTCCAAAATCATCATACGAACCTATTGGAACCATTAGATCTATCACGACCCAAAATCCAACTAGTCGTGATGGAACCTAACCCAATCGGCTAGGTAAGCCAATTAAAAATAAACCACAATATAATAATAATGATAAGAGTCAAGAATAAAATAACTGAATTTTATACAACTCCCCAAGGACTGGTAGTACAAATTATGAGCTTCTATGATTTAGAGTTTACAAAGCTGGTATGAAATAAATGCATCATCTATTCGAAATGTACATAAACAGATTTATAAATCTAAAGCTACCAAGAACAAGAGGCAACTATAACCGGAACGCAAGTTCTTCTTCAATGCCAGCTCCTGCCATACACAACAACATCAGCTCCAAAATTTACACGCAAGGTGCAGAAGTATAGTATGAGTAAAGCCGACCCCATGTACTCAATAAGTAACAAACCTAACCTTAGGTTAAAAGTAGTGATGATCTTGGACAACGGTCAGAGTCCAACACCAACAGCCAGGAACAACTCGTAACAATATAAATAAAGCAGTACAAGTAATAACACAAAGATATGATGCTCAGCTCATTCATAGTTACAAAAAATCGGCATGCTTTTCAGGTATAACAGTAAAATCCAAATCTTTCATCGAAATCACAAAAATATGAGTATATCAGAAAACTGTGATTTTTCCCAAAAACCTTCAACAACAGATAGGATGTTTCATTATTATATGGCATGAAGAAAGTACATCTTTATGCCTACATGTCAATGTGCATATGAAGTCATGAATATCACAATACCGTGCAGCATAAGGGAATGCATCTATATGCCTACATGCCAAGTATGCATGTCAAGTGTAGTGCACCACAGTGATAAACTCACGTGCTCATGCTCTCGGAGTATTCAACCTCACTCAACACACTCAATCACTTAGCACCTCCCAATCTCTCAACACTCTCAATCACTCAGCACCTCCCAATCACTCAGTCTTCCCAGTCACTCAGTCCTCCCACTAACTTAGTTCTCCCGGTCATTCAGTCCTCCCAATCACTTGACACTCGCACTTAGTAGGTACCTATGCTCACTGCTGGTATGTCAGACTCCTGAGGGGCGGATCTTACCCAAGAGCTAACATAAGCCAATCATGGCATAAATCAATAAAGCCTGTTGCAGTGTGCAGCCAAATCCCATAAATATCACTCACAATCAAGACCTCGGCCTCACTTAGTCATCATCCTCTCCAGTCTCTCGGCCTCACAAATCTCATGCCAATCAGCCCAAACAATGATAACATGATGTGACAACAAATGATAATAGAGACTGTGATATGATATTGTATACGATCGAAATCGAGCTCGTCTACGGTGTCACGCCCCGAACCTAGGAGCGAGACAAGCACCCCGTGCCTCACCTAACCTGGCGTACCAAATTGCGACTAAGGGACTCTGAACACATAATGTCATACTTTGGCCATGGGGCCACCTTGCAAGACAATTTGCGAAGCAAAATATAAAACTGAATGGAAACTAGCACTAACTAAATATCAATATAAAGCTAGGCCGACAAGGCCGTCATAGCTACTACAGCTGACAAACCACCAATTTATACAAACCCAACATACTGCACTAACCAACAGGATATGCCTACAAGCCTCTACTGATAGATGTACTGTGATCGGAACAGGGCCCCGACCTACCCATAACATATATACAGATATACATAAGATGTACACAAAACTCTAGTCCTGGCAACTCCGAAAGACGTGGAGCTTACCGATCAGGCGGAACTCGGAAAACACCTACTGAGGAGGTCTACCCGTCTGTCTGTCTGAACCTGCACACATGAAATGCAGCGCCCCCAAAAAAGGGACGTCAGTACGAAATAATGTACCGAGTATGTAAGGCAATAAAATAACTGAAATCTGAAACTGAACTGATAATATGATAACTGAAATTAACTGGGAGTCAAAGATGATCTGGAGATATACTTACCTGCTGATACTGACTCAACTCCTTCAATATAGTAAGTAAAATAATTGTACGGCCTTATAAGGCTCGGTATATATAACTGCTCTGCCATAGTAGGCTCGCTTATAGGCGCTCGGCCATACTAGGCTATGTATCTCGACCATGCTGGGCTCGCTCATAGGCGCTCGGCCATAGTAGGCTCGGTATATAACTTTCCATCTGATCAGAGGTTGCCCAATAGGGGCCTGCCCATCGATTATAGCTCGATGGTAAGGAAAATACTGTAATACTGTATATATAGGCTTGCTGCTCTCTTGACTGAAAGAAGACAATACTAAAATTGAATATAGAGTCTCGATAAGGAATAATATTGTAACTTATGAGACTAGAATAGTGTGAATAAATTCATGAATATGAACTTCTCTTTTTGTCTCATTACTAACACATGTAGCTACGAGATCATGCCAAAATGAAGGAAGGCTTAGCCTTAACATACCTTATCACAATCTTTTCAATCACCAAGTTGAACTCACCTCTTCGCACCTTAATCTACAAGAATGATAATAATACTATCGTTAAGTTACGAAAGGTACAACTATCGCACAACGAACGACAAACCTATTTTGTATTAAAACGGGCAGCATCTCCCCTATAATATGCCCTTCCTCCAACTTCAAGATAACACCAACAATACAAGGACAGAACAATAACAACATATATACATCATTTTCCAGCCCTATATACACCATCAAATACTACAAAACAGCCCAACACACCCCAATCTCTTCGTACACAAAACGACCACCGTAGTAGTGTCAAACGACCCGAAAATGTTATGACGAACGACCAGCCAACCACCCTACATTTATATGGTGTTTATAAACCCCCTTCCTCCTCCAAAACTCCACAAAATAGTAATAAAACACGCAGCCCAACAGCAACACAAAACAGTCCACAAAACAGTCCGCTACAAGTGAATAACTCGAACTCACGGCTTCCGATCACCATCCCGTGAGTTCTTACAAGTATAGAACGACTTACCATGAATTTACAGAAGAAAAAATGGATGAAAGAGAGCAGTAAACTCACCTTATTTGTTGGATAACTCAGCTCCTATCTTGGTTCTTCAAACTCTAAGTTTTACCTCCAATTGGAACTTGAAAGGGAGAGAAAATCAATTAGGGTTTGTGGGAAATTTTTGGGAGGATTCTTTGCAGAGCTTATGTCTGGTTATTATGCTCTATTTTAAGTCTAATATATGAAGAAAATAGGCCCTTAAAAGGCCTCTTTGGACGACCCGAAATGGCCCATTTTTGGGCTTTCATTTAAGCAAGTAGGTGACACACCTACTTGTCACCTAGCAGCTTGCGCAGTATCGCAAAAATGCACATATCTCTCTACTCCAATGTCGTATTGACAAATGGTTTAATGCGTTGGAAAATAGACTCATAGATCTTTAATTTGATGGGTGGAACACACCATAACTATAAGTATATTGGGAGAAAATTGCAGTTACATTTGACCCAAAGTTTCAGTAAAACTTATGAATGTAACTTGTGATGACTTTCATCGACTTTTGTTCCACAACTCGCTTGACTTAAAAACATAACACACGGATGTAATAAGACTAATATAAATCATAACATAATCTCTTTATCATGTTAATCACCCTAGTCTCACCCCAAAGGTACATGTTATAACATTCCCAACTTGTCGACTTTCGATGAAACATTGTTTTATTTAATTGCTTTAGCTTCTGAACTGTCCAACCCTCTTTGTACTTGTTGTTCATGATCTTCAATATTTGTAACCTCAGAGGTAACATGATTAACTTACTTTATATACTTTTAAATATTATCTCATTTTTTTGTCCTACATTAGTTTGCTTACGACGCATTTTTACATACGAAAATATAGGGTGTAACATCACTCCCCCTTGGGAACATTCGTCCTCGAATGTTTACTCTTGGAGACTTTGGAAACTTTTTCCAGAGTATCCTTTGTACACTAGGTTAAAACCAACCTGCACGTAGCCAGAAACATACTATGCATGCCACACATGGCCAATCTTTATAAATAGCAGCAATTTGCCTCACCGACCGTAAATCATAAATATTGAAAGTGAAAAATAAAAGCTTACCTGATGACCTGCTAGCCTACATAGAGCTATGTTGTAGCGTCCCATCTCGAACCATATCTTCATTTTGAAATAGGTGGGGGTATTTAGACTTCATTTCTTCCTCTGATTCCCACGTCATCTCTTCTACATTCTTGCTCCTCCATAAAACCTTTACGGAAGCTACCTCCTTATTTCGTAGATTGCGGATTTGTCGGTCTAGGATGGCAACTGGAATTTCCTCGTATGACAAGTCCTCTGTAATCTGTACATCATCCGTGGGCACCACTCGGGTAGGATCACCAATGCACTTCCGTAGCATAGATACGTGAAAAACCGGATGGACAGACTCCAATTCTGAGGGCAACTCTAACTCATAAGCTAGTTGGCCCACTCTCCGAATGATCCTATAAGGCCCAATATACCGTGGGCTAAGCTTTCCTTTCTTGCCAAACCTCATCACGCCCTTCATAGGTGATACCTTTAAGAATACCCAGTCATTAATCCTGAACTCTAAGTCTCGTCGCCGCACGTCAAAATATGACTTCTGACGACTCTGAGCTGTCAACAGTCGCTCCCGGATAACCTTTACTTTCTCTATGGCCTGCTGAACCAGGTCTGGCCCATGTAACCCAGATTCTCCAACATCAAACCACCCTATAGGAGATCTGCACTTACGCCCATACAAAGCCTCGTACGGAGCCATCTGGATACTGGAGTGGTAACTGTTATTATATGCAAACTCGATAAGAGGTAGATGTTCATCCCAACTTCTTTTAAAATCCAACACACATACTCGTAACATATCCTCGAGCGTCTGAATTGTGCGCTCGGCTTGTCCATCAGTCTGTGGATGAAAAGCTGTGCTGAGATTCACCTGAGTCCCTAGACCTCTCTGAAATGACCTCCAAAAATGTGCTGTAAACTGAGCCCCACGGTCAGATATAATAGAAACTGGTACTCCGTGTAGCCGCACTATCTCCTTAATATATAACTTTGCATAATCTTCTGCTGTATATGTAGATCTGACCGGTAGGAAGTGAGCTGATTTCGTGAGCCTATCGACTATCACCCATATGGAATCGAACTTACGATTAGAACGAGGTAAACCCATGATAAAGTCCATGTTTATCGCCTCCCATTTCCATGTCGGGATCTCTATAGTCTGCATTAGCCCTCCGGGCTTCTGGTGTTCTACCTTCACTTGCTGGCAACTAGTACATTGGGCGACAAACTCAGCAATGTTCTTCTTCATATCATTCCACCAGTACATATCCTTAATGTCATGATACATCTTCATCGATCCAGGGTGGATGGAATACCATGAATAATGTGCCTCTGACATAATCCTGTCTCGTAGCCCTGCTACATCTGGAACACACAAACGACCCTTGTATCTGAGAACCCCATCTCCCTTGAGCTCTAACAATGGCTTCTTCTGCTGCGGAACTCGCTCTCTCAACTCGACCAACTCTGGGTCCTCGTACTGCCTTTCCTTGACTTCAGCTATGAGGGATGATTTTGCAGTGTTTTGGATTACAACTCCACCATCCTCAGAATCTACTAACCGAACCCCCAACGAAGCCAATTGATGAATATCTCTAGCTAATTGTCTTTTCTCGGGCTCTACATGTGCTAAGCTACCCATAGATCGGCGACTTAAGGCATCTGCTACAACATTAGCTTTCCCTGGATGGTAGAGAATGTTAACATCGTAATCTTTCAATAACTCAAGCCATCGCCTCTGTCGCAAATTCAACTCTTTCTGCTTGAAAATATATTGTAGGCTTTTATGATCAGTAAATATATCAACATGAACACCATATAAATAATGCCGCCATATCTTAAGTGCATGGACAACCGCAGCTAACTCGAGGTCGTGGGTCGGATAATTCCTCTCGTGCTTCCTCAACTGCCTTGAAGCATATGCAATTACCTTCCCATGTTGCATCAGGACACATCCTAACCCGACACCTGATGCATCACAATACACGGCATAACCCTCTAGACCCTCTGGAAGTGTTAGAACTGGAGCTGAGGTCAACTTGTTCTTAAGCTCTTGGAAACTCCGCTCACAAGCCTCTGTCCATTGAAACTTAGTTTCTTTCTGTGTCAACTTCGTCAATGGTGCCGAAAGGGAAGAAAAACCCTCTACGAACCTCCGATAGTATCCTGCTAAGCCTAGAAAGCTACGAACCTCTGTCGGAGTGGTAGGTCTAGGCCAAGATTTCACGGCCTCAATCTTCTGAGTGTCCACCTTTATCCCTTCATCTGATACAATATGCCCCAAGAATGCTACAGACTTCAACCAGAACTCACATTTAGAAAACTTAGCATACAACTTACGATCACGGAGGGTTTGGAGTACCGCTCGCAGGTGGTCCGCATGCTCATCCTCTGAACGGGAATAAACCAGAATATCATCAATAAATACTATCACGAACAGATCTAAAAATGGCCGGAATAGGCTATTCATCAAGTCCATAAATACAGCGGGTGCATTAGTCAACCCGAAGGACATGACAAGGAACTCGAAGTGGCCATATCGGGTCCTGAAGGCTGTCTTCGGAATATCTTTTTCCCGAACTCTGACTTGGTGGTACCCCGACCTCAAATCAATCTTGGAAAAGCATCTAGCTCCCTGCAACTGATCAAATAAGTCATCGATCCTTGGAAGTGGATACTTATTCTTAATAGTTACCTTGTTCAACTGCCTATAATCGATACACATCCTCAGTGAGCCGTCTTTCTTCCGCACAAATAGTACCGGTGCACCCCAAGGTGAGGTACTGGGCCTAATGTAACCTTTCTCCAGCAAATCTTTTAACTGCTCCTTCAACTCCTTCAATTCGGCAGGTGCCATTCTATACGGAGGGACGGATATTGGTTGAGTTCCTGGAAGCAAATCGATGCTAAAATCAATCTCTCGCTCTGGAGGAATACCTGGAAGCTCATCTGGAAACACATCTGCATACTCTTTGACTATGGGAATAGACTGAAGTGTAGGTATCTCAGCATCTGCATCTCTAACTCGCACAATATGATAAATGCACCCTTTTGCGATCATTTTCCTCGCCTTCAGATAGGAAATAAACCTACCTCTGGGTGTTGGTGTATTACCTACCCATTCAAGGACTGGCTCACCCGGAAAATGAAATTTGGCTACCTTTGCTCGGCAATCAACTGTGGCATAGCAAGCTGCCAACCAGTCCATGCCCATGATAGCATCAAAGTCCATCATCTCTAGCTCAACTAGGTCAGCTGAGGTCTGACGACTACAAATTGTCACCGTACAACCTCGGTAAACCCGTCTAGCAATAATCGATTCTCCGACCGGTGTAGATACCGCAAAAGGATCACTTAGTATTTCGGGCACTATACCAAACTTCCTCGCGACAAATGGGGTAATATACGATAAAGTAGATCCTGGGTCTATCAAAGCATAAGCATCGTGAGAGCAAATGGTTAATATACCTGTCACAACGTCTGGTGAAGACTCCTGGTCCTGTCGACCCGCTAAAGCATAGATACGGTTCTGATTACCACTTGAACTGGAACCTCTACCTCTGCCTCGACCTCTACCAACCGAAGACTGAGACTCACGCCTTGAAGGATGCACGGACATAGACGATCCTGTTGCTGAACTCGCTGGTTGTGCCATTCCCCCAGAATCTCTATTTGGGCAATCTCGCATCATATGCCCCGGACGCCCACATGTATAACAAGCATCAGAACCTGCTCGGCATTGACCCAAGTGTCCTCTACCACAGATGTCACACCGCGGAGGAAATGACCATGTCTGCGCAGAACCTCGTTGTCGCTGCAAACCCGACGCCCGTGAGCTCTCACCTGGTCCTGACTGAGTATAGCGGTCATACCCGTAACCCTGTAACTGAGGTGGCGGAGGCCTAGGTGGCCGTCCGAAGTACTGGGTCCTATAACTACCCTGAGATTGCTCCTGAGACCTGGGAAATCTCATCCTCTTACGTTGCCCTTGCTCAGCCCTCTCTGTACCCTGCTGCCGACGCCTACCCCTTTCTATATTCTGGGCGAATGCCTGAATCCGGGAGATATCCATACTATCCTGCAATGCAGCGGTGGCACATGCCTCGGTTAACTCTGGGGCTAACCCTGCTATAAACCTGTGAATCCTGTCCCGCATAGTAGAAACTATGGATGGTGCATATCTGGCCAATGAGTCAAAACGGAGACTATACTCTCGAACACTCATATTACCCTGCTTGAGGGCTAGAAACTGATCGACTCGAGCCTGTCGGATCTCCCGCGGTAAGTACTGGTCAAGGAAAGCATCTGAAAAATTCTCCCAAATAGCTGGAGGTGTATCACGTCCCCTGGACCTCTCCCATCCCTCATACCAAAGGATGGCTATATCTCGGAGTCGAAAAGCTGCTAGCTCAACTGCCTCTTTCTCCGTGGCATGCATAACACGAAAGATCCTGTGAAGCTGATCTATGAAATCCTGCGGGTCCTCCCTCTGATCTGTCCCCGTGAACTCTGGGGGACTCAAAGCAATAAACTCTCGGACCCTTGAACTCCCAGACCCCTCAGAAGTTCCTGCACTAGCTGATGCCCTAGCATGTTGCTGGGTAGCTACCAACTGTGTCAACAAATGCACCGCACTCCTTAAGTCCTGATCTGATGGAAGTGGAGGGGGAACTGGATGTGCGGTTTCCCTAGGAATCTCCGTAGTTGGTGGAGGAGCCGGTAATGGCTGAGTAGGGGTCTCCCCTTGAGCCTCAGACTGGGCCCCATCTACTGGGGGTACCCTGTTGGTCCCCTCACCTACTACTGTATCTCTCCTCTGGCTAGCCGTAGTCTTCCTAGTCACCGTCATCTGTGCATGCAAACACCAACACATAAGTTTAATTCAAATTTCCTATAACTCAGTTCTATAGCACGATTTAGATTTCAAAGAAGTGTAACCAACTCCTAAATGCCCTGTAGTTCCTTGCTTATATAATGTGGTGCACAACACATCTATAAACAAGACCCTACTAGACACGGCTTGTAGACTCCCTAGGACAGAACTGCTCTGATACCAAGTTTGTCACGCCCCGAACCTAGGAGCGAGACAAGCACCCCGTGCCTCACCTAACCTGGCGTACCAAATTGCGACTAAGGGACTCTGAACACATAATGTCATACTTTGGCCATGGGGCCACCTTGCAAGACAATTTGCGAAGCAAAATATAAAACTGAATGGAAACTAGCACTAACTAAATATCAATATAAAGCTAGGCCGACAAGGCCGTCATAGCTACTACAGCTGACAAACCACCAATTTATACAAACCCAACATACTGCACTAACCAACAGGATATGCCTACAAGCCTCTACTGATAGATGTACTGTGATCAGAACAGGGCCCCGATCTACCCATAACATATATACAGATATACATAAGATGTACACAAAACTCTAGTCCTGGCAACTCCGAAAGACGTGGAGCTTACCGATCAGGCGGAACTCGGAAAACACCTACTGAGGAGGTCTACCCGTCTGTCTGTCTGAACCTGCACGCATGAAATGCAGCGCCCCCAAAAAGGGACGTCAGTACGAAATAATGTACCGAGTATGTAAGGCAATAAAATAACTGAAATTTGAAACTGAACTGATAATATGATAACTGAAATTAACTGGGAGTCAAAGATGATCTGGAGATATACTTACCTGCTGATACTGACTCAACTCCTTCAATATAGTAAGTAAAATAATTGTACGGCCTTATAAGGCTCGGTATATATAACTGCTCTGCCATAGTAGGCTCGCTTATAGGCGCTCGGCCATACTAGGCTATGTATCTCGACCATGCTGGGCTCGCTCATAGGCGCTCGGCCATAGTAGGCTCGGTATATAACTTTCCATCTGATCAGAGGTTGCCCAATAGGGGCCTGCCCATCGATTATAGCTCGATGGTAAGGAAAATACTGTAATACTGTATATATAGGCTTGCTGCTCTCTTGACTGAAAGAAGACAATACTAAAATTGAATATAGAGTCTCGATAAGGAATAATATTGTAACTTATGAGACTAGAATAGTGTGAATAAATTCATGAATATGAACTTCTCTTTTGTCTCATTACTAACACATGTAGCTACGAGATCATGCCAAAATGAAGGAAGGCTTAGCCTTAACATACCTTATCACAATCTTTTCAATCACCAAGTTGAACTCACCTCTTCGCACCTTAATCTACAAGAATGATAATAATACTATCGTTAAGTTACGAAAGGTACAACTATCGCACAACGAACGACAAACCTATTTTGTATTAAAACGGGCAGCATCTCCCCTATAATATGCCCTTCCTCCAACTTCAAGATAACACCAACAATACAAGGACAGAACAATAACAACATATATACATCATTTTCCAGCCCTATATACACCATCAAATACTACAAAACAGCCCAACACACCCCAATCTCTTCGTACACAAAACGACCACCGTAGTAGTGTCAAACGACCCGAAAATGTTATGACGAACGACCAGCCAACCACCCTACATTTATATGGTGTTTATAAACCCCCTTCCTCCTCCAAAACTCCACAAAATAGTAATAAAACACGCAGCCCAACAGCAACACAAAACAGTCCACAAAACAGTCCGCTACAAGTGAATAACTCGAACTCACGGCTTCCGATCACCATCCCGTGAGTTCTTACAAGTATAGAACGACTTACCATGAATTTACAGAAGAAAAAATGGATGAAAGAGAGCAGTAAACTCACCTTATTTGTTGGATAACTCAGCTCCTATCTTGGTTCTTCAAACTCTAAGTTTTACCTCCAATTGGAACTTGAAAGGGAGAGAAAATCAATTAGGGTTTGTGGGAAATTTTTGGGAGGATTCTTTGCAGAGCTTATGTCTGGTTATTATGCTCTATTTTAAGTCTAATATATGAAGAAAATAGGCCCTTAAAAGGCCTCTTTGGACGACCCGAAATGGCCCATTTTTGGGCTTTCATTTAAGCAAGTAGGTGACACACCTACTTGTCACCTAGCAGCTTGCGCAGTATCGCAAAAATGCACATATCTCTCTACTCCAATGTCGTATTGACAAATGGTTTAATGCGTTGGAAAATAGACTCATAGATCTTTAATTTGATGGGTGGAACACACCATAACTATAAGTATATTGGGAGAAAATTGCAGTTACATTTGACCCAAAGTTTCAGTAAAACTTATGAATGTAACTTGTGATGACTTTCATCGACTTTTGTTCCACAACTCGCTTGACTTAAAAACATAACACACGGATGTAATAAGACTAATATAAATCATAACATAATCTCTTTATCATGTTAATCACCCTAGTCTCACCCCAAAGGTACATGTTATAACATTCCCAACTTGTCGACTTTCGATGAAACATTGTTTTATTTAATTGCTTTAGCTTCTGAACTGTCCAACCCTCTTTGTACTTGTTGTTCATGATCTTCAATATTTGTAACCTCAGAGGTAACATGATTAACTTACTTTATATACTTTTAAATATTATCTCATTTTTTTGTCCTACATTAGTTTGCTTACGACGCATTTTTACATACGAAAATATAGGGTGTAACATATAGCCGGGGCCTTGGTTTGGAACATGGCAATAAAGGACTGAAGATTGACCCCAAGTCCCACTAGGCTAGAACCCGGGGTTGGAATGCCTGCCTTCGAGAATATCGAGGCCGTGATCCCGAAATCGATCCTAGCCACGAACGAGCTCGAAGAAACATTGTTAGCATAACAAAAGACCGAAATATCCATGACCGTTCGGATATTGCAGCGAGAATCTCCGGCACGTATCAATGAGGAACTGGCAATCGGCAAATCAAGAGATTTTTTAGCTTTTATAGAATTGTACCTAAAGTAGGGCTCCTCTACTATATAAAAGGGGTTTGATGATTCATTTAACACATTATAACATGCATTCCAAAGTAATAAATTATTATTTTTCTCTTTAAGCTCTTGTTCTTCTATATCGTGATACTGATCAAAGTGCATCTGGCTCGAGGGTGGATAACCTTCCGAGATTGAAACTGTCCAACTCGTGTGGTTTGAATTTACTTTATCATTGTTTATTTCAATTGTAACTTAATTTATATTAAGTTAATCCGCATATCCTTAAATCACTTACAAATTCAATTGTTATACGATTTTGAGGGTAAACAGTTTGGCGCCCACCGTGGGGCTAAGGAGAATAGTGGTTATTTGATAAAAATTTCCATAACACACACTACTTTACACTTGTTCTTTGAAATGTCTCTAATTTCAGGTTAAAGCTCAAAATGTCAAACTCTCAATCAGCACCCTTATATATTGACAATGAGTCCGGCTATCACGGTGAAAATAACAACATAGCGCCCAGTGACGAGGTACCGCCCGTTTATCCCATCAGAATTCTGGTCGCGAACCCGATTGACGCTAATTCACATGTGGCTATCAACACAAACATGCCAACCGATCCCGAGAATAGCGTCCGTGGTAGAGCCCGATTGGCAGCTCAAAATACACAAAACATTGGAGGATACAGGATCAATTTACGGATGATCTTCGAAATGTTACAGGCTCGACAAGCGGCGATAGCTCAGTTACAGAACCAAAAATGTGCACCGAGCAGAATTGAACCCGATCCGTCCCGGATAGTCACCCGCAGGGATGAACCGGTCGCAGAGAGGTCGAATGAAAATGAATCAGGGACTAATCCCGAGATCATAAAGATGCTTGAGGAACTGACAAAACGGGTAGAATCTGGGGAGAAGAAAATCGAAGCTAATGACAAAAGGTAGAAACCTACAATTCCAGGGTCAACCAAATCCCAGGCGCACCGCCGATATTGAAAGGCCTAGATTCCAAGAAGTTTGTGCAAAAACATTTTCCTCCGAGCGCAGCTCCAAAACCGATCCCTAAGAAGTTCCGCATGCTCGAGATTCCTAAGTACAACAGATCGACCGACCCAAACGAGCATGTTACCTCCTATATATGTGCCATCAATGGGAATGACTTGGAGGATGATGAGACCGAGTATGTCTTGTTGAAAAAGTTCGGAGAGACCCTGTCAAAAGGAGATATGATATGGTATCACAACTTACCTCCTAATTCTATCGACTCGTTTGCTATGCTTGCAGATTCTTTCGTGAAAGAACACGCCGGTGCTATCAAGGACGAGACCAGGAAGTCAGACCTTTTCAAAGTAAAATAGAAGGATAATGAGATGCTCAGAGAGTTCATGTCCTGGTTTCAAATGGAACGGATGGACCTGCCACCGGTCGCTGATGATTGGGCCGTTCATGCTTTCACCCAAGGACTCAACATTCGGAGCTCGTTGGCTTCACAACAGTTGAAAGAAAACTTGGTGGAATATCCGACTGTCACTTGGGCCGATGTCCATAACCGATATCAATCAAAAATTAGGGTCAAAGATGATCAGCTTGGGGACCCTTCCGGGTCCATATATCTTGTCAGAACCATCGACAGAGTCAAGAGAGACATCGATCGTGAACCAAGATCAAACAGGGATCGGTATCAGCCGTACAATGGGGACCGAAGAAAAGGTGGGTCCGGACGGAACTCTATGAGAAACAAAAAGAGAAGTGATCGAGGTCAGAGAAACCGGAGACTTATGAGCAAAAACAGCTTCGACAGACCCATCGGGCCTAAAGAAGCACCAAGATTATTAGAGTACAACTTTAACGTCGATGCCGCCGCTGTTGTATCTGCCATCAGACGCATCAAAGATACCAAGTGGCTTAGACCTTTACAGTCCGATCCAGCCCAAAGGGATCCCAACCTAATATAAAAATATCACGGTACTCATGGCCACAGAAAAGAAGACTGCCTATAATTAAGGGAAGAGGTGGCCCAATTGTTCAACAACGGGCATCTCTAAGAATTCCTAAGTGATCGGGCGAAGAACCACTTCAGGAATAAGGATACCTGGGCACGGGGTGTACCCCCGAGCTCAGGAAAAAACTCATTCAATTTCTTATAGCTAACAAAGATTGTTTCGCTTGGTCCCAGGTTTTTTATAGTTCCCGATGATTTCGATGCCACAAAATCAACGGTCGAGGAACTGGAACAAGTTGTACAAATGATCACTTGCCCGATCAAAAGGTATACCTGGGCACAGGGTTTACCTCCGAGCTCAGGAAAAAACTCATTCAATTTCTTATAGCTAACAAAGATTATTTCGCTTGGTCCCACCTTGATATGACAGGGATCCCGCCGGAGATAACCACTCACAAGGGTCGCCTTCATCCGGGTTCAAACGATCACTCCCACTTGAGGACTACCATCCAGAAACAAACTCGGATGGCCCAGGCTGTCAGAGCCCGGGGGCACAAGACCTATTAGGCAGCGCTCAGACCTTAAAGGCTACAACCATCCCCATTTGGATGGCCCGGGCTATCAGAGTACAACGTTAACGTCGATGCCGCCACTATCGTATCTACCATTAGACGCATCAAAGATACCAAGTGGCCTAGACCTTTATAGTTTGATCCAGCCCAAAGGGATCCCAACCTAATATGCAAATATCACGGTACTCATGGCCACAGAACAGAAGACTACCGATAATTAAGGGAAGAGGTGGCCCGACTGTTCAACAACAGGCATCTCCGAGAATTCCTAAGTGATCGGGCGAAGAACCATTTCAGGAATAGGGATTCTAGTAAGCAGACTGAGCAAAGAGCCTCAGTATGTCATTAACATGATCATCGATGGAGTCGACATTCCCCAGGGTCCGATGCTGAAGCTCACTAAAGTATCCATCACAAGGGAAAATGGACTCGGGATTGCGTACCGGAAGGAACCTTGTCTTTCAATGACGAAGATGCTGAGGGGATCGTGCATTCCCACAATGATGCACTGGTAATATTTGCACTCGTAAATAAATCTCAAATTAAGCATGTGTTAATTGATCTAGGTAGCTCAGCCAACATCATCAGATCAAGGGTCGTGGAAGAACTCGGCCTACAAGATCAGATCGTACATGCGGTCCGAGTCCTGAACAGGTTCAACATGGCATGTGAGACCACTAATGGGAGATAACATTACCAGTGAACGTCGCCGGAACCATACAGGAAGCCAAGTTCTATGTAATCAAAGGGGATATGAGATGCAATATCCTATTCGGGAGACCATGGATTCACAACATGAGGGCAATATCCTCGACACTGCACTATGTGCTAAAATTCCCAACACCCGGAGGAGTCAAAATGGTTTATGGGGAACAACCAGCCGCCAAGGAGATGTTCGCGATCGATGGGGTGATCCCGACATCTACACTCTCAACATCAGAGGATCCAAATCAGATGGTCAAAGATGGGGCCAAATAGCAGTCACCGACACCAGCCTCGACCTGATCGGAGGAACGAGGGGTAGACGATGACGACTATTACGGAGTCCCTAGGTTTTTCATAGTTCCCAAAGATTCTGATGCCACAAAATCAACGGTCGAGGAACTGGAACAAGTCATACTAACCGAACACTTGACCGATCGAAAGGTATACCTGGGCACGGGGTTTACCCCCCGAGCTCAGGAAAAAACTCATTCAATTTCTTATAGCAAACGGAGATTGTTTCGCTTGGTCCCACCTTGATATGATAGGGATCCCGCCGGAGATAACCACTCTCAAGCTAAGACTGGACCCAAAGTTCCACCCGGTCAAGCAGAATAGGAGACCCCAGTCCGAGGTCAAACATGCTTTCATCAAAGATGAGGTATCTAAACTCCTTAAAATAGGGTCCATTCGGGAGATTAAATACCCGGATTGGGTAGCAAATGTAGTGGTAGTCCCTAAAAAAGGGGATAAATTAAGAATGTGTATGGACTATAAGGATTTGAATAAGGCTTGTCCCAAGGACTCCTTCCATTTGCTCAGCATCGATCGCATGATCGATGCCACGGCCGGTCACGAGATCCTCAATTTTCTCGATGCCTACTCAGGGTACAATCAAATACGGATGAACTCGGGTGATCAGGAAAAAACCTCCTTCATCACTATGTACGGCACGTACTGTTATAACGTGATGCTGTTCGGATTAAAAAATGCTGGTGCCACTTACCAACACCTAGTAAACCTGATGTTCGAGGAACAAATAGGAAAATAAATGGAGGTTTACATTGACGATATGTTGGTTAAGTCCCTGCGAGCAGAGGACCATTTAAAACATTTGTAGGAAACCTTCAACATATTGAAGAAATACAATGTGAAGCTCAAATCGGAGAAGTGTGCGTTCGGAGTTGGATCAGGTAAATTCCTCGGATTCATGGTATCCAACCGGGGAATCAAGATCAACCCCGACAAGATCAAAGCCATCGAAGATATCACAGTTATGGACAACGTGAAGGCCGTGCAAAGATTAACCGGCCGCATAGCCGCCCTGGGGTGATTTATCTCAAAGGTCCTCCGATAAGAGCCACCGATTCTTCTCACTATTGAAGAAGAAGAATAACTTCTCATGGACCCCGGAGTGCCAACGGGCCTTGGAGGAACTCAAGCGGTATCTATCGAGCTCACCGTTGCTTCACATCCCAAAGACAGACGGACAACTATACATGTACTTGGCAGTATTGGATATAGTAGTAAGTGGAGTCCCGGTACGAGAAGGTATGCAATTTCCTATTTACTATGTTAGTAGGACTCTATGTGAGGCTGAAACTAGGTACCCTCACCTAGAAAAATTGGCGCTCGCTTTGCTAAGCGCCTCTAGGACGTTGAAACCATATTTTCAATGTCATCCTATATGTGTCGTGACTACTTGCCCATTGAAAAATATAATGCATAAATCCGAGCTCTCGGGACGATTGGCCAAATGGTCCATGGAAATCAGCGGGTACGATATTGAATATCGACCCCGGACCGCCATTAAATCTCAAAGTTTGGCAGACTTCGTGGCCGACTTTACGCCTGCCCTATTACCCGAGGTCGAAAGAGAGTTGTTGGTGAACTCGAGGACTTCTTCGGGGATCTGGACTCTCTTTACGGACGGTTCCTTGAATGCAAAAGGGTCCGGACCTGGCATTGTATTGAAGCCACCAACATGTAATGCAGTTAGGCAATCTATTAGGACTGTAAAATTGACTAACAACGAGGCCGAGTATGAGGCCATGATTATAGGTCTCGAACTAGCCAAAATCTTAGGGGCGAAGGTAATCGAAGCTAAGTGCGACTCCCTCCTTGTGGTGAACCAAATTAATGGGATGTTCGAGGTCAGAGAGGAACAAATGCAAATTTACCTGGTTAAGTTGCAGGTAATATTACATCGATTCAAGGAGTGGACTCTGCAACACGTATCTCAGGACCAAAACAGTAAGGCCTATGCCCTTGCTAACCAGGGGTCAGTGGTCGAGGACGATGAGTTCAACTCGGGGGCAGTCGTACAACTCATGAGATTGGTAGTGGAAGAAGTCCACGCTGAGATAAACTCAACGAGCCTGATTTAGGATTGGAGAAACAAATATATAGAATATCTAAAGACCGAAAAACTGCCCTCGGATCCAAAAGAATCGAGGGCCCTACATACGAAGGTAGCCTGATTTAGCTTGTACGAAGATGGAACCCTGTCCAGAAGAACATTCGATGGCCCACTCACGATATCTCTAGGACTAGGAGATACCGAGCACGTTCTGAGGGAAATTCACGAAGGCACCTGCGAAAATCATTCAAGCGCCAAATCATTGGTTCGAAAGGTAATCAGAGCCGGCTACTACTGGATCGACATGGAAAAGGACGCGAAGGAGTTCGTACGAAAATGTGATGAATGTCAAAGACATGCTCCGATAATTCATCGACCCGGGGAGCTTCTGCATTCGATTTTGTCCCCATGTCCGTTCATGAAGTGGGGAATGGACATCGTTGGCCCCCCTTCCATGGGCACCCGGTAAGGCTCAATTTATATTGTTTGTGACTGACTATTTTCCTAAGTGAGTGGAAGCCCAGGCATACGAGAAGGTCAGGGAAAAAGAAGTTATCGATTTCATCTTGGACCACATCATATGTCGGTTCAGAATGCCGGCCGAGATCGTGTGCGACAATGAGAAATAATTCATCGGCAGCAAAGTAAGCAAGTTTCTCGAAGACCATAAGATCAAAAGGATTCTATCAACAACCTACCAACCTAGTGGGAATGGACAAGCACAGTCGACCAACAAAACCATACTCCAAAACCTCAAAAAGAGGTTAGTAGACACCAAAGGAAAATGGAAGGAAATCCTGCCCGAAGTCCTATGGGCATACCGTATGACCTCGAAGTCCAGTACCGGGGTCACCCCGTTCTTCCTAGTTTACGGCGCCGAAGCTCTAATACCGGTCGAAGTCAGAGAACCAAGTCTCAGGTTTTGATATGCAACCAAGGAATCAAATGACAAGGCCATGAACACGCACCTGGATCTATTAGATGAAAGGCGTGAAGCTACCCTTGTTCGATTAGCCACCCAAAAAATAGCAGATTGAGAGGTATTATAATCGAAGGGCCAACCTTCAACACTTCAATATCGGGGACTTAGTGTTAAGGAAGGTCACACTAAGCACCTGAAACCCGAATGAAGGGAAGCTGGGGCCGAACTGGGAAGGTCCATATCAAATTATCGAGATCACCAGAAAGTGATCATGCAAACTCGGAGCAATGAACGGTGAACGACTACCGAACAACTGGAACATAACTCACTTGAAGCAATACTACTGCTAAGGTACGACCCCATTCATTCATTTTACTTATTTGCATTTCGAACTAACACTTGCAGGCAACCATCAAAGAATGATACAATTTTTAGGCCTGAAAGCACGCGTTGCACTCTTTTTCCCTTGAACTGGTTTTGTCCCATATGGGTTTTCAGAAAAGGTTTTTAATGAGGCAACAGTAAATCGTGCTAACTTAGAATCGAAGGCCGGGTACGAACCAATATCGAAGATCATGACAACAGAATTCGAGGCCTCTTTATGATTGGCCCTGAACACTAGGGGCATTACCCTCGGATAACGACTTTAGAAAGGAAAGAAACTTTGCGATTGAATGGTCTCGGCTCGATCGATAGGATTTACTGTAAGGGACAAACGATCGAATGAACCGTGCCCACACACACTGCTTGAGCCCTGACACAAAGCTTGTACGCATGTGTAATCATATATATTATGCACAGAAATAAAAGGAAGTCTCTACCTTGTGGATAAATATCTTGTCCCTTAAACATTTTCTATTCTTTCTGAATTTCCTCCATTCGATCCCCTAAAGGTATCGAGCCCAAGGGCCGCCTTTATCCAGATTCAAATGATCACTCCTACTCAAGGACTATCATCCAGAAATAAACTCGGATGGCCCGGGCTATCAGAGCCCGGGGGCGCAAGACCTATAAGGCAGCGCCCGGACCATAAAGGCTATGGCCATCCCCTTTCGGGGACTGTTATCTTCGGCAAGTCCGGATAAATTGAGGTGACAAGCCCACTAGGAAACACCCAAACTAAAAGTCTACGACCATATTAAAATGGCTCGGAGACGTCCGACACTCGTGACAAAAAACAAGGCCTTAAAAAATTTCTTAACCGGTTCTAAAGGCTACCCTCGGCAAACTATAATCTAAAAACTTATATGTACTTTAAGGAAACATTCTGGTCATACCGAACCCCCACGATTCCTTAAACAAAAAATGTCGAAGGCAAGGTCTGTTTGAACCTCCGAACATGACCTAACTATTTCATGCTAAGGCATTTCGATCTTTGACAACATAAAGAATAAAGCAAAGGAAAATAAAACTCAGAAATCGAAGGGAAAAGGAATCCTTGTATTATACATATACATATAGTCTTTACAATGTCCAAATGGCCTTGACAAAAAAGTACAAAAGTACAAAAATACAAAAAACAAAGAAAATGTACAAGGCATTTAAACAACCTGGTCTTCACTGGAGCCCGCCTCGTTGCCAGGGTCTTCGGAGTCTCCTCCACCCTCAGATCCGCTTGAACCCTTGGAGCCTTCTTCATCCTCGGGATAAGACAACTTCTTGGCCTCGGCTTCGTGCCCCTTAGCACTCTCAATTTCGGCTGACAAGTTGAAACCCCGAGCATGAATCTCCTCGAGGGCCTCCTTTCGGGATTGTCGCCTCGCATGCTCGACGATATCCTTCGTTCGATCCTGGGCCGCCTCGACATCAGCCTTATATTGGGCCACCATCTCATCGGCATCGGCATTAACCACCAAGACCACCGACTTGGCCGTTTCAAGCTCCTTGGCAAGATTTTCTCGATCAGAGACGGCCGCACTTAGCTGAGACTGGAGTTCCTCAACCTTTTTGGCCTGCACCTCGGCCTTTTCCTTTACCGCTCAAAGCTGGACCTCAACCAAAGTCAGCTGCGCCCGAGCCGTCTCCTTTTCCAAGGCCAGGCGATCCATTTTGCCTATCCATTCTTCGGTCTCGGCCTTAACTGCATCCATCTTAGCTCGGAGCTGGTCGATCCGATTGATCTTCTGTTAGACTTGCGGATTCCGACCATTAGTCACCGAGTCTAGCTCATCATTACTAACCTCAAATATTTTTACCTGCTCGGCCAGGTCGGCATGCTCTTTCTGAGCCACCTTCATCTCAGCTCGGAGGCTCTTAGCCTCCCCTTCACGCTGCTTGATGAGAAGTTTGTAAGTATTTCTCTTCTCAGTGAGCCCTCAGACCTCAGCCTCAAGCTAGTTCAGCTCGTACCGATATCAAAGAAAAGTTTCGTGATGAAGCACCGAGGCCTGCAGACATAAATAAAAATGTTAGGACCACCTAAAAATTAGTCTAAGTACAAATTACAGTCATCAAGGGTAATTTGAAGTTACCCGGTTTAGCGCCTGTTGTGCTTCATTGAACAGGCAAGGCGCGTCTACCTCATTCATCTTAGCTTGGTCTTCCTCGGTCACCAGACACCGAAGGTAGCTAGCCACCCCTACGGGGGCAGAGAGGATTCGGGCATCCTCCGAAATAGAGATGACGATCGATCGCTCCCGGTCAGGGTCCACACTCGGAGCTGGGAACCGATTGATAAGTTTCGGGCTTGAGGAAGGCCCGCTTCTTACCGAATATGGACCTTTATTCGGCACCTCCAAGTCCCCAACCCAGCAACGTCGTCCGTGGTGGTAGAATCCATGCCATCAAAAAAGCCAGGGAAGGGGTCATCCGCTCTGTGGGCCCCCTCGATGGGACGTTCCTTCACCATCTGAGCCTTGTTATACATGTACTCAGTGAACAAGGGTGACTCAGTGATGTCTATCACACCATATGCTTCCTTTGGGGCACTGCCCACATCAAGGGAAGCTTCGGCCACGATGTAAGGCCCCGTAAAAGTTTTCCTAAAAACCCGGATTCCGTGATGCCGAAGTAGGCATAGAGGTTAATAGTAGTAGAAATTCTTCACAGTGAGTTTGCGAGCCGCGGTTTAGACTTTTTGGATTGAACAATGCCTGAGGAGTTGAAGGAAAATGTTGGGCAGAAGTAGGAATTTCTGCGGCCCGTTCTGCGGCCGCAGAACCACTCTGCAGATCGTAGAATGGTCGCAGAGTGAGGCAGTTTTCTGGGGCATTTTTTATGTCAATTTCGCGGCCAATTATGCGACCGCATAACCGTTTCGCTGGCCGTACTTTGGTTGCGTAGTCATCCTTATACTTTTGCGGAGGGAGGTTTTACGGCGCATTATGCAACCGCAGAATAGGTCTGCGGGCCGCATAACTGTTGTAGAGTGAAGCAGGCCAGCCCAGTTCCCAGAGCCACCTTTCGCGGTCATTTCGCGGACCGTAGAACCTGTTCCAAAGCTTCATTTTTGGGATTTTTAAACCTGACTCTATTCAATAAAACACATCCCATAGACATTTTGAGCTTATTTCTGATATCTTTGGAGTGAGAGAGAGAGTCCTAGAGGGAGAAAGTGATCCTCATCAAATATTTCTCTTCAATTCTTGCTTAAACCTTTGAAGATTATCAAGAGAAGCACCCTAGGTCTTCATACTAAGAGGTAAGATTCTATCACCAAGTTCTTAAATTCGAAATATAACTAGAATGGGCAATTAGTAAGGTAGTTCATGGAGATGAGAGTGCTTACCTTGCATGCATGTATTCCTAAGGTACGTGGGGAGGTTGTGAGTTAAAGATAGAAAAGAATGGGGTGTGGGATGGTGAAGTCTTTCATAAAAGGGCCATGGAACCTTTACACACATAGTGTTTGATAAAATGCTCAAGTGAGCTAGAATCATGATCGTTTTCCTATTATTTGGTTCAATTTTGCTATATTGCTAAAATAGATTGAAGTTGCTAATATTCTGGAACATCTTAGATTTTAAAGAAGCTCAATTGAGGTATGTTGGCTAAACCCCCTCTTTTTAGAATTGAACCCCATGGTATTCATGAAATCGATGCAAGTCCCAAATTGAATGTCCTAGAAATTGCTATCCCGAATGTGTTTGTTTTGAAAATATATGTGTAATATGTATTCCCATGCTTTCATCATGTTATCTCGTCATCTGAGGAAATGTTCAAAACTTAGAATATGTGCTAAAAATGCCTAGACTTCAAGTCAAATTCGATTAAAGAGTGTTATGCCAAATTGTGTGAAAAGCCTCTATGTGCCTTAGATTATAAATTGCTCACATGTGAAATTAAAAGTCTTGAATGAAAAACCGTGTTGTTATTGATGATAATAATAATATTGGAATGTGGAAAAGAACTCGAATCATGAAATATGGCCAAGCGCCAAGAATAACTTTATAATTGGGGCCGCTCGTGCCATTGTATTGAAAAGATTTGAAAGAAATATGAATTGAGATGACTGATTGAAAAGGGGTGATGTCTCAAATGAGATGGCTTAGCCGATCGGGACGAGATCGGACTCCGTGGAAGGACACAATGGCATTGTGGATGAAATTATGAATATGATGATGTCTCAAATGAGATGGCTTAACTAATCGGGCCGAGATCAGACTCCGTGTAAAAACACAGTGGTATTGTGGATTGTGGCATATTGGCGCTAAAAACCACCCAACCTAATAACGTGGAAATCGACTTGAAAATCTATGTGATCCTTAACTTGATGTTTTAGTGTTATTTAAAGCTCATATTGCATTCTTGACTGTTTCCCCCTGTATTATTGTTCATTCTATTGAGACAATGTTTTAGTTTTACATACTAGTACTATTTGACAGTACTAACGTCCTTTTTTTCGGGGGCGCTGCATCTTTAATGGATGCAGATGGTTCCACAGCAGGTAGCATTGACCAGCGTCAGCAGTACACCTTCCTCCTAGCAGACTTGGTGAGCCTCACCTCATTCCGGGGTCATATATCTTTTCTACATTTTGTTATCATGTTTGGAGGTATAGCCGAAGCCTTGTTGCCGGCACTATCATTGTACTCCTTTGTATCGTTTAGAGGCTCCATAGACATTGTGTGAGTTATATAGTTCGGTGTTGGGGAAAGTCAAACAATTCATGTTTATGTTTGAATGAATCACTTGTTCCACTTTAGCCCATAAAAAGGTGTGTATTTTGAGACATTAAAGATGAAGGAACTAATAGAAAGGTTTTGGTATTGTATTCATGATCTCCCTATTGTCTAATTAATAAATATATGTCGCCTCTTTTTCCATGAGTGAGTTTGGGGTAGAAAGTATCTAGCAGGCTTGCTCGGCCGGATTCACTCGGTTGAGCGCCGGTCGCGCTCCCCGAGGTTAGGGCGTGACAAACTTGGTATCAGAGCCTAAGGTTTTAAAGTGTCCTAGGATGTCTCGGAGCCGTGTGTGGTAGAGTCCTTCTTTTCGGTGTGTTGTCGACCACATCTATAATGAGAAGGCTACTTGGACATTTAGGAATAATACCCTTCTTTGATATTCTGGATCGTGCGATGAAACTGATTGTGAAACTGTTCTTCCTCTAACTCGTGCATTCCTTTAACTTTTAGTATATGTCACCTAAGAAGAGAGCAAGAACTAGCCAAGGGGCCAATGCCGCCTTAGGAGTGGCAGTTGACCCTTTACTTGGTGAGGCGGGCGAATACCCGAGGGGTGAGGATAATCCCCCGACTGCTACACTACCTGATTCCACTACACTTGTTCAGACCACACCAGCTTTTGCACCTACTGGGGGTGCAGCGGTTCCTCCAACTGATAATCTGGTTCCACCACCAGCCCCAACTTTCGATTTCGGTGTTTCTGATGTTGATCTTAGAGGAGCTATCCAGATGCTGACACAGATAGTGGCTTCTCAAGCCCAGAGATCTAATGTTGCACCCACTTCTTCTAGCCAACAAAGGGATTCTAGTGGTTCTAGGGTGAACAGGTTTTTTCAGTTGGATCCTCCGGTGTTCACGGGTTCTAATCCCGAGGAGGACCCATATGACTTCATTGATGAGATGCATAAGAATCTCCGAGTTATGCGCGCTACTGAGACGGAGGGAGTGGAGTTGGCCGCCTACTGGCTGAAAGGGGTGTCCTATGCTTGGTTTGAGATGTGGGAGGACTCTCGGGAGGAGGGGAGCCCTCCAGCGAGGTGGAGTGAGTTTGCTGACGCTTTCATGGACCATTTCTTGCCGGCCGAGACAAGGTCAGCCCGTGCCACAGAGTTTGAGAACCTTAAACAAGGTAGTAAGAGTGTGTGAGAGTATCACATGGAGTTCACGCGTCTGTCTAAATATGCCATTCTCATGTTGCCTACTATGGAGGCTAGAGTGCGCCGGTTTGTGCAGGGCCTTAGCCCCTTAGTTATAAATGAGGTTGCTACAGCTGCCTTGAATTTCGATATGAACTATGGGAAAATGGTAGCATTTTCTCAAGCTACAGAGGATCGTAAGTTGAAGAACATAAGGGAGCGATAGGGTACCAGCAAGGCCCGGTCCGCGAGCAACCCTGGAGATTCATTTGGTGGTGGAAGATCAGTTTTTAGGGGAGGGTCATCAGGGCCATCCCAGTCTTATGCTCAGTCTTCAGCCAGTGCACCGCAAGTGGGGCACAGTCAGTAGCAGGGGAGTCACTTCAGGCCCAATCAGGTCAGTAGGGGGCCCCACCATCAGGGCCGATCAGGAGGGAGATTCCAGCAACAACGGAGGCCCCCATGCCCCAAGTGTGAGAGAATGCATATGGGGATCTGCTACCAGGACTTGCCGGTATGTTACAGGTGCGTAATAAGGGGTCATATTCAGAGGGAGTGTCGTTTATCCCACCAGGGTGTGGGTAGGGGCACAACACAACCATCCAGTTATGTAGCTGCTACATCTTCAGCACCCCCTCTAGCTCGAGGCACTCCGGCACCAACATGGCATGGTGCAGCTAGGGGTGGTGTGCAGAGTTCAGGAGGACCCATCCATTTCTATGCTATGAGTGGTTGCCAGAGTGCAGAGGCTTCTCCAGATGTTGTCAGAGGTATATTGACTATTAAAACTCATGATGTATATGCTCTTATTGATCCTGGTTCGACCTTGTCCTATGTTACCCCTTTTGTTGCTATGGAATTTGGGATAGAACCGGAATAGCTTCATGAGCCGTTCTCTGTATCTACTCTGGTTGGCGACTCTATTATGGCCGCGCGGGTTTATAGGGGTTGTATTGTCATGGTACGTGGTCGGGACATCGTGACCGATCTCATTGAATTGGGGATGGTCAATTTTGATGTAATTATGGGGACGTATTGGCTTTACTCATGTTTTTCCAAGTTCGATTGCCGAACTAGAATTGTGAGATTTGAATTTCCAAGTGGGCCAGTTGTTGAGTGGAAGGGGGATAATGTGGTGCCGAAGGGTAGGTTTATTTCTTACCTTAAGGCCACGAAGATGATTAACAAGGGGTGTATCTATCACTTGGTTCGGGTTACGGACACCGATGCTGAGGCACCTACACTCGAGTCTGTGCCAGTTATGAATGAATTTCCAGAGGTCTTTCCTGATGAACTCCCTGGGATTCCGCCAGACAGGGAGATTGATTTTGGGATTGATGTGATGCCAGGCACGTAGCCTATATCTATTCCACCCTACAGGATGGCACCAGCAGAATTGAAGGAAATAAAGGAGCAATTGAAGGATTTGTTAGATAAGGGTTTCATCCGACAGAGTGTGTCACCATGGGGCACACCGGTCCTCTTTGTGAGGAAGAAATATGGATCACTGAGGATGTGTATTGACTACCGGCAGCTCAACAAAGTCACAATCAAAAATAAGTACCCGTTAATAAGAATAGATGATTTATTTTATCAGTTACATGGTGCTAGATACTTCTCCAAAATCGATTTACGATCCGGGTATCACCAATTGAAGATCAGGGAGCAGGATATTCCGAAAACTGCTTTTAGAACCCGGTATAGGCACTTTGAATTTCTGGTAATGTCTTTTGGGCTAACAAATTCCCCGACAGCTTTCATGGATCTTATGAATCGAGTTTTCAAGCCTTTCCTCGACTCTTTTGTGATAGTGTTCATCGACGATATTCTTATGTATTCACGAGGTCGGGAGGACCATGCCGATCATCTCAGGGTAGTGTTGCAGACTCTTTATTAGCACCAATTGTACGCAAAATTTTCAAAGTGTGAATTTTGGCTCGAATCTTTCATGCTCTTGGGTCATGTTGTCCCTAGAGAAGGAATTAAGGTTGATCCTCAAAAGATTTCAATAGTAAAGAATTGGCCTAGACCTACAATGCGAATCGAGATTCGCAGCTTCTTGGGCTTAGCAGGGTATTACAGGAAATTTGTGGAGGGGTTCTCTACTCTTGCCTCTCCATTGACTAAATTGACTCAGAAAGCGGTTAAGTTCCAATGGTCCGATGCTTGTGAAAGGAGCTTCCAGGAGTTAAAATCGAGATTGACTACGGCACCGGTGTTGACCCTGCCATAGGGTATATAAGGGTTTGTGGTATATTGCGATGCTTCAAGGATAGGGCTTGGGTGTGTATTAATGCAACACGGCAAGGTTATAGCTTATGCTTCTAGGCAACTCAAGAATCATAAAAAAGAACTATCCAACTCATGACTTAGAACTTGCGGCGGTGGTTTTTGCTTTGAAGATTTGGCGTCATTATTTTTATGGGGTCCATGTGGATGTATTCACAGACCACAAGAGTCTCCAATATATTTTCAAGCAAAAAGAGCTGAATCTAAGGCATAGAAGATGGCTTGAGTTACTTAAGGATTACGACATCGATATTCTGTATCACCTGGGAAAAGCCAATGTTGTGGCAGATGCTCTTAGCCGGAAATCTATGGGTAGTTTGGCTCACTTGGAGGCATGTCAAAGGCCGTTGGCCAGGGAGGTTCACCAGCTAGACAGTTTGGGAGTTCATCTTGCAAACTCTAGTGAAGGAAGGATAATTGTGCAAAATAGGGCTGAATCATCGCTTGTTGTGGAAGTCAAAGAGAAGCAATACAACAATCCATTGTTGGTACAACTGAAGAGGGGGATTCATAAACATAAAACTATGGCTTTTACTCTTGGCATGGATGATGGTACACTAAGGTACCAAGAGCGGCTATGTGTTCCAAATGTAGATGGTCTCCGGGAAAGACTCATGACCAAGGCTCACACTTCTAGGTATTCCGTGCACCCAGGTTCTACGAAGATGTATCATGATCTCAAGGAAGTCTATTAGTGGAATGACATGAAGAGAAATGTGGCGGACTTTGTGGCAAGATGTCAGAATTGTCAGCAAGTGAAGGCCGAACACCAACGACCTGGTGGGTTGGCACAGAACATAGAAATTCCAATGTGAAAGTGGGAAAATGATTAATATGGATTTTGTGGTAGGATTACCACGCACTCCAGGCAAGTTTGACTCAATTTGGGTGATTGTGGATCGGCTCACAAAATTAGCACATTTTTTGCCAGTTAAATCTACCGACACCACGGAACAGTATGCTCAGTTGTATATCACAAAAATAGTCAGGCTGCATGTCACTCCAGTTTTTATCATCTCCGATCGAGGGGCTCAGTTCACGACAAATTTTTAGAAGACATTTCAGCAAGGTTTGGGTAATCAGGTAAATCTTAGTACAACCTTCCATCCACAGACCGACGGACAAGCAAAATAGACTATTTAGACGCTTGAGGACATATTGCGTGCTTGTGTTTTTAACTTCAAGGGTAGCTGGGATGATCATTTTTCACTCATAGAGTTTGCTTATAACAACAGCTTTCATGCAAGTATTCAGATGGCACCATTTGAGGCATTGTATGGTAGGAGATGTAGATCTCTCATTGGGTGGTTCGAGATTGGGGAAGCTGAGTTGATAGGGCCAGACCTCATGCATCAGGCTATGGAGAAGGTTAAGATCATAAAGGTGCGGTTGAAAACTGCTCAGAGTTGTCAAAAATCATATTCGGATGTTCATCGCAGAGACTTAGAGTTCAAAAAAAATGATTGGGTATTCTTGAAAATTTCCCCCATGAAAGGTGTAATGCGATTTGGTAAGAAGGGAAATTGAGACCGAGGTATATCGGGCCGTACAAAATCCTTCAGAGGATCGATGAGGTAGCGTACAAGCTTGAGCTACCACCTGAGATGTCATTAGTGCACCCGGTGTTCCATGTGTCTATGTTGAAGAAGGTAGTTGGAGATCCGTCAGCTATTGTGCCAGTTGAGACCATTGAGGTTAATGAGGAATTGACGTATGAAGAGATTCCAGTTTCTATTATTTATCGACAAGTCCGAAAGTTGAGAAATAAAGAAATCGTATCCGTGAAAGTGTTATGGAGAAACCAACAGGTTGAAGAGGCTACTTGGGAGGCCGAGGAAGAAATGAAGAAAAAGAATCCTTATTTGTTTGAATAGCCATGTATTTATAAAGTTGTGTTCTATGAAAATTTTAAAGGTTACCTTCTATGAATTATGTATCATTTGAACAAATTGGTGTTAAGGGTGTTCCTTTCTGGTAATATAATGTATGTGAGGCCACAATTGATGTTGTTTTGTGTTATGTTACATCGTTGGTTTGTGTACATGTTTTTGGGATGTGATTCTGGGGCTCTCTGACAGGCGGATAGGCCAAGTTACAAAGGAAACTCTGGTGAAATTTTTGGAAATTTGGGGAGTTAGTTAAATTTGGGGCTACTGGTGTGGGGTATGAAAACACTGAGTTGCATAAGGTGCTAATAGTGGACCCTGATCCTCATTCGAGGACGAATGATCTTAAGTAGGGGAGGATGTAAGGCCCCGTAAAATATTTCCTAAAAACTCGGATTCCATGATACCGAAGTAGGCGTATATGTTAATAGTAGTAGAAATTCTTCATGGCGAGCTTGCGAGCCGCGATTCAGACTTTTTGGATTGAACAGTGCCTGAGGAGTTGAAGGAAAATGTTGGGCAGAAGTAGGCATTTCTAGCCGCAGAACCACTCTGCGGACCGCAGAATGGTCGCAGAGTGAGGAAGTTTTCTGGGGCATTTTTGATGTCAATTTCGCGGCCAATTATGCGACCGCATAACCGTTTCACGGGCCGCACTTTGGTATCATAGTCATCCTTAGACTTTTATGGAGAGAGGTTCTGCGGCACATTATGCGACCGTAGAACAGGTCTGCGGGCCGCATAACGGCCGCAGAGTGAAGCAGGGCAGCCTAGTTCCTAGAGCCACCTTTCGCGGTCATTGTGCGGACTGCATAATCATTATGCGGTTGCATATGCGACCGCAGAACCTGTCCCGGAGCTTCATTTTTAGGGTTTTTAAACCCGACCCTATTCCGTTAAAACACACCCCATACACATTTTGAGCTTATTTCTGATATCTTTGGAGTGAAAGAGAGAGTCCTAGAGGGAGAAAGTGATCCTCATAAAAAATTTCTCTTCAATTCTTGCTTAGACCTTTGAAGATTATCAAGAGAAGCACCCTAGGTCTTCATCCTAAGAGGTAAGATTCTATCACCAAGCTCTTAAATTCAAAATATATCTAGAATGGGCAATTAGTAAGGTAGTTCATGGAGATGGGAGTGCTTACCTTGCATGCATGTATTCCTAAGGTACGTGGGGAGGTTATGAGTTAAAGATAGAAAAGAATGGGGTGTGGGATGGTGAAATCTTTCATAAAAGGGCCATGGAACCTTTACACACATAGTGTTTGATAAAATGCTCAAGTGAGCTAGAATCATGATCGTTTTCCTAATTATTTGTTCAATTTTGCTATATTGCTAAAATAGATTGAAGTTGCTAATATTCCGGAACATCTTAGAGTTTTAAGAAGCTCAATTGAGGTATGTTGGCTAAACCCCCTCTTCTTAGAATTGAACCCCATGGTATTCATGAAATCGATGCAAGTCCCAAATTGATCGTCCTAGAAATTGCTATCCCGAATGTGTTTGTTTTGAAAATATATGTGTAATATGTATTCCCGAGCTTTCATCATGTTATCTCATCATATGAGGAAATGTTCATACCTTAGAATATGTGCTAAAAATGCCTAGACTTCAAGTCAAATTCGATTAAAGACTGTTATGCCAAATTGTGTGAAAAGCCTCTATGTGCCTTAGATTCTAATTTGCTTACATGTGAAATCAAAAGTCTTGAATGAAAACCCGTGTTGTTATTGATGATAATAATAATGTTGGAATGTGGAAAAGAATTTGAACCATGAAATACGACCAAGCACCAAGAATAACTTTATAATTGGGGCCACTCGTGCCATTATATTGAAAAGATGGGGAAGAAATATGAATTGAGATGACTGATATAAAAGGGGTGATGTCTCAAATGAGATGACTTAGCCGATCGAGCCGAGATCGGAATCCGTGGAAGGACACAGTGGTATTGTGAATGAAATTGTGAATATGGTTGATGTCTCAAATGAGATGGCTTAGCCGATCGGGCCGAGATCGGACTCCGTGTAAAAACACGGTGGTATTGTGGATTGTGACATATTGGCTCTAAAAACCACCCAATCTAATAACGTGGAAATCGACTTAAAAATCTATGTGATCCTTAACTTGATGTTTTAGTGTTATTTAAAGCCCATATTGCATTCTTGATTGTTTCCCCCTATATTATTGTTCATTCTATTGAGACAGTGTTTTAGTTTTACATACTAGTACTATTCGACAGTACTAACGTCTCTTTTGCCGGGGGCGCTGCATCCTTAATGGATGCAGGTGGTTCCACAATAGGTAGCATTGACCAGCGTTAGTAGTATACCTTCCTCCTAGCAGACTTGGTGAGCCCCACCTCATTCCGGGGTCATGTATCTTTTGTACATTTTATTATCATGTTTGGAGGTATAGTTGGAGTCTTGTTGCCGGCACTATCATTGTACTCCTTTGTATCGTTTAGAGGCTCCGTAGACATTGTATGGGTTGTATGTCGGTGTTGGGGGAAGTCAAACAATTCATATTTATGTTTGAATGAATCACTTGTTCCACTTTAGCCTATAAAAAGGTGTATATTTTGAGACATTAAAGATGAAGGAACTAATAGAAAGGTTTTGGTATTGTATTCATGATCTCCCTATTGTCTAATTAATGAATATATGTCAACTATGTTTCCATGAGTGAGTTTGGGGTAGAAAGTATCTAGCAGGCTTGCTCGGTCGGGTTCACTCGGTTGAGCGCCGGTCACACTCCCCGAGCTTGGGGTGTGACGAACTTGGTATCAGAGCCTAAGGTTTTAAAGTGTCCTAGGATGTCTCGGAGCCGTGTCTGGTAGAGTCCTTCTTATCGGTGTGTTGTCGACCACATCTATAATGAGGAGGCTACTTGGACATTTAAGAATAATACCCTTCTTTGATATTCAGGATCGTGCGATGAAACTGATTGTGAAACTGTTCCTCCTCTAACTCGTGCATTCCTTTAACTTTCAGTATATGGAATCTAAGAAGAGAGAAGAACTAGACAAGGGGCCAATGCCGCCTTAGGAGTGGCAGTTGACCCTTTATTTGGTGAGGCGGGTGAATACCTGAGGGGTGTGGATAATCCCCCGACTGCTACACTACCTGATTCCATTACACTTATTCAGACGACACCAGTTTCGGCACCTACTGAGGTTGCAACGGTTCCTCCAATTGATATTCCGGTTCCACCACTAGCCCTGGTTTCCGATTCTTGTATTTCTGATGTTGATCTTAGGGGAGCTTTCCAGATGCTGACATAGATAGTGGCTTCTCAAGCCCAGAGATCAAATGTTGCACCCACTTCTTCTAGCCAACAAGGGGATTCTAATGGTTCTAGGGTGAACAGGTTTCTTCAGTTGGATTCGCCAGTGTTCATGGGTGCTAATCACGAGGAGGACCCACATGACTTCATTGATGAGATACATAAGTCTCTCTAGGTTATGCGCGCTACTGAGACAGAGGGAGTGGAGTTGGCCGCCTACCGCCTGAAAGGGTTGGCCTATACTTGGTTTGAGCTGTGGGAGGACTCTCGGGTGGAGGGGAGCCCTTCAGAGAGGTGGAGTGAGTTTGCTGACGCTTTCATGGACAATTTATTTTTGGCCGAGACTAGGGCAGCCCGTGCCACAAAGTTTGAGAACCTTAAACAAGGTAGTAAGAGTGCGTGGGAGTATCACATGGAGTTCACGCATCTGTCTAAATATTCCATTCTCATGTTGCCTACTATAGAGGCTAGAGTGCGCCGATTTGTGCAGGGCCTTATCCCCTTGGTTATAAATGAGGCCGCTACAGCTATCTTGAATTCAGATATGAACTATGGGAAAATGGTAGCATTTGCTCTAGCTACAGAAGACCGTAAGTTAAAGAACCGAAGGGAGTGATAGGGTACCAGCAAGGCCCGCTCCGCGGGCAACCCTGGAGATTCATTTGGTGGTGGAAGATTAGTTTTTAGGGGAGGGTCATCAGGGCCATCTCAGTCTTATGCTCAGTCTTCAGCCAGTGCACCGCCAGCGGGGCAAAGTCAGCAGCAGGGGAGTCGCTTCAGGCCCAATCAGGGCAGCAGGGGCCCCACCATCTAGGCTACTCAGGAGGGAGATTCTAGCAGCAGCGGAGGCCCCCATGCCCCAAGTGTAGGAGGATGCATATGGGGATCTGCTACTAGGACCTGCCGGTATGTTACAAGTGCGGAATGAGGGGTCATATTCAGAGGGAGTGTTGTTTATCCCGCCAGGGTGCGGGCAGGGGCACGACATAGCCATCCAATTCTGCAGCTGCTATATCTTTAGCACCCCCTCCAGCTCGAGGCACTCCGGCACTAATAGGGCGTGGTGCAGCTAGGGGTGGTGCGCAGAGTTCAGGAGGACCCATCCGTTTCAATGCTATGAGTGGTCGCCAGAGTGTAGAGGCTTTTCCAGATGTTGTCATAGGTATATTGACTGTCCAATCCCATGATGTATATGCTCTTACTGATCCCGGTTCCACTTTGTCATATGTCACTCCTTATGTTGCTATGGAATTTGGGATAGAACCGGAACAACTTCATGAGCTGTTCTCTGTATCTACTCCAGTTGGCGAGTCTATTGTGGCCGCACGGTTTTATAAGAGTTGTATTGTCACGGTACGTAGTTGGGACAACGTGGTCGATCTCATTAAATTGGGGATGGTCGATTTTGATATAATTATGGGGATGGATTGGCTTTACTCATGTTTTGCCAAGATCGATTGCCGAACTAGAACTGTGAGGTTTGAATATCCAAGTGAGCTAGTTGTTGAGTGGAAGGAGGATAATGTGGTGCCGAAGGGTAGGTTTATTTCTTACCTTAAGGCCACAGAGATGATTAAAAAGGGGTGTATCTATGACTTGGTCCGGGTTACGGACACCGATGCTGAGTCACCTACACTCAAGTCTGTGTCAGTTTTGAATGAATTTCCAGAGGTCTTTCCTGATGATCTCCCCGGGATTCTGCCAGATAGGGAGATTGATTTTGGGATTGATGTGATGCCAAGCACGCAGCCTATATCTATTCCGCCCTACAGGATGGCACCAACAGAATTGAAGGAACTAAAGGAGAAATTGAAGGATTTGTTATAAAAGGGTTTCATCCGACCGAGTGTGTCACCATGGGGCGCACCGGTCCTCTTTGTGAGGAAGAAAGATGGATCACTGAGGATGTGTATTGACTACTAACAGCTCAACAAAGTCACAATAAAAAATAAGTACCCATTACCAAGAATAGATGATTTGTTTGATCCGTTACAGGGTGCTAGATATTTCTCCAAAATTCATTTACGATCCGGGTATTACCAATTGAAGATCAGGGAGCAGGATATTCCAAAAATAGCTTTCAGAACCTGGTATGGGCACATTGAATTTATGGTAATGTCTTTTGGGCTAACAAATGCCCAGACAGCTTTCATGGATCTTATGAATTGGATTTTCAAGCCTTTCCTCAACTCTTTTGTGATAGTGTTCATCGACGATATTCTTGTGTATTCATGAGGTCGGGAGGACCATGCCGATCATCTCAGGGTAGTGTTGCAGACTTTTCATCAGCACCAATTATACGCGAAATTTTCAAAGTGTGAACTTTGGCTCGAATCTGTCACGTTCTTGGGTCATGTTGTCTCTAGAAAAGGAATTAAGGTTGATCCTCAAAAGATTTCAGCAGTAAAGAATTGGCCTAGACCTACAACGCCAACTAAGATTCGCAGCTTCTTGGTCTTAACAGGGTATTATAGGAAGTTTATGGAGGGGTTCTCTACTCTTGCCTCTCCGTTGACTAAATTGACTCAGAAAGCAGTTAAGTTCCAATGGTCCGATGCTTGTGAAAGGAGCTTCCAGGAGTTAAAATCGAGATTGACTACGGCGCCGGTGTTGAGCCTGCCAGAGGGAACACAAGGGTTTGTGGAATATTGTGATGCTTCAAGGATCGGGCTTGGGTATATATTAATGAAACATGCCAAGGTTATAGCTTATGCTTCTAGGCAACTCAAGAATCATGAAAATAACTATCCAACTCATGACTTAGAACTTGCGGCCGTGGTTTTTGCATTGAAGATTTGGCGTCATTATTTGTATGGGGTCCATGTGGATGTATTCACAAACCACAAGAGTCTCCAATATATTTTTAAGCAAAAAGAGCTGAATCTGAGGCAGAGCAGATGGCTTGAGTTACTCAAGGATTACGACATCGATATTCTGTATCACCCGGGGAAAGCCAATGTTGTGGAAGATGCTCTTAGCCGGAAATCTATGGGTAGTTTGGTTCACTTTGAGGCATATCAAAGGCTGTTGGCCAGGGAGGTTCATTAGCTAGTCAGTTTGGGAGTTCGTCTTGCGGACTCTAGTGAAGGAAGGGTAATTGTGCAAAATAGGGCTGAATCATCGCTTGATGTGGAAGTCAAAGAGAAGCAATGCAATGATCCATTGTTGGTACAGCTGAATGAGGGGATTCCTAAACATAAAACTATGGCTTTTACTCCTGGCATGGATGACGGTACACTAAGGTACTGTGGGCGGCTATGTGTTCCAAATGTAGATAGTCTCCGGGAAAGAATCATGACCGAGGCTCACACTTCTAGTTATTCTGTGCACCCAGGTTCTACGAAGATGTATCATGATCTCAAGGAAGTCTATTGGTGGAATGACATGAAGAGAAATATGGCGGACTTTGTGGCAAGATGTCAGAATTGTAAGCAAGTGAAGGCCGAACACCAACGGCCTGGTGGGTTGGCACAAAACATAGAAATTCTAATATGGATTTTGTGGTAGGATTACCATGCACTCTGTGCAAGTTTGACTCAATTTGGGTGATTGTGGATCGACTCATGAAATTAGCACATTTCTTGCCAGTTAAATCTACTAACAGAGCGGAACAATATGCTCAGTTGTATATCAAGAAAATAGTCAGGCTGCATGGCACTCCAGTTTCTATCATCTCTGACCATGGGGCTCAGTTCACAGCAAATATTTGGAAGAAATTTCAGCAAGGTTTGGGTACTCAGGTAAATCTTAGTATAACCTTCCATACAAAGACTGACGGGCAAGCAGAACGGACTATTCAAACGCTTGAAGACATGTTGCGTGCTTGTGTTCTTAACTTCAAGAGTAGCTGGGATGATCATTTTTCACTCATAGAGTTTGCTTATAACAACAGCTTTCATGCAAGTATTCAGATGGCATCATTTGAGGCATTGTATGGTAGGAGATGTAGATCTCCCATTGGGTGGTTCAAGATTGGGGATGCTGAGTTGATAGGGCCAGACCTCGTGCATCAGGCTATGGAGAAGGTTAAGATCATAAAGGAGCGGTTGAAAACTATTCAGAGTCATCAAAAATCCTATTCGGATGTTCGTCGCAGAGACTTAGAGTTCAAAGAAGATGATTGGGTATTCTTGAAAATTTCACCCATGAAAGGTGTAATGCGATTTGGTAAGAAAGGAAAATTGAGTCCGAGGTATGTCGGGCCGTACAAAATCCTCCAGAGGATTGGTGAGGTAGCATACAAGCTTGAGCTACCACCTGAGATGTCATTAGTGCACCCGGTGTTCCATGTGTCTATGTTGAAGAAAGTAGTTGGAGATTCATCAGCTATTGTGCCGGTTGATACCATTGAGGTTAATGAGGAATTGACGTTTGAAGAGATTCTAGTTTCTATTATTGATCAGCAAGTCTAAAAGTGGAGAAATAAAGAAATTGCATCCGTGAAAGTGCTATGGCGAAACCATAGGTTGAAGAGGCTACTTGGGAGGCCGAGGAAGAAATGAAGAAAAAGTATCCTTATTTGTTTGAATAGCCATGCATTTATAAAGTTGTGTGATATGAAAATTTTAAAGGTTACCTTCTATGAATTATGTATCATTTGAACAAATTGGCGTTAAGGGTGTTCCTTTCTAGTAATATAATGTATGTGAGGCCACAATTGGAGTTGTTTTGTGTTATGTTACATTGTTGGTTTGTGTACATGTTTTTGGGATGTAATTCTGGTGCTCTCTGATAGGTGGATAGGCCCAGTTACAAAGGAAGCTCTGGCGAAATGGGGTATGAAAAACCTGAGTTGCATAAGGTGCTAATAATGGACCCTAATCCTCATTCGAGGACGAATGATCTTAAGTGGGGGAGGATGTAAGGCCCCGTAAAAGTTTTCCTAAAAACCCGGATTCCGTGATGCCGAAGTAGGCGTAGAGGTTAATAGTAGTAGAAATTCTTCACGACGAGCTTGCGAGCCGCAGTTCGGACTTTTTGGATTGAACAGTGCCTGAGGAGTTGAAGGAAAATGTTGGGCAAAAGTAGGCATTTCTTTGGCCTCTTCTGTGGCCGCAGAACCACTCTGCGGACCGCAAAATGGTCGTAGAGTGAAGCAATTTTTTGGGGCATTTTTGATGTCAATTTTGCGGCCAATTATGCGACTGCATAACCGTTTCGCGGGCTGCACTTTGGTCGCATAGTCATCCTTAGACTTTTATGGAGGGAGGTTTTACGGCACATTATGCGACCGTAGAATAGGTCTGCGGGCCACATAACGGCCGTAGAGTGAAGCAGGCCAGCCCAGTTCCCAGAGCCACCTTTCACGGTCATTTCGCGGACCACATAATCATTATGCGGTCGCATATGCGACCGCAGAACCTGTTCCAAAGTTTTATTTTTGGGGTTTTTAATCCCGACCCTATTCCGTTAAAACATATCCCATAGACATTTTGAGCTTATTTCTGATATCTTTGGAGTGAGAGAGAGAGAGTCCTAGAGGGAGAAAGTGATCCTCATCAAAAATTTCTCTTCAATTATTGCTTAAACCTTTGAAGATTATTAAGAGAAGCACCTAGGTCTTCATCCTAAGAGGTAAGATTCTATCACCAAGCTCTTAAATTCGAAATATAACTAGAATGGGCAATTAGTAAGGTAGTTCATGGGGATGGGAGTGCTTACCTTGCATGCATGTATTCCTAAGCTACGTGGGGAGGTTGTGAGTTAAATATAGAAAAGAATAGGGTGTGGGATGGTGAAGTCTTTCATAAACGGGCCATGGAATCTTAATACACACATAGTGTTTGATAAAATGCTCAAGTGAGCTAGAATCATGATCGTTTTCCTAATTTTTGGTTCAATTTTGCTATATTGCTAAAATAGATTGAAGTTGCTAATATTCCGGAACATCTTAGAGTTTTAAGAAGCTCAATTATGGTATGTTGGCTAAACCCCCTCTTCTTAGAATTGAACCCCATGGTATTCATGAAATCGATGCAAGTCCCAAATTGATCGTCCTAGAAATTGCTATCCCGAATGTGTTTGTTTTGAAAATATATGTGTAATATGTATTCCCGAGCTTTCATCATGTTATCTCATCATATGAGGAAATGTTCAAACCTTAGAATATGTGCTAAAAATGCCTAGACTTCAAGTCAAATTCGATTAAAGACTGTTATGCCAAATTGTGTGAAAAGCCTCTATGTGCCTTAGATTCTAATTTGCTTACATGTGAAATCAAAAGTCTTGAATGAAAACCCGTGTTGTTATTGATGATAATAATAATGTTGGAATGTGGAAAAGAACTTGAATCATGAAATACGGCCAATCACCAAGAATAACTTTATAATTGGGGCCACTCGTGCCATTATATTGAAAAGATGGGAAAGAAATATGAATTGGGATGACTGATTGAAAAGGGGTGATGTCTCAAATGAGATGGCTTAGCCGATCGGTTCGATATCGGAATCCGTGGAAGGACACGGTGGTATTGTGATTGAAATTGTGAATATGGTTGATGTCTCAAATGAGATGGCTTAGCCGATCGGGCCGAGATCGGACTCCGTGTAAAAACACGGTGGTATTGTGGATTGTGACATATTGGCTCTAAAAACCACCCAACCTAATAACGTGGAAATCGACTTGAAAATCTATGTGATCCTTAACTTGATGTTTTAGTGTTATTTAAAGCCCATATTGCATTCTTGACTGTTTCCCCCTGTATTATTATTCATTCTATTGAGATAGTGTTTTAGTTTTACATACTAGTACTATTCGACAGTACTAACGTCCCTTTTACCGGGGGCGTTGCATCTTTAATAGATGCAGGTGGTTCCACAGCAGGTAGCATTGACCAACATTAGCAGTACACCTTCCTCCTAGCAGACTTGGTGAGCCCCACCTCATTCCGGGGTCATGTATCTTTTGTACATTTTGTTATCATGTTTGGAGGTATAGCCGGAGCCTTGTTGCCGGCACTATCATTGTACTCCTTTGTATCGTTTAGAGGCTCCGTAGACATTGTGTGGGTTGTATGTCAGTGTTGGGGGAAGTCAAACAATTCATGTTTATGTTTGAATGAATCACTTGTTCCACTTTAGCCTATAAAAAGGTGTGTATTTTGAGACATTAAAGATGAAGGAACTAATAGAAAGGTTTTGGTATTGTATTCATGATCTCCCTATTGTCTAATTAATGAATATATGTCACCTATTTTTCCATGAGTGAGTTTGGGGTAGAAAGTATCTAGCAGGCTTGCTCGGCCGGGTTAACTCGGTTGAATGCAGGTCACGTTCCCCGAGGTTGGGGCGTGACACACGACCTCCCCGCGGGCCTCCCTAACTTGAGGCAAATCGGTCTCGCCTCTCTCCGGTTCGGAGGCCCCTTGCCCCTCGGGTTGCGATGACATGTGGGCCATCTGATCGAAGGCTTCTACTTCTTCTTCGGATTCATCCCTCAACCGATAGAGTGAATTCGAAGATGGTGCTTGAGCGCTTGTGCTTTCTTTGGATTTGCGCACCAACCTTCTCTTTGGTTTCTTCTTCTCCGAGCTCGGAGAACTCAAAGCCCTTTTTCTTTTCTATTTATCAACCTATCTCGGAGTAGGGGACTCAGTGGGGATGTTCTTGCCACTGGATGAAGGCCTCAGTGTGACGTCCTTGGATAAACCTGCAAAAGGAAATGAAACAAGAGAGAACTTAATGACACGAGAGGAACCCAGATATTACTTACTCGGGAAAGGAATCTCACCATGAGAACGGGCCTCTCACCAGCCCTTCGAAAGTTTTTGCCATGATCGCTTGTAATATGGCCTTTGTAACACGATGCTCTCGACCCACTCCTTGAGTCGAGGGAATGCATTCCGGACTCGAGCAGAAGCTGCACCACCACAAAGAACCAATAAGAAGGAAGGAAAAAAGCATAAAATAAGATATTGAAAATGAAATTTCACTTACGTGATATATTCCACATCTCAGGGAACGACATGTGCTCGGCTGGGATCAAGTCCGAGGTCCTCACTCGAACGAAACGGCCTAGATAGCCTCAATCCTGATATTCATAAATACTCGAGAACATGACTTTATTGGCCCGACGTGCGAGCTTGATCAGTCCCCCTCGAAAGATTCGGGGACTGTATAGGTGCATAAGGTGGTCGACGGTGAACGAGCATCCGTTGGTCTTGCTCACAAAGAACCGAAGAAGGATCACGATCCTCCAGAATGAGGGGTGAATTTGACCAAGGTAAACCTCGTATCCTTTGCAGAAGTCGATGATGACCAGATCCAATGGGCCCAGTGTAAAGGGATAAGTGTAAACACTTAAGTATCCCTCGACGTGGGTGGTTATGTCTTTGTCGAGTCCGGGAACCACCACGTGCTTGTCAACCCAATTGCAATCCTTTTTGACCATAGGGAGGACTTCTTTAGTGATCGAGCATACTTATCTCAAGACCTCCTCACACCGGCCTTGTACGAGGAAAGGTTTTTCAATCTCGAAATCGGCGGTTACCGATCATCCTCCAAGTATGAACATTTTCAATGGGGGTCCGGTACTGGTTCCTCGACAGCAGTACGCGAAACGGTCTCCTCGGTAGCCGGTAGCGAGGTAGAAGGATTTTCTTTTTGGGGAACGATTTTTGAAGTCTTCGCCATTTTTTCGAAAATGGAGGAAAATTGAGGAAAAAGAGGAAGTTAAAGGAGGACACTTGATGGCTAGAGATGGAAATGAACAAGGGTTCTTGCAAAGGATCTCAAATAACCAAAGTATAACTACTAGAAAGTATTGAAATTTCAAAGGTACGAGGGTAGAAGGTTTGAATGTAAAGATGGAATGAACAAAGGAAGAGGTATTTATATTATTTCAATGGCGGTTCACATCCAGTAATGGCCGACCGGCGACTGACGTGCATTTAATGCCATTAAGACTTAATGACGAGATGTTTTGTTTGTTTTGTCGTTTCTGTCGCGGGGTATCGAAGCAAGAACCGGAAGCTCATATCGTTCCTCGTCGTCTACCCTCAGAAAAATAAGGGAACTATCTGTATAAGGTTGAAATCGATCTCACCTGTGACATGGTAGGTCAAGTTCGAAACATGGAAATAAAGGACTGAAGATCGACCCCAATTCCCACCGGGCTAGAACCCTGTAACACCCCGGAAAATTTTGAAGTACTTAAGCGTTATTACAAAAGTTGATGTGCGCTAATTATATTAATTTATGTGCAGACGAGGACTATTAATATGATGGATATCAATTGGATATGATAATAAGTGTATGAGGCATATTATAAGTGGTGTGGGGTCTAAGGAGAGCCCTAAGTCTATGTCAAGTTGGAAATTACTTGATAGACTAAAGTTACAAATGAGTACGCATAAGACCAAACTTTTGACGATCCTATCTACATATATATAAGAAGTTATGTGATGAACAACCTATCAAATGCTATATGTTCGAGTCTAGTTTCTAACACTTCAAACCGTTCGTCATTTGGATACTTCTACAAGAAGTTATGACCAAATTACCAAAAGCTCGCAAAATGGGACACTACCGCGTCGCCCTATGCGGCGCGCCTGTGGGAATTTCCAGAACACTTCGCAAAATCATTTCTGGGCACATTTGTCACTGCCGCACCGTGCCCCGTGGCACACCACGCGGCGCGGCTGTGCAATTTTTGGGTTTTTATAACCCGACCCCCATTTCATTTATCTAGCCTAAGGGTTCATTTCTGGGGGATTTTCTGGTGTTTTAGAGAGAGGAAAGGGCGATTCTAGAGAGAGGAAATGGAGGACTAAGGATTTCACTACACTACCTTGAATCAAACCTTGAAATTTCATCAAAGGGTTGCTAGGTCTTCAAAGAGGAAAGAATTTATTTTCCCAGTCCTTCAATTTCAAAATTTAACTAGAAATGGGTAATTAGTAAGATAATTCTTGGGTATGTAAGTTAGCTATTTTTCATGCATGTGTTATCAAGGGGTGTAGGAAGATTGTTGAGCTAAAAATGGTAAACAATGGGTTGTGGGATGATGGAATCCTCCATGAAAGGTCCTTGAAACCTTAATGCACACCTAGTGTTTGATAAAATGCTCAAATGAGCTAGAACCATGATCATCTTCCTAATAATGGTTCAATTTGTTATATTTCTAAAATAGATTGAAGTTGCTAATAATTCCGGAATGTTTTAGAGTTTAAGAAAGCTCAATTGAGGTATGTTGGCTAAACTCTTCTTTAAGAATTGAACCCCCCATCACCCTTGTAAGTTCTAAGATGTTTATCATAAATTGATTATTCTGAATAAGCTTGTGACAAAGATATATGTTCGATTCATGTTTCAAGTGCTCTTATTAACCTATGGATTTTGTATCTACATGTTGTGACTCCAATGATATATTTCATATAAAAGTTATTATGCCAAATTGTGTAGAGATTGTGCTTGGGATTATACCTCCACCATCATTTATTGGGGTGAGGCGGCATGGACGCTTTGTGTAGGATGTTGGTATTGTTGTTACACCTATACCCGCATATACATTAGGGTGAGGCAGTATGGCCGCTTTGTGTAGGATTTTTGATATTGTTGTTGCACCTCCACCCGCCTATATATTGGGGGTGAGATGGTATGACTGCTTTGTGTAGGTTTTTGTCCTGTGGTTACACCTCCACCGGCATACATCGGGGTGAGGAGGCGGGGCAGCTTGAGTAGAGTTGTAGTATTATGCTTGCACCTCCACCCGCACACATTGGGGTGAGGCGGCGGGGCCGCTTTTTGTAAAGATGGTTACAAAGGATCTCGTCTTACAATTTACATATGATATTGAGAGCTCTTGATAAATTTGCTTTGGTTTAAACTTCTATCTATGCTATTCCATTGTCACCTTGATTCATCATATTCATGTTGTATTTCCAAGTTCTTGATTTGGTGTTTGGTTTTTATACTAGTACTATTCGACATGTACAAACGTCCCTTTTGCCGGGGGCACTGCATCTTTAATAGATGCAGGTGGTTCTACTGCGGAGGATATTGACCAGTGATAGCGGTACTCATTCTTCCCAGCTGACGTGGTGAGCCCTATTTTATTCCGGGGTTGTGTATCTTTGTTTCGTGTGTATTACTATGTTTTGAGGTATAGCCGGAGCCTTGTTGCCGGTACTATCATTGTATTCTTTGGTATCTTTAGAGGCTCCGTAGACATAGTGTGGGTTGTATATGGGTGTTGGGAATGTTAAACAAGTTGTGTTGTGATTGAATCACTTGTTCCACTTTGAACCATGGAGGTGTGTGTGTGTTTTGAGACTTATTAAATGAAGTAATTAATGGTAATGAATTTGGTATTGTCTATATGATCTCCTTGTTAGTTAATTAACAAAGTTATGTATACTCTTTAAATCATGGGTGAGTCGGGTAGAAAGTATTCAACAGGCTTGCTTGACCGGGTTCACTCGGTTGAGCACCGGTCGCGCTCCCCGAGTTTGGGGCATGACAAACATGGTATCAGAGTCTAAGGTTTTAAAGTGTCCTAGGATATCTCGGAGCCGGGTCTAGTAGAGTCCTTCTTATCGGTGGGTTGTCGACCACTTCTATAAGTTGGAGGCTATTTGAACATTTAGGAATAATACCCTTCTTTGATGATCTTGATCGTGCGATAAATCTAATTGTAAGATTGTTCCTCCTTTAACTCGTGCATTGCTCTAATTATCAGCACATGGCACCTAAGAAGAAGGCAAGAACTGGCCAGAGAGCCAATGTTACCCCAGGAGTGGCGGTTGATTCTATAATTGATGATGCGGGTGAACACCCGTGGTGTGAGGATATTCCCCCAATTACTACACCGCCTGATTCTACTATTCCTGCTTAGACTGAACCAGTTCCTACACCTGATGAGGGTGCAACGAATCCCCCAACTGATATTCCGGTTCCACCTCCAGCCCCAGTTTTCAGTCCCGATATTTCCGATAGGGATCTTAGGGGTGCCAAACAGATGTTGGCACAGATAGTGGCTTCTCAGGCCCAGAGATCGAGTGTTGGGCCTACTTCTTCCGGCCAGCCAGGAGAATCTGCTAATTCCAGGGTGAACAAGTTCCTTCAGTTAGATCCTCCAATGTTCATAGGTACTAATCCCGAGGAGGACCCCCAGGACTTCATTGATGATATGCACAAGACTCTCTGGGTTATGCATGCTACTGAGACAGAGGGAGTGGAGTTGGCCTCCTACCGCCTGAAAGAGGTGGCCTATTCGTGGTTTGAGTTGTGGGAGGAGTCCCGTGAGGAGGGGAGCCCTCCGGCGAGATGGGGTGAGTTCACAGATGCCTTTATGGATCACTTCTTGCCTGCCGAGACCAAGACGGCCCGTGCCACTGAGTTTGAGAGCCTGAAGTAGGGTAGCATGAGTGTGTGGGATTACCACAAGGAGTTCGCACGTCTGTCCAAGTATGCTATTCATATGTTGCCCACTATGGAGGCCAGGGTGTGCCAGTTTGTACAGGAACTTTGCCCTTTGGTTATTAATGAGGCCGCTACAACTGCCTTGAATTCTGATATGAACTATGGTACGATGGTGGCGTTTGCTCAAGCTTCAGAGAACCGCAAACTGAAAAATAGAATGGAGCGTGAGGGTAGCAACAAGGCCCGGTCTGCGAGCAATTTTGGTGGTTCTTCCGGTGGTGGTAATGGTAGGTCGGCATTTAGAGGAGGGTCATCAGGGCCATCTCAGTCCTTCACCCAGTCTTCGATGAGTGCACAACCATCAGGGCCCAGTTAGCAGCAGTGGAGTTGTTTCAAGTCCAGTCAGGGCAACAGGGGACCCCACCAGCAGGGTCGATCCAGAGGGAGGTTCCAGCAGCAGTGGAGCCCCCATGCCCTAAGTGTGGGAGGATTCACTATGGGGTTTGCTTCATGGACCTACCTATATGCTACGAGTGCGGTGTGAGGGGTCACATCCAGAGGGATTGCCGCTCGTCCCGCCGGATCATAGGCAGAGTTGCGGCGTAGCAAGCTAGTTCTGCAGCTACTACTTCCACAACACCTCCAGCTCGAGGCTCCCCAGCACCCACAAGGCGTGGTGCAACTAGGGGAGGTGCACAAAATTCGGGAGGACCCAGTAGATTCTATGCTATGCATAGGCATCGGGATTCAGAGGCTTCTCCAGATGTTATCACAGGTATATTTACTATCCAATCCCATGATGTATATGCTCTTATTGATCCCGATTCCACTTTTTCATATATCACTCCTTATGATGATATGGAAGTTGGGATAGAACCGGAACATCTTCATGAGCCGTTCTCTGTATCCACTCCGGTTGGTGAGTCTATTTTGGCAGCGGGAGTTTATAGGGATTGTGTTATCACGTTGTGTGGTTGGGACACCATGGCCGATCTCATTGAATTGTGGATGGTCTTTTTTGATGTAATAATGGGGATGGACTGGCTTTATTCATGTTTTACCAAGCTTGATTGCCGAACCAGGACCGTTAGGTTCGAATTTCCAAATGAACCAGTTATTGAATGGAAGGGGGATGATGTGGTGCCAAAGGGTAGGTTTATTTATTACCTTAAGGCCATGAAGATGATCAACAAGGGGTGTATTTACCATTTGGTCTGGGTTACGAACATCGATGTTGAGGCGCCTACACTTGAGTCCGTGCCTGTTGTGAATGAATTTCCTGAAGACTTTCCGAATGAGCTCCCTGGGATCCCACCAGACAGGGAGATTGATTTGGTGATTGATGTGATACCAGATACGCATCCTATATTTATTCTACCCTACAGAATTGCATCGAAAGAATTGAAGGAACTAAAGGAGCAGCTGAAGGACTTGTTAGAAAAGGGTTTTATCCGGCCGAGTGTGTCGCCTTGGGGCGCACCGGTTGTTTTTGTAAGGAAGAAAGATGGGTCACTGAGAATGTGTATTGACTATCGGCAGCTTAATAAAGTCACAATCAAGAATAAGTATCCACTGCCAAGAATAGATGATTTGTTTGATCAATTGCAAAGCGACAGGTACTTTTCCAAAATTTATTTAAGATCTGGGTATCACCAACTGAAGATCAGGGAGCAGGATATTCCAAAAACAACTTTTAGGACCCGGTATGGGCATTTTGAATTTCTAGTGATGTCTTTTGGGCTAACGAATGCCCCGACGGTATTCATGGATCTTATGAACTGAGTTTTCAAGCCGTTCCTCTACTCTTTTGTGATGGTATTTATTGACAATATCCTTGTATACTCACGCAATCGAGAGGACCATGCCGATCAACTCAGGGTAGTTCTGCAAATCCTATATCAGCACAAGTTATATGCAAAGTTTTCAAAATGTGAATTGTGGCTTGAATCTATCACATTCTTAGGTCATGTCGTCTCTAGTGAAGGAATTAAGGTTGATCCTCAGAAAATTGCAGCTGTGAAGAATTGGCCGAGGCCTACAACTCCAACAGATATTTGCAGTATCTTAGGCTTAGCTGTGTATTACAGAAAGCTTGTGGAAGGGTTCTCTACTCTTGCCTCTCCGTTGATTAAATTGACACAGAAGGCGGTTAAGTTCCAATGGTCAGATGCTTGTGAAAGGAGCTTTCAGGAGTTGAAATTGAGATTGACTACGGCACCAGTGTTGACCCTACCAGAGGGTACAAATGGGTTTATAGTATATTGTGATGCTTCAAGAATCGGACTTGGGTGTGTATTAATGTAACATGGCAAGGTTATAGCTTATGCTTCTAGGCAACTCAAGAATCATGAAAAGAACTATCCAACACATGACTTAGAACTTGTAGCGGTGGTATTTGCATTGAAGATTTGGCGTCATTACCTTTATGGGGTCCATGTGGATATATTCACGGATCATAAGAGCCTTCAATATATTTTCAAATAGAAGGAGCTAAATCTGAGGCAGAGAAGATGGCTTGAGTTACTCAAAGATTATGACATTGATATCCTGTATCACCCTGGAAAGGCCAATGTTGTGGCAGATGCTCATAGCCGGAAATCTATGGGTAGTTTGGCTCACTTGGAGGCATATCAAAGGCCGTTGGCCAAGGAGGTTCATCAGTTGGCTAGTTTGGGAGTTCGTCTTGCAGACTCTAGTGAAGGAGGGGTAATTATGCAAAATATGGCTGAGTCATCGCTTGTTGTGGAAGTCAAAGAGAAGCAATACGATGATCCATTATTGGTACTATTGAAGGAGGGGATTCATAAACATAAGACTATGGCTTTTTCTCTCGGCATAGATGATAGTACACTAAGGTACCCAGTGCGGTTATGTGTTCCAAATGTAGATGGTCTCCGGGAAAGAATCGTGACCGAGGCTCACACTTCTATGTATTTCATGCACCCGGGCTTTACAAAGATGTATCATGATCTCAAGGAAGTCTATTGGTGGAATGACATGAAGAGGAACCTGGCAGACATTTTTGCGAGGTGTCCGAATTGTCAGCAAGTGAAGGCCAAACACCAACGGCCTGGTGGGTTGGCACAGAATATAGAAATTCCAATATGGAAGTGGGAAATGATTAATATGGACTTTGTGGTAGGACTACCGTGCACTCAATACAAGTTTGACTCAATTTGGGTGATTGTGGATCGACTCACAAAATCAGCACACTTCTTACCAGTTAAATCTACCGACACAACGGAACAATATGCTCAGTTATATATCAAGGAAATAGTCAGGTTGCATGGCACTCCAGTTTCTATCATTTCTGATCGAGGGTCTCAATTCACGGCTAATATTTGGAAGACATTTCAGCAAGGTTTGGGTACTCAGGTGAATCTTAGTATAATCTTCCACCCACAGACTGACTGGCAGGCAGAGCGGGCTATTCAGACGCTTGAGGATATGATGCACGCTTGCGTTCTTGATTTCAGAAAAGGGTAGCTGGGATGACCATTTTCCACTCATAGAATTTGTCTACAACAAAAATTACCATGCTAGTATTCAGATGGCACCATTCAAGGCGTTATATGGTAGGAGATGTAGATCTCCCATTGGGTGGTTTGATATTGGGGAAGCTGAATTGATAGGACCAGACCTCGTGCATTAGGCTATAGAGAAGGTCAAAATCATTAAGGAGCGATTGAAAATTGCTCAAAGTCGTCAAAAGTCCTATTCAGATGTTCGTCGCAGGGATTTGGAGTTCAAAGAAGATGATTGGGTATTCTTGAATGTTCCCCCCATGAAGGGTGTAATGCGATTTGGTAAAAAGGGGAAATTGAGCCCAAGGTATTTCAGACTATACAGAATCATTCAAAGGATTGGTCAGGTGGCGTACAAGCTGGACCTACCACCTGAGATGTCATTAGTGCACCCGGTATTTCATGTGTCTATGTTGAAGAAGGTAATCGGAGATCTGTAGCTTATTGTGCCAGTTGAGACTATTGAGGTTAATGAAGAACTAACCTATGAAGAAATTCCAGTTTCCATTCTTGATAGGCAAGTCCGAAAACTGAGAAATAAAGAAATTGCCTCCGCAAAAATGTTGTGGCGATGTCAACAAGTTAAAGAAGCTACTTGGTAGGCCGAGGAAGATATGAAGAGGAAGTATCCTTATTTGTTTGAATAGCTATGTAATCTTTCTATGAAATTGTCGCCTATGAATGTTTTATCACTTGTACAGTTGATGTTAAAGGTGTTCATTTCTAGTTATATGTTGTTTATGAGGCCACGGTTGGTGTTGTTTTGGTGTTATATTACATCATTGGATTATGTATATGTTATTAGGATGTATTTCTGGGTTTCTCTTGCAGGTGGATAGGCTCAGTTTCAAGGGAAACGTTGCCGAAATTTCTGGAAAATTTGAGTGATAATAAAAAAGTTATAGGCTTGAAGTGTGTAAAAAAAGGGGATAAGTTATGTTATGTGTTTGGGGACGGATTCTACTTCTCATTCGAGGACGAATGATCCTAAGTGGGGGAGAATGTAACACCCCGAAAAATTTTGAAGTACTTAAGCGCTATTAAGAAAATTGATGTGCGCTAATTATATTATTTTATATGTAGACGAGGACTATTTATATGATGGATATCAATTGGATATGATAATAAGTGTACGAGGCATATTATAAGTGGTGTGGGGTCTAATAAGAGCCCTAAGTCTAAGTCAAGTTGGAAATTACTTGATAGACTAAAGTTACAAATGAGTATGCACAAGACCAAACTTTGGACGATCCTATATACATATATATAAGGATTTATGCGATGAAAAATCTATCAAATGAAAGATATTCGAGTCTAGTTTCTAACTCTTTAAACCGTTCGCCATTTGGACACTCCTACAAGAAGTTATGACCAAATTACCAAAATCTGGAAGAATGGGACACTGCCGTGCCGCCCCATGCGGCGCGCCTATGGGGATTTCTAGAACACTTCGCAAAAGCATTTCTGGGCACATTTTTCACTGCCGCACTGTGCCCCGCAGTGCCCCATGCGGTGCGGCTGTGCAATTTCTGGGTTTTTATAGCCCTATCCCCATTTCATTTATCTAGCCTAAGGGTTCATTTTTGGGGGATTTTCTGGTGTTTTAGAGAGAGGGAAGGGGGATTCTAGAGAGAGGAAAGGGAAGACTAAGGATTTCACTATCCTACCATGAATCAAACCCTGAAATTTCATCAAAGGGTTGCTAGGGCTTCAAAGAGGTAAGAATTTCTTTCCCCAATCCTTCAATTTCGAAATTTAACTAGAAATGGGTAATTAGTAAGATAATTCTTAGGTATGTAAGTTGTCTATTTTGCATGCATGTGTTATCAAGGGGTGTAGGAAGATTGTTGAGCTAAAAATGGTAAAAAATGGGTTGTGGGATGATGGAATCCTCCATGAAAGGTCCTTGAAACCTTAATGCACACCTAGTATTTGATAAAATGCTCAAATGAGCTAGAACCATGATCATCTTCCTAATATTGGTTCAATTTGTTATATTTCTAAAATAGATTTAAGTTGCTAAGAATTCTGAAACATTTTAGAGTTTAAGGAAGCTCAATTGAGGTATGTTGGGTAAAATCTTCTTTAAGAATTGAACCCCACATCACCCTTGTAAGTTCCAAGATGTTTATCTTAAATCGATTATTCCGAATAAGCTTGTGACAAAGATATATGTTCGATTCGTATTTCAAGTGCTCTTATTATGTTGTACTATAAATTGAGGTGTGTACCAACCTATGGATTTTGTTTCTGCATGTTGTGACTCCAATGACATATTTCATATAAAAGTTATTATGCCAAATTGTGTAGAGATTGTGCTTGGGATTACACCTCCACCCGCATTTATTGGGGTGAGGCGGTATGGCCGCTTTGTGTAGGATGTTGGTATTGTTGTTACACCACCACCCACATAAACATTGGGGTGAGGCGGTATGGACGCTTTGTGTAGGATTTTTGGTATTGTTGTTGCACCTCCACCCGCCTATATATTGGGGGTGAGGCGGTATGGCCGCTTTGTGTAGGTTTTGGTCCTGTGGTTACACCTCCACTCGCATACATTGGGGTGAGGCGGCATGGCCGCTTGAGTAGAGTTATGGTATTGTTCTTGCACCTCCACCCGCACACATTGGGGTGAGGCGGCGGGGCCACTTTGTGTAAAGATGGTTATAAAGGATCTTGTCTTACAATTTACATCATATGAAGCTACTCAAGACTTCAAATGGCTGAACGGAATGCAAATGCTCAAAACGACCTGTCGGGTCGTTACATTCTCCCCCACTTAAACATATGTTCATCCTTGAACGTGCCCAAAGTCGTTCCAAAGCCATCAAATCGTCGTGTAACCTTACCATGCACATACCCGGGGGTGATCCCACATCACCCAAACCATGTAAGCCTGATAACACAACATAAATGGAGATCATTACTTCAACCTTAGTCTGTAAACCTTAGAACCCAAATTTCCAACATCCGCATCCTTACAAGAAACAAATCTCGTATCTACACACTGTATAAATCTGAACAAGCTATATCAAGCCATAACCATAACCCAAGACGTAATCACATGATATACCATATAACTCGCATGCTCATAGCAATAATTCCCGATCACAGTAGCTGCTCAAAACGAACCCAATACCGGTAATAAGCCTCATATCAAATAAAACCTCATTCAAAACCTTCGTACACTACCCATGATGAAAGAAACATACAGAAACTCATAACCACTCATCATATCGACAAGTCATGGAGCCCTCTTTCGTCCGATAAGAACCGAAGCCAAATCCTAAGTCGATTTTCGATATTCTTCCTCCATACATACTGTAATCAAATTCGATAGTACACATTCTAGGTCCAATGACCTCATCTCATAAAACATAACTATTCTATTGGCATGCCACACCAATACAACCTAAAGCCACAACCCGTGCAACCCGTGCACTAATAAGCAATAATTCAGATGCACCCATAAATGGAAAATGACTCAAATAAGAGAACCGTTCCGCAAGATCAACAAGTACCACCACAACCGCAATGTTATGAACCCATCATACATAGTAGATCCAAGACACATGAATCTAACACAAAAAATAATATCCCAACACAACTCCGCTGCAATGCGTGACCCCATCCAAACACTGATCCCATGAAATACCTCAAGCCACAATGCTCAATATCAATAACCACGCGCAATTCGACATCAAGTACATGAAGTGCACGAACATAATCATGGAGAAGTGAATAACAATATATACCACAACCTAGAAAAATCATAACCAAGACGCAATCAACCATTCAACACCCCAATAACCATCTCGCTCGAATTTCGCTACAAGGCCCAAATAGAACCGCATCATATGTGCACATAACCAACAAAATCGACACTCCTCATAGCATAGAAGAGTAACACATAGAACATATCAGAACACATTCAAGCTCAACTCTAACCTAAGGACACACCCTTCAAAAATAACGGTGTTGATTCAACAAATCCGACTTGGTGTAGAATACATATCCTCATTGGGCCTACCAATGAGCCCCCAAATCAACTCCGGTCATCCCCAAATGGATAAATGGACCTCCAAAAGTCCACAATGACCTAACCATAGCACGTACTACCATCTAGCTAACTTTGGCCACATCTTCACAGTCCACAACCCTGAAATAATCTGCTTATGAGAACTTATAGTCTCCAAATCCATAGAACACATGAATCACCATAGCTGATCCCAACTCCACCACCCGAATGGCTAACATATCTCTCATACATAATCATCCTCACGAGAAATGCTTTTATGCATAGCAAAATCTGAACATCAGCAGTCGATAAACCAGGCGAGTACCGCAATACCAATGAAGCATTCGTAAGTCAAAACACAGTGCTCCTTCTGAAATGCGCATCCTTCTTAGGCAATACCAAGTAGTAATAGCATTCATCTAGTCATCTAAACCGTCCATATTGTCTAAGAATTCATGACCTTCCCTCCCAAACTGAACCGTGACCTTGCACATGCAAATCTCAATTCCCCACAATACACCACATCTACCATGCCATCATATGAAAAGCACGAGAATCTCATAATCAATTCTGAGTCACCAGCAGGATGCATACCCGATCAGTAAGAAACCTTCCATTTGATCCCAACCAGGAGAAAATTACAATACGCAACATTCTCCTCACGCCGGTAAGAAATATCCATCTCAAACAATGTAGAGACCATCAAGAATTCTTCGAAACCCATTTGCACATAACCAATCCATCAGAACTGAATCTCTCTAACTCAACCAAGCCACGCATGTCACAAAACCCAAGAGTATTGCCACAAAACACATGTAGAGACTCGCCACATCATAAGTACCCAAAGAATTGATCATATCCACTACTGTGCTGATCCAACCTACTACCAACCTGTCCTATTTCTCCAAGTTCCTTCCAAATTTTCCTAAAGTTGATACTTCTCCTTGCCAGAACACCATGATCCTTACCCAAAGCTCACCACTAGAGATCCTAGCATAAAACCACACCGCCCTAAGGCCCATAAGCCGTTGTATCCCTCTTAAGCACCCCAAAAGTACCACAACCGAGACACCCACTCTGAAGAGACCTTCTGTGAATCTAAAGTCGTTTCCTTTACCTTCTTGATACTGAAATGTGGAATCCATATTGATATAAAAATACCATGAGTCTCGACACTATCCAGTATAAATCACAGATTCTAGCCATATACAAATCCGAAATATTCTCAATTGCTACATATAGATCTTGAATCCATTAGAACCTTCTCGAGAGACATCCACTCTGCTCAAATCTCAATTGCACCGCCCAAACAGGCCGAATGACCTCTGCCCCATTAGCACGACAACACCCAAAGAAGTAACCTCGCCTTAATGAAACCGAGCAAATTCCTACTCCATGTGCACTACATCCTTCACGAATAACAACTCAATCATTCCATTATTCCCATATACCCATAAAGTGTAATACACCATGCATCAAGAAATTTCCTTGCTTACGTCATCCTCAAAACCAGCCTCTACAAGTCATAAACGATCCATAAGTATGCCTCAGGCCGAAACCAATATAACATGTAACGATGCAATCAAATCGTCGATATCAGACTCCCCCACTTGGCTCAAAGCCATAGATCAAAATGCTCGTAACTCACAATGCCCATAATCTATATCTGCCATAATACCGCAGTGAGATTTAACTAAATCTTTCATAAGCTCATGTAACACAACCCATAAAATACCTCAAATCATTCGCTAAGCCCGCATTCATCCTTGTGACAGTCAGGTCAACTTTCTCAACCAATCCAAACTTAAATCGCACCACATATAACCCACTGGTAGAAAGAAACTCTCCACACAACATAATAAGGATCACACATCCGTAGATTACCCCGTAGGTAATAACCCACCTGCTTAGCCTCAAACTGACATCTCATTATACCCTTTCACAGCCACAATTACTACACAATCACTTAATCTTCCTGAGTCTGACCTCATCCACAAGACATGAGAATCTACTACATTCCACAAATAAATGACATGAAAGTTCCCTCAACACACTCATAACTCAAGACTGTACAACACATCAAGACAGACTTCAAGCATCCAATAGTCCTTTCCACATCCCAAGCAAACTTGTCTCGCCACATCCAAACCATTTGAACGTATACCGTAGTCACGTTATACTCATCACATAGCCATCCAACCACTCACCGAGCCATAAATTCCACTCATATGGACACTACCAAACATATAAGTCCAAAAGCACATGCTCACACAACTAAAACTACCAAGCCTAAGTTGCAGTCTAAATCTGGCCTCAAGTCTTCTAGATTGGCCCATCACCAAAACACAAAAAATGCATCTCGCACCTCATCCATGGAATCGCAAGCCGTCGATGCACAACTGATATCGAGCACTCACATACGCATACGAGTGAGTGGAAAGAATTAAAAGAGATATGCTTCAAGATGAATCAATACCGCACCATAAGGAAAGAAAGATGGGAAGTTTATCCTAAGTGCCCTGTAGCCTCTCGAAGATAGGTATGGACGTCATCATACTGATCCGTAAGACTCTACTAGACACTTGCTCATGACTCTTAGAATCCATGAGCCTAGAGCTCTGATACCAACTTGTCACGACCCAAAATCCAACTAGTCGTGATGGCACCTAACACATCCCGCTAGGTAAGCGAATTAACAATAAACCACAATATAATGATAATGATAAGAGTCAAGAATAAAATAACTGAATTTTATACAGCTCCCCAAGGACTGGTAGTACAAATCATGAGCTTCTAAGACTTAGAATTTACAAAGCTGGTATGAAATAAATACATTATCTGTTCGAAATGTACATAAACAGATTTATAAATCTAAAGCTACCAAGAACAAGAGGCAGCTATAACCGGAACGCAGGTTCATCTTCAATGACAGCTCCCGCCATACACAGCAACATCAACTCCAAAATCTGCACGCATGGTGCAGAAGTGTAGTATGAGTACAACCGACCCCATGTACTCAATAAGTAACAAACCTAACCTTAGGTTGAAAGTAGTGACGAGCTTGGACAACGGTTAGAGTCCAACACCAATAGCCAGGAACAACTCGTAACAATATAAATAAAGCAGTACAAGTAATAACTCAAAGATATGATGCTCATCTCGTTCATACTTATGGAAAATAGGCATGCTTTTCAGGTATAACAGTAAAACCCAAATCTTTCATCGAAATCACCAAAATATGAGTGTATCAGAAAACTATGATTTTTTCCAAAAACCTTCAACAACAGATATGATATTTCATTATCAGATGGCATGAGGAAAGTACATCTCTATGCCTACATGTCAATGTGCATGTGAAGTCATACATGTCAGAGTATCGTAAAGCAAGAGGGAATGCATCTCTATGCCTATATGCCAAGTATGCATGTCAAGTGTAATGCACCACATTGATAAACTCATGTGCTCATGCTCTTAGAGCAGTCAACCTCACTCAGCACGCTCAATCACTCGGTCCTCTCAGTCACTTAGTCCTCCCGGTCACTAAGTCCTCCCAATCATTCGGCACTCGCACTTAGTAGGTACAGCGCTCACTGCTGGTATGTCAAACTTGGTGCCACACGCCCATCACCTAGCATGTGCTTCACCTCAACATCAAATACATAACACATATATTTAGGGGTTCATACCCTCGGCACCAAGTTTAGAAGTGTTACTTACCTCGAACAAGCTAAATCCAATATCGAGCAAGCCAAATAATACCCTAGAAACTCCATCCCACGCGTACCAACCTCCGAACGACTCGAAACTAGCCAAAAGCAACTCAAGAATATCAAATAATGCCAAAGGAAACAAACCCAATCGATAAAGGTTGAATCTTTAATCAAAAGCCCAAAGTTAATCAAAAGGTCAAACTCGAGCTCGCACCTCAGAGCCCGACGAAACTCACAAAATCCGATAATCCATTCAATTACGAGTCCAACCATACTAGTTTTACTCAAATCCGACTCCGAATAGATGTTCAAAACTCAAGAATTGTCTTTATGAAATTTTTGACAACCCCCCCCAAATTTCACTTTGAAATCATCAATCAAATGCCAAAATAAAGATGGATTATTCAAATATAACCAAACCCGAGTATAGAATGAACAAACTGAAAAACTCTGAATGGTCTGCCTTTAAAATCGGCCAAATCCGAGCTCCCCAACTCAAAATATGACCAAATGAACAAGCCCTCGATATTATATATTTCTTCCCAGCTGTTCTACCTCGTTTCGCATGCCAAACGATCCTGAAACTCACTTTTGATGCCTTCAATGAATTCCTTATAATGAAGGAGATATGTCGGCTTCAATATTTGAAAATAGTGAAGATTTTTAAATAAGAATTCAGTGGCAATTTCATAATTAATTTGAAAGAAATCTGGCAACCCAATTCTTAGTAAAATGACCATAAATTCCTCATACGATGTCGAAACTTTATGATTCTAGTTGCTATGGTTCCAACATTACGATACGGATCTAATGCTTCAATCAAAATAGAAATTGGAGCTCATTTTCTTAATGTGATACCATTTATGCTTGAAGAAACGATGTCGAAACATAAAAAAAGAGCGCAACACAATCCAAACCTATCCGAACTTCACCCGAGCCCCTCGGGACCCCGTTCGAACATACGAACAAGTCCCATAACATAACACGGACTTATTCGAGGCCTCAAATCACACATAACAACATCAAAAACGACGAATCATACCTCAAATCAAACTTAATGAACTTTGAATCTTTCAACTTCCAAAACTCGTGTCGAACCTTATCAAATCAACTCGGAATAAACTCAAATTTTGCACACAAGTCTCAAATGACATAAAGAAGCTATTCCAATTCCCAAAACCATAATTTGAACCCGATATCATCAAAGTCAACTCCCGATCAAACTTATGAACATTCCAAACCTTCAAATTTCCAACTTTTGCCAAATAGTGCAGAAATCTTTTAGAAATATCCAAATGGAAATCCAGTCATACGCCCAAGTCCAAAATTTCCATCCGGACCTAACGGAACTATCAAAACTCTTATCCGAGGTCAAGTACTAAAAAGTCAAACTTGGTCAACTCTTCCAACTTAAAGTTTCTTAGTTGAGAATCATTCTTCCAAATCAATTTCGAATAACCTGAAAACCAAAACCAATGATTCACACAAGTCATAATACATCATATGAAGCTACTCAAGACTTCAAACAGCTGAACAAAATGCAAATGCTCAAAATAACTGGTCGGGTCATTACAAGATCCTGGTTCCGAGGTCGTTTACTCAAAATGTAGACTCAAGTCAAACTGGGCCATCTTAGGCCACTTTTAAGGAATTAAGTGTTCTGATTTCCATCCGAACTCTTCCAAAACCAAATCAACCATCCACACAAGTTATAAAATCGTAAAAGCACATAGAGTGAGTCTTAATTAGGGGAACATGGATCTAGAAAGCAAAACGACTGGTCGGGTCATTACAATTTGGCCCTTTTCCCTAGAAAAAAAATTGAAAACAAGAACTATATTCCACTGGTAGATTGAGGAAGGGAAACGAGAATAGTGGAATTGAACACACTTAGGGGTCGTTTGGTAGGGTGTATAAGAATAGTGTTGAATAAATTGTATTATTAATACATGAATTAGTAATGCATGGGTTAGTAATGCAAGCATTAGTTGTGCAGAAATTTATTCTTAATCACTATTTGGTGTGGTGTATTAAAAATTAAAATGCATTGCATAAGTTTTAAGAAAATTAGTTGTTTACAAAAATGTCCTCCATATGCTTTAGCTTTAAAGGACTTTAAAGATAATTTTGTCTTTAACCATGCTAATGCAAGCATTAATAGCCTTGGTATTGCTAATATCATGGTTTTCTATGTATTACTTATACATATGATAATACCAAATAGGTTGTATAACTAATACTTGCATTAGTAATACATAGGTTGAAAAAGTGTACTAAATAAAGAATTAGTAATACCAAAAGCTAATGCATGCATTATTTCCCCTAATGCATCCTACCAAACGACCCCCTATTTGGTTGGAAAATAAGTTGTCCCAAGATTAATTATCTCGGGATTAGTTATCTCAGAACTGTTATCTCATCCTCCCATAGGGATAAAAATAATATTATAATCTCGGGATAATTGATCCCATGATAAGTTATACCGTAATTTTATCCCAATCAAACGTGGGATAAACTCAACATAAATTTAATTTTGGGATTAATTATCCCTTATCTCTCATACTAAATGAGCCTTATTGTGGTGATATTCCCACTAATATTATCCGATTACAAACCTTGGTGTAAACTGCTTTGCGATGGAAAAATAATTTTGTTGTATCGTATATGTTTTCTTCATTGTGGAGAAAGATTAATTGGTTTGTCTAAGTGATTTTTCTTTTATTTGATGCTTACTTTCTCTTAATTAAGTATACTAGTATTAGTACCCGCACGATGCGCGAACATAAATTATATTAAGTTGTGATTTGAGTTATTTATATTATGTGCAAATAACCTTTAAATATAAACCTCCTAGATAAAAATTATATATAATTATCAGATATTTATTAAGAAGACGCGCATAAAACTATTTCTCAAATCTCGAGAATAGTAGATAACCAATTTTTCTATTTTATATTTACAACAATCCAACCCCTAGATTATAGTACTTGTTGTAGACAATAAATTTGCGTCAAATAAAGAATCGAGACCGAAAATATTACAACAATCGTAGTATTTTATTTTAAATAATTTGAGTGTTACAATCTCTACGATTCCTCTGATTCTTTTTTCCAATAGTAAATAAATTCAAGGGCCTTTGAGCTTGATTTTGAATCTATATGTTTTTCCATGAATGATGATCTTTAATTCAACTAACACGAACTTTGATTTGAACTCTTACTCCTTGAACCTTGATTTGTTCTTCGTTCTTGAGCTTGAACTTGATTTCTTGATCTTGAACTTGATTGGTTGAAGCTTGTAGAGGATTTCAGCGTTTGATCCTCCTTGATTCTTATTATAGTTTTTGGTGTCTTTTCTGAGTTATGGAGACCCCTATTTATAGTTGAAGGAGAGAAGAGTTGCAATGAGAATAAACTCTTTCCGACCAGTCAGATTGAAGCGTGACAAGACTATATTTGATTGGCCGGAACATGTCACTTGCACATATAGCACGATTTTATTGGCCTTTTAATTTGACTTCTCATGCCTTGTCATTTTGAAACATGACACGATCCAATTGGCTCTTACGTTTGACTTGGCGTTCCATGTCATTTGACACGTGACACCAAACTGGGCCTCTAGGAAGATGACATCTCGGGTTTAATAAAGTAGGCTGATCATTCGTAGCCCAATTTAATGGGATAGCCCAATGGACTTGGACTTATTTATTAAGTCCATATATATTGGACTTATATAATTAATCCAATTATACTAGCCCAAAAAATTTATTTGGACTAATATATCTTGATTTAAAATAAAGTCTAAATTAATTTTTGAATTTAAATTCAACAAATATTTTATGCCTACAAATGCTCTCCTACTTCAAGACTTATCGGGGTATTTATACAAGACTAGACTTGAAGTTGTAACGACCCGTTCGGTCATTTTGTGTAATTACGCCCAATTTCCCCTTTTCATGCTTCACACATGTATGTTTATAATTTTATGACTTGCGGGGTCGGTTAGTTTTATTCCGGGAAGCTTTCAGATTGATTAGGACCCTTGATTCTTGACTTAGAAGTTTAAATTAGAAAAGGTTGACTAAACTTTAACTTTTGTGAAAATGACCCCGGAACTGTGTTTCTATTACTCTGATAGCTTCGTATCGTGATTTTGGACTTGGGTGTATGCCCAGAGTTTATTTGGAAGTCCGTAGGTTGATTTATGTTGATTTGCCGAAATTTGGCAATTTGAAGTTGAAAAGTTTGACCGTAGGTTGACTTTTAGCTATCGAGCTCGGAATTTGATTTTGGGACTTGGAATTAGTCCGTTATGTTATTTAGAACTTGTATGCAAAATTTGGTGTCATTTGGAGTTGATTTGATAGGATTCTGATGTTTAGTTGAAATTCTAGAAGTTCTTGAAAAATTCTTTGAAATTCATGCGTTTTAGAGTTCAATTCGTAATTTATATGTTATTTTTGTATTTGAATTGCGCGAGCAAGTTCGTATGATATTTTTAAACTTGTGTGGATGTTTGGTTTGGAGCCCCGAGGGCTCGGGTGAGTTTCGGATTCTTAGCGGAATGTTGATAGAGTTTAAGTTTGCTGGTTTTTGCACAGGTGCCTCAGGTCTCGCATTTGCGAGTTTTTGGATCGCCATTGCAATGTTAGGCCAAGTCTTCTAGGTTCACATTTGTGAACCTAGTGTTCGCATTTGCGATAGGCACCTGGGGGGAGCTGGCTCGCATTTGCGATCTTTATTGTCACATTTGCGGAGGTCCAATATTCGCAATTGCGAACTTTTCATCGCATTTGCGATGACAACAGGAATGGAAGGGCTTCACTTTTGCAATGGATACTTCGCATTTGGGGGTACGTGACTGGACAAAAAGCTCAGGGACGCGATTTTTGAACTCATTCTCTCATTTTTGAACCCTAGACTCGGTAGAAGGTGATTTGGAGAGGGGTTTTTCACCTATAAACCTTGGGCAAGTGATTCTAATCTATTTCTAATCATATTCCATCAATATATCTTAGATTTTAACATCAAACTCATGTGAATCAAAGTGAAACTTTGTCAAGTTTTTGAAAAATAAGAAATTGCGTTTTGAGAGTCGATTTGGACTCAGATTTTGAAACTAATTACATATATGAACTCGTGGGGTCATGTGCAGACAAAATTTACCATTGGACCAGGATTTTGACTGGAAGGGCCCCGAGTTGACTTTTGTTGACTTTTTGGAAAAAGTGTAAAGATCTTTACCTTATCTATTGCAATTGAATTTCCTAACATTATTTGATGATATTGAGTCAATATTTGTTAGATTTGAGCTGTGTGGAGGTGGATTTTAAGGGGAAAACTATTTCCGAGTGTTGAATTGGCCTAGTTGAGGTAAGTGTCTTGCCTAACTTCGTGTGGGGGAACTACCCCTTAGAATTGGTATTGTTTGATTCAATTATGCTAAGTGAAATCCGTGAACGCAAGGTGACGAGTGGGTACACGGGTTGTACATGGTATTTGACCGGTTTAGGCTACGCAGACTATTTCCATGCTTTAATTGAAATTCCATATCATGTTCTAAATTCTCATAGTCAATATATCCTTATTTGTGTTAGTCTATCCTTACATGCCTTAATTGACTTGTTTATCACTTCTTCTACATGCTACTTGATAAATTGCTCTCATGTTTAGTTGAACTTGTTGACTCTTTTATTGTTACATAATATCTCTTCATTGTTAGTTATCAGTATTTGAAGTTATTGATTGTGTTATCTCTTTCCTTATTGGTTATCATTACTTGAAGTAATTGTTCATGTTATCCCTTTTCCTTGTTGATTTCAACTCATTGTTAAATGTTATCTCTTTTATTGTGAGTTAGTCTTATCTACTATTGGGGTTATACATTATTTCTCTCATTGTTGAGTTATTTGGTATTGAAGTTGTTAAAGTCGTTAACACGTTTAAGCGAAGTTGGTTATTTTTGAGATATCTATCTTATTGAGCATTCTACATTCATTGTTGTTGTTAATATTCTTGTGTACGTTGTGGTGGAGCCATGGGCTATTGTTGTGGAAACATTGGTATTGTTGTTGTTGTTGGATGATATATGGGCACTTGTGGTGTGAATTGTTATTGTGATATGATATTGACACGCATGCGGCGGTATAAGGCTTGGGGTTAATGTACATGCGGCGGTATAAGGTGGGACTTATGTACGTGTTGCTTATTGGGAACTACGTGAAGCCATGCAGCATCATAAGGCGGGCTAAAGTGCATGTAGCTATTTAGGAAAAACTGTTTTCAAAACCTATTTCAAATGTAAGGCTCACGTGGCGGTATGAGGAAATATTGTGATTGAAATTGAGAAATGTGAATACGAGGCAGTACCTCGGTTATGGTTCTTGATTAGACGAGGCGGTACCTCGGTTTTGATTTCATTATACACGAGGAAGTACCTCGTTGTGATTCTTGCTGCTTATTTCACGTTACAAAGTGTTTTGGTGGGAATATTTCTTGTTGTTTCATTCTTCATTGTTCTAGCAGTTGCTGTCCGTACATGATCATTGTAGCCCCTTAGTTGCTTCTTTTATGCTATTTCCATTGTTGATTTCCGGTACTAGTTCATGCTATTATTGTTACACCCTATATTTTCGTACATAAAAATGCATCGTAAGCAAACTAATGTAGGACCAAAAATGAGATAATATTTAAAAGTATATAAATTAATTTAATCATGTTACCTCTGAGGTTACAAATATTGAAGATCATGAACAACAAGTACAAAGAGGGTTGGACGGTTCAGAAGCTAAAGCAATTGAAGAAAATAATGTTTCGTCGAAAGTCGACAAGTTGGGAATATTATAACATATACCTTTGGGGTGAGACTAGGGTGCTTAACATGATAAGGAGATTATGTTATGATTTATATTAGTCGTATGACATCCGTGTGTTATGTTTTGAAGTCAAGAGAGTTGTGGAACAAAAGTCGATGAAAGTCATCACAAGTTACATTCATAAGTTTTACTGAAACTTTGGGTCAAATGTAACTATGATTTTCTCCCAATATACTTAGAGTTATGGGGTGTTCCACCCATCACATTAAAGATCTATGAGTCTATTTTCCAACGCATTAAACCGTTTGTCAATACGACATTGGAGTAGAAAGATATGGGCATTTGTGCGATACTGCGCAAGCTGCTAGGTGACAAGTAGGTGTGTCACCTACTTGCTTAAATGAGAGCCCAAAAAAAGGGGCCATTTCGGGTCGTCCAAAGAGGCCTTTTAAGGGCCTATTTTCTTCATATATTAGACTTAAAATAGAGCATAATAACCAGACATAAGCTCTGCAAAGAATCCTCCCAAAAATTTCCCACAAACCCTAATTGATTTTCTCTCCCTTTCAAGTTCCAATTGGAGGTAAAACCTAGAGTTTGAAGAACCAAGATAAGAGCTGAGTTATCCAACAAATAAGGTGAGTTTACTTCTCTCTTTCATCCAATTTTTCTTCTGTAAATTCATGGTAAGTCGTTCTATACTTGTAAGAACTCACGGGACGGTGATCGGAAGCCGTGAGTTTGAGTTATTCACTTGTAGCGGACTGTTTTGTGGACTGTTTTGTGTTGCTGTTGGGCTGCGTGTTTTACTACTATTTTGTGGAGTTTCGGAGGAGGAAGGGGGTTTATAAACACCATATAAATGTAGGGTGGTTGGCTGGTCATTCGTCATAACATTTTCGGGTCATTTGACACTACTACAGTGGTCGTTTTGTGTACGAAGAGATTGGGGTGTGTTGGGCTGTTTTGTAGTATTTGATAGTGTATATAGGGCTGGAAAATGATGTATATATGTTGCGATAGTTGTACCTTTCGTAACTTAACGATAGTATTATTATCATTCTTGTAGATTAAGGTACGAAGAGGTGAGTTCAACTTGGTGATTGGAAAGATTGTGATAAGGTATGTTAAGGCTAAGCCTTCCTTCATTTTGGCATGATCTCGTAGCTACATGTGTTAGTAATGAGACAAAAAGAGAAGTTCATATTCATGAATTTATTCACACTATTCTAGTCTCATAAGTTACAATATTATTCCTTATCGAGACTCTATATTCAATTTTAGTATTGTCTTCTTCCAGTCAAGAGAGCAGCAAGCCTATATATACAGTATTATAGTATTTTCATTACCATCGAGCTATAATCGATGGGCAGGCCCCTATTGGGCAACCTCTGATCAGATGGAAAGTTATATACCGAGCCTACTGTGGCCGAGCGCCTATGAGCAAGCCCAGCATGGTCGAGATACATCGCCTAGTATGGCCGAGCGCCTATGAGCGAGCCTACTATGGCAGAGCAGTTATATATACCGAGCCTTATAAGGCCGTACAATTATTTTACTTACTATATTGAAGGAGTTGAGTCAGTATCAGCAGGTAAGTATATCTCCAGATCATCCTTGACTCCCAGTTACTTCCAGTTATTATATTATCAGTTCAGTTTTGATTTTCAGTTATGTTATTGCCTTACATACTCGGTACATTATTTCATACTGACGTCCCTTTTCCGGGGACGCTGCATTTCATGCATGCAGGTTTAGATAGACAGACGAGTAGATCTCCTCAGTAGGTGTTTCCAGAGTTTAGCCTGATCGGTAAGCTCCACGTCTTTCGGAGTTGCCAGGTCTAGAGTGTTGTGTACATCTTATGTATATCTGTATATATGTTATGGGTAGGTCGGGGCCCTGTTCCGATCATAGTACATCTATCAGTAGAGGCTTGTAGACATATCCTATTGGTTAGTGCAGTATGTTGGGTTTGTAGGCCTGGTATGTATAATTTGGTGGTTTGTCAGCTGTAGTAGCTATGACGGCCTTTTCAGCCTAGCTTTATATTGATGTTTAGTTAGCGCTAGTTTTCATTCAGTTTTATATTTTGCTTCGCAAATTGTCTTGCAAGGTGGCCCCATGGCCAAAGTATGACATTATGTGTTCAGAGTCCCTTAGTCGCAATTTGGTACGCCAGGTTAGGTGAGGCACCGGGTGCTTGTCTCGCTCCTAGGTTCGGGGCATGACAAACTTGGTATCAGAGCAGTTCTATCCTAGGGAGTCTACAAGCCGTGTCTAGTAGAGTCTTGTTCATAGATGTGTTGTGCACCACATTATATAAGCAGGGCACTACAGGGCATTTAGGAGTTGGTTACCCTTCTTTGCAATCTAAATCGTGCTACAGAACTGAGTTATAGGAAATTTGAATTAAACTTATGTGTTGGTGTTTGCATGCACAGATGACGGTGACTAGGAAGACTACGGCTAGCCAGAGGAGAGATACAGCAGTAGGTGAGGGGACCAGCAGGGTACCCCCAGTAGATTGGGCCCAGTCTGAGGCTCAAGGTGAGACCCCTACTCAGCCATTACCGGCTCCTCCACCAACTACGGAGATTCCTAGGGAAACCGCACATCCAGTTCCCCCTCCACTTCTATCAGATCAGGACTTAAGGAGTGCGGTGCATTTGTTGACACAGTTGGTAGCAACCCAGCAATAGGCTAGGGCATCAGCTAGTGCAGGAACTTCTGAGGGGTCTGGGAGTTTAAGGGTCCGAGAGTTTATTGCTTTGAGTCCCCCAGAGTTCACGGGGACAGATCAGAGGGAGGACCCGCAGGATTTCATAGATTAGCTTCACAGGATCTTTCGTGTTATGCATGCCACGGAGAAAGAGGCAGTTGAGCTAGCAGCTTTTCGACTCCGAGATATAGCCATCCTTTGGTATGAGGGATGGGAGAGATCCAGGGGACGTGATGCACCTCCAGCTATTTGGGAGAATTTTTCAGATGCCTTCCTTGACTAGTACTTACCACGGGAGATCCGACAGGCTCGAGTCGATCAGTTTCTAGCCCTCAAGCAGGGTAATATGAGTGTTCGAGAGTATAGTCTCCGTTTTGACTCATTGGCCAGATATGCACCATCCATAGTTGCTACTATGCGGGATAGGATTCACAGGTTTATAGCAGGGTTAGCCCCAGAGTTAACCGAGGCATGTGCCACCGCTGCATTGCAGGATAGTATGGATATCTCCCGGATTCAGGCATTTGCCCAGAATATAGAAAGGGGTAGGCATCGGCAGCAGGGTACAGAGAGGGCTGAGCAAGGGCAACGTAAGAGGATGAGATTTCCCAGGTCTCAGGAGAAATATCAGGGTAGTTATAGGACCCAGTACTTCGGACGGCCACCTAGGCCTCCGCCACCTCAGTTACAGGGTTACAGGTATGACCGCTATACTCAGTCAGGACCAGGTGAGAGCTCATGGGCGTCGGGTTTGCAGCGACAGCGAGGATCTGTGCAGACATGGTCATTTCCTCCACGGTGTGACATCTGTGGTAGAGGACACTTGGGCCAATGCCGAGCAGGTTCTGATGCTTGTTATACATGTGGGCGTCCAGGGCATATGATGCGGGATTGCCCAAATAGAGATTCGGGGGGAATGGCACAACCAGCGAGTTCAGCAACAGGATCATCTATGTCCGTGCATCCTTCAGGGCGCGAGTCTCAGTCTTCGGCTGGTAGAGGTCGGGGCAGAGGTAGAGGTTCCAGTTCAAGTGGTAATCAGAACCGTATCTATGCTTTAGCGGGTCGACAGGACCAGGAGTCTTCACCAGACGTTGTGACAGGTATATTAACCATTTTCTCTCACGATGCTTATGCTTTGATAGACCCAGGATCTACTTTATCGTATATTACCCCATTTGTCGCGAGGAAGTTTGGTATAGTGCCTGAAATACTAAGTGATCCTTTTGCGGTATCTACACCGGTCGGAGAATCGATTATTGCTAGACGGGTTTACCGAGGTTGTACGGTGACAATTTGTAGTCGTCAGACCTCAGCTGACCTAGTTGAGCTAGAGATGATGGATTTTGATGCTATCATGGGCATGGACTGGTTGGCAGCTTGCTATGCCACAGTTGATTGCCGAGCAAAGGCTGCCAGATTTCATTTTTCAGGTGAGCCAGTCCTTGAATGGGTAGGTAATACACCAACACCCAGAGGTAGGTTTATTTCCTATCTGAAGGCGAGGAAAATGATCGCAAAAGGGTGCATTTATCATATTGTGCGAGTTAGAGATGCAGATGCTGAGATACCTACACTTCAGTCTATTCCCGTAGTCAAAGAGTATGCAGATGTGTTTCCAGATGAGCTTCCAGGTATTCCTCCAGAGCGAGAGATTGATTTTAGCATCGATTTGCTTCCTGGAACTCAACCAATATCCGTCCCTCCGTATAGAATGGCACCTGGCGAATTGAAGGAGTTGAAGGAGCAGTTAAAAGATTTGTTGGAGAAAGGTTACATCAGGCCCAGTACCTCACCTTGGGGTGCACCAGTACTATTTGTGCGGAAGAAAGACGGCTCGCTGAGGATGTGTATCGATTATAGGCAGCTGAACAAGGTAACTATTAAGAATAAGTATCCACTTCCAAGGATCGATGACTTGTTTGATCAGTTGCAGGGGCTAGATGCTTTTCAAAGATAGATTTGAGGTCGGGGTACCACCAAGTCAGAGTTCGGGAAAAAGATATTCCGAAGACAGCCTTCAAGACCCGATATGGCCACTTCGAGTTCCTTGTCATGTCCTTCGGGTTGACTAATGCACCCGCTGTATTTATGGACTTGATGAATAGCCTATTCCGACCATTTTTAGATCTGTTCGTGATAGTATTTATTGATGATATTCTGGTTTATTCCCGTTCAGAGGATGAGCATGCGGACCACCTGCGAGCGGTACTCCAAACCCTCCGTGATCGTAAGTTGTATGCTAAGTTTTCTAAATGTGAGTTTTGGTTGAAGTCTGTAGCATTCTTGGGGCATATTGTATCAGATGAAGGGATAAAGGTGGACACTCAGAAGATTGAGGCCGTGAAATCTTGGCCTAGACCTACCACTCCGATAGAGGTTCGTAGCTTTCTAGGCTTAGCAGGATACTATCGGAGGTTCGTAGAGGGTTTTTCTTCCCTTTCGGCACCATTGACGAAGTTGACACAGAAAGAAACTAAGTTTCAATGGACAGAGGCTTGCAAGCGGAGTTTCCAAGAGCTTAAGAACAGGTTGACCTCAGCTCCAGTTCTAACACTTCCAGAGGGTCTAGAGGGTTATGCCGTGTATTGTGATGCATTAGGTGTCGGGTTAGGATGTGTCCTGATGCAACATAGGAAGGTAATTGCGTATGCTTCAAGGCAGTTGAGGAAGCACGAGAGGAATTATATGACCCACAACCTCGAGTTAGCTGCGGTTGTCCATGCACTTAAGATATGGCGGCATTATTTATATGGTGTTCATGTTGATGTATTTACTGATCATAAAAGCCTACAATATATCTTCAAGCAGAAAGAGTTGAATTTGCGACAGAGGCGATGGCTTGAGTTATTGAAAGATTACGATGTTAACATTCTCTACCATCCAGGGAAAGCTAATGTTGTAGCAGATGCCTTAAGTCGCCGATCTATGGGTAGCTTAGCACATGTAGAGCCTAAGAAAAGAGAATTAGCTAGAGAGATTCATCAATTGTCTTCGTTGGGGGTTCGGTTAGTAGATTTTGAGGATGGTGGAGTTGTACTCCAAAACACTACAAAATCATCCCTCATAGTGGAAGTCAAGGAAAGGCAGTACGAGGACCCAGAGTTGGTCGAGCTGAGAGAGCAAGTTCCGCTGTAGAAGAAGCCACTGTTAGAGCTAAAGGGAGATGGGGTTCTCAGATATAGGGGTCGTTTGTGTGTTCCAGATGTAGCAGGGCTACGAGACAGGATTATGTCAGAGGCACATTATTCATGGTATTCCATCCATCCTGGGTCGACGTGACATTAAGGATGTGTACTGGTGGAATGATATGACGAAGAACATTGCTGAGTTTGTCGCCCAATGTACTAGTTGCCAGCAAGTGAAGATAGAGCACCAGAAGCCTGGAGGGCTAATGCAGACTATAGAGATCCCGACATGGAAATGGGAGGCGATAAACATGGACTTTATCACGGGTTTACCTCGTTCTAATCGTAAGTTCGATTCCATATGGGTGATAGTCGATAGGCTCACGAAATCAGCTCACTTCCTACCGGTCAGATCTACATATACAGCAGAAGATTATGCAAAGTTATATATTAAGGAGATAGTGCGGCTACACGGAGTACCAGTTTCTATTATATCTGACCGTGGGGCTCAGTTTACAACACATTTTTGGAGGTCATTTCAGAGAGGTCTAGGGACTCAGGTGAATCTCAGCACAGCTTTTCATCCACAGACTGATGGACAAGCCGAGCGCACAATTCAGACGCTCGAGGATATGTTACGAGTATGTGTGTTGGATTTTAAAAGAAGTTGGGATGAACATCTACCTCTTGTCGAGTTTGCATATAATAATAGTTACCACTCCAGTATTCAGATGGCTCCGTACGAGGCTTTGTATGGGCGTTAGTGCAGATCTCCTATAGGGTGGTTTGATGTTGGGGAATCTGGGTTATATGGGCCAGACCTGGTTCAACAGGCCATAGAGAAAGTAAAGCTTATCCGAGAGCGACTGTTGACAGCTCAGAGTCGTCAGAAGTCATATTCTGACGTGCGATGACGAGACTTAGAGTTCAGGATTAATGATTGGGTATTCTTAAAGGTATCACCTATGAAGGGCATGATGAGGTTTGGCAAGAAAGGCAAGCTTAGCCCACGGTATATTGGGCCTTATAGGATCATTCGGAGAGTGGGCCAAGTAGCTTATGAGTTAGAGTTGCCCTCAGAATTGGAGTCTGTCCATCCGGTTTTTCACGTATCTATGCTACGAAAGTGCATTGGCGATCCTACCCGAGTGGTGCCCACAGATGATGTATAGATTACAGAGGACTTGTCATACGAGGAAATTCCAGTTGCCATCCTAGACCGACAAATCCGCAATCTACGAAATAAGGAGGTAGCTTCCGTAAAGGTTTTATGGAGGAGCAAGAATGTAGAAGAGATGACGTGGGAATCGGAGGAAGAAATGAAGTCTAAATACCCCCACCTATTTCAAACTGAAGATATGGCTCGAGATGGGATGCTACAACATAGCTCTATTCAGGCTAGCAGGTCATCAGGTAAGCTTTTATTTTTCACTTTTAGTATTTATGATTTACGGTTGGTGAGGCAAAGTGTTGCTATTTATAAACATTGGCCATGTGTGGCATGCATAGTATGTTTTCTGGCTACGTACAGGTTGGTTTTAACCTAGTGTACGAAGGATACTCTGGCAAAAGTTTCCAAAGTCTCTAAGAGTAAACATTCGAGGACGAATGTTTCCAAGGGGGGAATGATGTTACACCCTATATTTTCGTACATAAAAATGCATCGTAAGCAAACTAATGTAGGACCAAAAATGAGATAATATTTAAAAGTATATAAATTAATTTAATCATGTTACCTCTGAGGTTACAAATATTGAAGATCATGAACAACAAGTACAAAGAGGGTTGGACGGTTCAGAAGCTAAAGCAATTGAAGAAAATAATGTTTCGTCGAAAGTCGACAAGTTGGGAATGTTATAACATATACCTTTGGGGTGAGACTAGGGTGCTTAACATGATAAGGAGATTATGTTATGATTTATATTAGTCGTATGACATCCGTGTGTTATGTTTTGAAGTCAAGAGAGTTGTGGAACAAAAGTCGATGAAAGTCATCACAAGTTACATTCATAAGTTTTACTGAAACTTTGGGTCAAATGTAACTGCGATTTTCTCCCAATATACTTAGAGTTATGGGGTGTTCCACCCATCAAATTAAAGATCTATGAGTCTGTTTTCCAACTCATTAAACCGTTTGTCAATACGACATTGGAGTAGAAAGATATGGGCATTTGTGCGATACTGCGCAAGCTGCTAGGTGACAAGTAGGTGTGTCACCTACTTGCTTAAATGAGAGCCCAAAAAAAGGGGCCATTTCGGGTCGTCCAAAGAGGCCTTTTAAGGGCCTATTTTCTTCATATATTAGACTTAAAATAGAGCATAATAACCAGACATAAGCTCTGCAAAGAATCCTCCCAAAAATTTCCCACAAACCCTAATTGATATTCTCTCCCTTTCAAGTTCCAATTAGAGGTAAAACCTAGAGTTTGAAGAACCAAGATAAGAGCTGAGTTATCCAACAAATAAGGTGAGTTTACTTCTCTCTTTCATCCAATTTTTCTTCTGTAAATTCATGGTAAGTCGTTCTATACTTGTAAGAACTCACGGGACGGTGATCGGAAGCCGTGAGTTCAAGTTATTCACTTGTAGCGGACTGTTTTGTGGACTGTTTTGTGTTGCTGTTGGGCTGCGTGTTTTACTACTATTTTGTGGAGTTTCGGAGGAGGAAGGGGGTTTATAAACACCATATAAATGTAGGGTGGTTGGCTGGTCGTTCGTCATAACATTTTCGGGTCGTTTGACACTACTACGGTGGTCGTTTTGTGTACGAAGAGATTGGGGTGTGTTGGGCTGTTTTGTAGTATTTGATGGTGTATATAGGGCTGGAAAATGATGTATATATGTTGTTATTGTTCTGTTCTTGTATTGTTGGTGTTATCTTGAATTTGGAGGAAATAAGGATTATAGAGGAGATGCTGCCCGTTTTAATACAAAATAGGTTTGTCGTTCGTTGTGCGATAGTTGTACCTTTCGTAACTTAACGATAGTATTATTATCATTCTTGTAGATTAAGGTGCGAAGAGGTGAGTTCAACTTGGTGATTGGAAAGATTGTGATAAGGTATGTTAAGGCTAAGCCTTCCTTCATTTTGGCATGATCTCGTAGCTACATGTGTTAGTAATGAGACAAAAAAGCGAAGTTCATATTCATGAATTTATTCACACTATTCTAGTCTCATAAGTTACAATATTATTCCTTATCGAGACTCTATATTCAATTTTAGTATTGTCTTCTTCCAGTCAAGAGAGCAGCAAGCCTATATATACAGTATTACAGTATTTTCATTACCATCGAGCTATAATCGATGGGCAGGCCCCTATTGGGCAACCTCTGATCAGATGGAAAGTTATATACCGAGCCTACTGTGGCCGAGCGCCTATGAGCGAGCCCAGCATGGTCGAGATACATCGCCTAGTATGGCCGAGCGCCTATGAGCGAGCCTACTATGGCAGAGCAGTTATATATACCGAGCCTTATAAGGCCGTACAATTATTTTACTTACTATATTGAAGGAGTTGAGTCAGTATCAGCAGGTAAGTATATCTCCAGATCATCTTTGACTCCCAGTTACTTCCAGTTATTATATTATCAGTTCAGTTTCGATTTTCAGTTATGTTATTGCCTTACATACTCGGTACATTATTTCGTACTGACGTCCCTTTTCCGGGGATGCTGCATTTCATGCATGCAGGTACAGATAGACAGACGAGTAGATCTCCTCAGTAGGTGTTTCCCGAGTTCAGCCTGATCGGTAAGCTCCACGTCTTTCGGAGTTGCCAGGTCTAGAGTGTTGTGTACATCTTATGTATATCTGTATATATGTTATGGGTAGGTCGGGGCCCTGTTCCGATCATAGTACATCTATCAGTAGAGGCTTGTAGACATATCCTGTTGGTTAGTGCAGTATGTTGGGTTTGTAGGCCTGGTATGTATAATTTGGTGGTTTGTCAGCTGTAGTAGCTATGACGGCCTTTTCAGCCTAGCTTTATATTGATGTTTAGTTAGCGCTAGTTTCCATTCAGTTTTATATTTTGCTTCGCAAATTGTCTTGCAAGGTGGCCCCATGGCCAAAGTATGACATTATGTGTTCAGAGTCCCTTAGTCGCAATTTGGTACGCCAGGTTAGGTGAGGCACCGGGTGCTTGTCTCGCTCCTAGGTTCGGGGCGTGACAAACTTGGTATCAGAGCAGTTCTATCCTAGGGAGTCTACAAGCCGTGTCTAGTAGAGTCATACTGTTTATTTATTTCCTAGTAGGTGTCTTAACCTGACATCGTCACTACTCTACTGAGGTTAGGCTTGATACTTACTGGGTACCATTGTGGTGTACTCATACTATGCTTCTGCATATTTTATTGTGCAGATCCAGGTATGTCTGCTCGTGCCGGTAGTTAGAGATTACCTGCTAGCTGCTTTTATCGGAGACTTCATGGTACGTCTGCTCGGTGTCCGCAGGCCTCGGAGTCACCTTCCCTTATTCTCATTTACTGTTGTATTTCCTTTCGGACAGTGATGTAGTAGTACTCTAGTTATACTCTGTAGAGCTTATGACTCAGTTCCACTGATTTTGGGGAGCGTATTGTTGAGACTATGTTAGTATCGGAAGGTTATATTAGTATTAAGTTTTGTTTAGTATTTTGATAATTGTTTTTGCCAAGTTATTATTAATTGTAAGGCTTACCTAGTCGTAGAGACTAGGTGCCATCACTACATCCTACAAAGGGAAATTGGGGTCGTGACAAGTTGATATCAGAGCTCTAGGTTCATAGGTGTTACGAGTCATAAGCATGTTTAGTAGAGTCTTGCGGATCGATACAGAGACGTCTGTACTTATCTTCGAGAGGCTACAAAGCAGTTAGAAAAACTTTACTTCTTTGATTCCTTATCATGTGAATTGGTTGATTTCAAAAATTAAATCCTTGACTTTCTATTCTCTCACAGATGGTGAGGACATGCACCACTGGATCTGACGATCAGACACCTGCACCCCTGCTAGAGCCGTGAGAAGACAGGGCCAGGGTAGAGGCCGAGGAGAGGCACGTGGTGCATCCAGAGCACCTGCCCGAGCTGCGACATTGGAGCCACCAGTACCTCCAGCCGAGGGACAGGCACTCGAGGTGCCTATTGCCACCCCAACTCTTCAGGAGACCCTCGCACAGCTCTTGAGCATGTTCGATACCTTAGCTCAGGCAGGGTTGATTCCAATTACGCCAGCCACATCTCAGGTTGGAGGAGGAGCATAGACTCTCACGGACCGTACCCCAGAGCAGCGGGTCCAGGTTAATTAGGTCCCTGAAGTTATACCGGTACAGCCTGTTGCTCCAGTTCAGCCCGTGGTTAGGGCATCAGCATCTGAGGAGGAGCAGCTTAGTCTCGAGAGGTTCAGGAAGTATCACCCTCCTACTTTCAGTGGTTTGGCCTCAGAGGATGCACATGGTTTTCTTGAGGAGTGCCACTGTATTCTCCGCACTATAGGTATTGTGGAGATGAGTGGGGTTACTTTTACTACCTTCTAGTTGTCTGGAGCGGCATATCAATGGTGGCGTGTGTACGAGGAGGGTAGTCTAGCCGAGGCAGCTTCACTTACATGGACTCGGTTTTCAGAGTTATTCTTGATAGAGTTTGTTCCTCAGACCCTTCGGGATCATGGCGCGTGGAGTGTGAGTAGCTACACCAGGGTACTATGATAGTGTCAGAGTATGCCCTATGATTCATAATTTGTCCAGACATGCACTTGCTTTGGTTTCTATAGTCAGAGAGTGAGTCCGCCGATTCATCCAGGGGCTTAACTATGGTATTAATTCAGCATGATTAGGGAGTTGGAGTCAGATACTCCATATCAGCAGGTGGTTGAGATTGCACAGAGCTTGGAGGGTATGCGAGGCCGTGAGAGAGATAATAGGGAGCCCAAGAGGCCTCGTGGTACAGGAGGATTTAGTGGTGGTCACACTACAACTATAGCCTATCATGGTAGATGTTGTGTGAGCCGTCCAGTTCATTCAGCACTTCTAGCTTCTAGTGGTGCTCCGGTTGTTCCGAGGTCTCAGGTTGCACACTTTGCTCAGCTACTTTCTCATGCACCTCCTGCACGGGTGCCTTCAGCGGTCAGTCCAGCCGACCAGGCCCGAGCTAGTCTCAGCTGCCACGCCCACCGAGAGCTTGCTTTGAGTGTGGTGATACCCGCCACATAGTTAGAGACTGCCCCAGACTCAGGAGGGGTGTAACTCCCCAGGCTACTCAGGCTCCATGGATTCAGTCAGGTCCACATACTTCCCAGGCCATGGTTGTTGCCCTAGTTGCCACTCTAATTGCTAAGCCAGCTAGGGGTGGCAGACAGGCGGGTAGAGGTCACCCTAGAAGGGGAGGCCAGGCAAGATTCTATGCTTTTTCGGGTAAGAGGGAGGCAGTTGCTTCAGACTCAGTTATTACAGGTATGGTTCCGATTTTCCATAGAGATACATCAGTCTTATTTGATCCGGGATCCACTTATTCATACGTGTCATCTTACTTTGCTCCGTATTTGGATATATCTCGTGATTCGTTGAGTTCTCCTGTTTATGTGTCCATGCCTATAGGAGATTCTATTGTTGTAGACCGTGTGTATCGGTCGTGTTTAGTTGTTATTGGTGGTTTTGAGACTAGAGTTGATATAGTGTTACTTAGTATGGTAGACTTTGATGTTATCTTGGGTATGGACTGGTTGTCGCCCTATCATGCTATTCTATATTGTCACGCCAAGATTGTGATGCTGGCTATGCCAGGTTTACCACAGTTAGAGTGGATGTGTGTGATAGATTATGTTCATAGCAGGGTTGCCTCATTTCTAAAGGCTCAGCGGATGGTTGAAAACGGGTGTGATGCTTATCTAGCCTTCGTGAGGGATATCCGTGCTGATACTCTTACTGTTGAGTCAGTTCCGGTAGTGAGAGACTTCCTAGATGTATTTCCAGCGGATCTTCCGAGCATGCCGCCCGATAGGGATATCAATTTTGGTATTGACTTGTTGCCGGACACTCAATCTATTTCTATTCCACCATATCGTATAGCCTCAGCAAAGCTGAAGGAGTTAAAGGAGCAGTTGCAAGAGTTGCTTGATAAGGGTTTCATTCAGCCTAGTGTATTGTCGTGGGGTGCTCTAGTCTTGTTTGTAAAGAAGAAAGATGGTTCTATGCACATGTGTATTGATTATCGGCAGTTGAACAAGGTTACAGTGAAGAACAAGTATCCATTGCCCACACATTGATGACTTATTTGATCAGCTATAGGGTGCCAGAGTGTTCTCAAAGATTAATTTGCAGTCAGGTTATCATCAGCTAAAGATTCGAGATCCAGATATTCGAAAGACTGTCTTTAGGACTCGGTATGGTCACTATGAGTTCCTTGTGATGTCATTTCGACTGACCAATGCCCCAACAACATTTATGCATCCGATGAACAATGTATTCCAGCCTTATCTTGATTCATTCGTCATTGTCTTTGTTGACGACATCTTGGTGTATTCCCGCAATCGAGAAGATCATGAGCACCACTTGAGGATCGTGCTCCAGACCTTGAGAGAGAAGAAGTTGTATGTAAAATTCTCAAAGTGTAAATTCTGGCATGATTTGGTGGTGTTTTTGGGTCATGTAGTGTCGAGTGAGGGAATCAAGGTAGATCTGAAGAAGATTGAAGTGGTGCAGAATTGGCCTGGACTGTCTTCAGCTACTGAGATCCAGAGTTTCCTTGGTTTGGCCAAGTATTATCGTCATTTTGTAGAGGGTTTCGCATCTATTACTGCACCTATGACCAGATTGACCTATAAAGGTGCTCCTTTCAGATGGTCTGAGGAGTGTGAGGCGAGCTTTCAAAAGCTTAAGACTGATTTGACTACAGCCCCACTGTTGGTGTTGCCTATGGGCTCGAGGTCCTATACTCTGTATTGTTATGTGTCACATGTTGGCCTTGGCGAAGTGTAGATGCAAGATGGTAGGGTGATTGCCTACGTGTCTAGATAGGTAAAGACCCATGAGAAGAATTATCTGGTCCACGACTTGGAGTTGGCAGCCATTGTTCATGCATTGAAGATCTGGCTGCATTATTTGTAAATGTCACTTGTGAGGTATTTACCGACCATCGAAGTCTACAACATCTGTTTAAATAGAAAGATCTTAACTTGCGTCAGCGGAGGTGGTTAAAGTTACTTAAAGACTATGATATCAGCATTCTATATCATCTCGGGAGGGCCAATGTGGTGGCGGAGAGTTTGGGTAGTTTAGCATATCTACCGGCAGTGAAGAGGCCATTAGCATTGGAGGTTCAGGCCTTAGCCATCCAGTTTGTTAGATTGGATATTTCAGAGCCCTGTCGAGTTCTTGCCTCCGTGGTTTCTCGGTCTTCTCTATATGATCATATCAGAGAGCGTCAGTATGATGACCCTCATCTGCTTGTCCTCAAGGACATGGTTCAACACGACGATTCTAAGAGAGTTACTATTGGGGATGACGGTGTGTTATGGATGTAGGGCTGGTTATGTATGCCCAACGTGGATCGTTTGCGTGAGTTGATTCTTCAGGAGGCCCACATTCTGCGGTATTCTATTCATGCGGGTGCCGCTAAGATGTATTAGGACTTGAGGCAACACTATTGGTGAAGGAGGATGAAGAAGGACATAGTGGAGTATGTAGCTCGGTGAAGTCTGTCAACAGGTGAAGTATGAGCATCATCGGCCGGGTGGTTTGCCTCAGCGGCTTGAGATTCCTATGTAGAAATAGGAGTGTGTCACCATGGACTTCGTTGTTGGGCTCCCACAGACTCAGAAGAAGTTTGACGCGGTATGGGTGATTATGGACAGGTTGACCAAGTCGGATCATTTCATTCAGGTAGTGACTACATATTCTTCAGAGAAGCTGGCTCATGTTTACAGCCGCAAGATTGTCCGACTTCATGGCATACCGGTATCCAACATCTCTGACTGGGGAACACAGTTCACATTGCAATTTGGAAAGCTGTACAGCGTGAGCTAGGAACATGGGTTGAGTTGAGTAAAACATTTCACCCTCAGATGGCCGGACTGTCCGAGCGAACTATTCAGATATTGGAGGATATGCTTCATGCTTGTGTTATGGATTTCGGGGGTGCTTGGGATACGTTCTTGCCACTTGCGGAGTTTGCCTACATAAACAACTACCAGTCGAGTATTCAGATGGCTCCGTATGAGTCTCTATATGGGAGATAGTGTCATTCTCCTGTTGGGTGATTTGAGCCGGGAGAGGCTTAGTTATTAGGCACGGATCTGGTTCGAGATGCTTTGGAGAAGGTCAAGACGATCCAAGATCGGCTTCATACAGCTCAATCTAGACACAAGAGTTATGTGGATCGGAAGGTTCACGATGTTGCATTCATGGTTGGAGAGCGAGACTTGCTCTGGGTTTCACCCAAGAAGGGTGTGATGAGGTTCGGGAAGAAGAGCAAGTTGAGCCCTAGATATATTGGTCCTTTTTGAGATCCTTGAAAGGATTGGGGAGGTAGCCTACAAGCTTGCTTTGCCACCTAGTCTATCTGCGGTTCATCTGGTATTCCATGTCTCTATGCTCTGGAAGTATTACGGGGATCCATCTCATGTTTTAGACTTCAACATAGTCCAATTGGTCGACGATTTGACTTACATTGAGGAGCCTGTGGATATCTTGGACCGACAGGTCCAGAAGTTGAGATCAAAGGATATTGCTTTAGTGAAGGTTCAATGGAGGGGTCATCCAGTTGAGGAGGCGACCTGGGAGACCGAGCATAACATGCGGAGTCGTTACCCTCATCTATTCACCACTTCAGGTATGTCCTTATGCACATTCAAGGACGAACGTTTGTTTTAAGAGGCCGAGAATGTAATGACCTGATCGGTCGTTTTGTGTAATTGCACCCTGTTTCCCCGTTTCATGCTTCACACATGTGTGTTTATGATTTATAACTTGCGGGGTCGGTTAGTTTCGTTCCAGGAAGCTTTCAGGTTGATTTGGACCCTTGATTCTTGACTTAGAAGTTTAAATTAGAAAATATTGGCCAAACTTTGACTTTTATGAAAACGACCTTGGAACTATGTTTTTATGACTCCGATAGCTTCATATCGTGATTTCGGACTTGGGCGTATTCCCGGAGTTGATTTTGAAAGTTCGTAGGTTGATTTATGTTGATTTGCCGAAATTTAGCAATTTGAAGTTGAAATGTTTGATCATAGATTGACTTTTAGCTATAGAGCTCTGAATTTGATTTTGGGACATGGAATAAGTCCGTTATGATATTTAGAATTTGTCTGCAAAATTTGACGTTTAGTTGAAATTCTAGAAGTTCTTGAAAATTTCTTTGAAATTCATGCGTTTTAGATTTCAATTCGTAGTTTTAGATGTTATTTTTGTGTTTTGATCTTCCGAGCTAGATCGTATGATATTTTTAGACTTGTGTGGATATTTGGTTTGGAGCCCCGAGGACTCGGGAGAGTTTCGAACGCTTAACGGAGTGTTGATAGAGTTTAAGTTTGCTAGTTTTTGCACATGTGCCTCAGGTCTCGCATTTGAGAGTTTTTTGATCGCAATTGTGATGTTAGGCCAAGTCTGCTGGGTTCGCATTTGTATGGGGTAAAATATGCTCGTATTTAATGCTCGCATGAGGAAGTGACACGTGGAACCGAAGTTAGAAGATAGCCAAACCCGAAGGCAATGATCTCACTTGTCATAGGAGAGAATGATACTCATAAAGACAAAATAAATGCCGCCATCCGGTAGCATTCAATAAAAAATATTCTATAACATTAAGTGCATGATCCGTTACAGAGAATATGACATTCACTCCCCACCATTACACATTCTTCAATGGCCCTTATATGTGTCATTAAAGAGGAGCTTAAACCTAGGACCTTATTCCCTAGGTGTAACTATAAATAGTGAGCTCTATCATCATTGTATGGGGACAAATTTTCTGACAAACATATACTATACCTCATCAAAAGCTCAAATAACATCTTACTTTCTTGCTTACTTGCAGTATTCTTATTGCTCCCGGTAGCTCTGCTCCCGGAACCAAGATATCTGCCGTTTATTTCTATTTTAAGGCTAACTCTTATATTTCTGTCTAATTCAGCTGTTATTTTTGGATCAAATTAATTCACTTGTCTATATACCACGTATAAATTCAACTGTATCATTTTACGGGTAAACAGTTTGGCATCCACCGTGGGGCATAGACAGTCGTGTAATTGAATTTATCCCTGCATCTATTACTAACTTGTTTGATTCTTTATTCTTAGCAAAAATCATTAAAAATGGAAGATAATGGTGTTAACAACACACACAACGTTGAGGCCCAAGGAAATCAACCTCAACACGAGGAATCAATAAGTGATACCCACAACTAGGGGAACGAGGCCACGCCGGTCCACGACGGCTGATATCCACAACACATTCAGGAGGCGACTCCTGATAATGCTGAAGAGGAGCATGTCGTCGAAGAAGTTAGGGTATTGTAAGAGCAACATGAGTCCATTATAGGCCATCTTAGACGACAGGATAAGGTCATGACAGAGCTGAAGCAGGAATTGTCGGGCACTTCTAATAATGTGAATGAACGAGGCCTAGTTCTTCCAGGTGCTCCCGCAAACCAAACGACGCAGAGGGTCGACAACAGCACCCCGAGGGGCGAGGTCGGCTCCGACGGGGCCGGGGGGAGCGGATCTGGTCACAACAATGAGAGTGATCCCTTTAAAATTGAACTCATGCAATTTATAAGGGAAGTAAATGCCCGAATAGATCAAATTTCGGGCGCACCACCAGTGCTGAAAGGGCCAAACTCAAAGAAATATGCACAATTGCCGTAAAAACCAAGCTCGACACCAAAATTGATCCTGAAGTGGTTTAAAATGTCAGACGTGCTGATGTATGATGGGACTTCAAATCCTCAGGAGCATATTACCACCTATACAACGGCGGTGAAAGGAAACAATTTAGCTCCCCAAGAGACTGAGTCAGTTTTGCTGAAGAAATTCGGGGAGACTCTTACGAAGGGAGCCCTGACGTGGTATTTGCTTTTGCCCGAGCATTCCATAGAATCCTTTGAGATGCTCTCGAACTCTTTCATCAAGGCCCATGCCGGGGCCAGAAAGGAACATGCCCGAAAGGACGATATATTCAGGATTGCGCAAGGAGAGTCCGAGTTGCTGCAGGAGTTTGTAACCAGGTTACAGAAGGAAAGGATGTTGGTCCCGACCGTACCAGATGAATGGGCGGCTGAGGCATTCACCAAAGGTCTGAATCCAAGAAGTTTCGATGCTTATCGGAAGTTGAACGAAAGTTTTCTCGAGTTCCAGGCAACAACTTGGGCAGATGTTCAAAACTGGTACAAGTCAAGGATAAGGATTGAGGATGATCAGCTTGGTTTCCCGGCGTCAGTCAAGGGTCAGGACCGGAGAAGAATAAAGAGAAATCAAAAGATGATTTTGACACAGATCGACAGTCTTCGAGGAGTCGGTTTTTGCCCTATGAACGAGCTGAAGGACGTGGCAGAGGTTTTCGATCGGCAAATAAATTCCCTATCAATAGGAGAACTGATCGCAACCGAAACAACAGGTCATTGCATAATAAGGAAACGTCAGGTTCTCAAGATTCTTCCTACCTTAGACTTTTCGAATACAACTTCAACGTCAACGTAGTGGAGCTGGTGTCGGCTATGAGGAACATTAAAGAAGCACGGTTCCCGAAGCCATTAAGATCTGATCCCATCAATAGAGATCCTAATTTGTGGTGCGAATACCACGGGACAAATGGTTATCGGACTGGGGATGGCCGGCATCTGCGCGAAGCGGTGGCAACATTGCTGAAAAATGGCAATCTTAGGGAATTTTTAAGTTACCAGGCTAAAAGTAACTACGGTCACAATCGTGATAATGCAGAGCCTTCAAAAGTAGGAGAAGATCCCCTGCGCCTGGCGATCAACATGATTTTTAGGGGGAACGAGATTAACATGGTTACATTTTTAGTGGCAAAAAAGACGAAGGTATCAGTGACCCACAAAAAGAGACTTCGAGAAGTTGTTGAAGATGACATAATTTTACGGAGGAAGACATGGATGGACTGCTTCTATCGCATAATGTCTCCCTGGTAATCTCTCTAAATGCCTTAGATTTTAAAATTAAACGTTTCAGGTGGATCCAGGAAGTTCGGCCAATATTATCTAATGGAGAGTGTTGGAGCAAGCCAAGCTCACTGAAAGTATCATTCTGGCCACAAAACTCCTCGCCGGGTTCAATCTGGAAAGTGTGATAACCCGGAGAGAGGTCCTGCTACCCACGAATGCCGGGGGGGGGGTGATCAAGACAACCTTTTTCGAGGTAGTGGATGGTGATATGGGTTATAATATCATCCTGGGGAGACCATGGTTGCACGAAATGAAGGCTGTGCCATCAACATATCATCAGTTGCTGAAATTCCCAACTTCCAAGGGAGTTAAACAAATAAGAGGTGACCAACTGCCACAAAGGGAGATAAATGCAATCTCAGTCTCCAATAGCAATGGGAAGGAGCTTGCGGCATAGCAATTACAGGAACCAGTGCCTGATCCCGAGCCAAGTGAAATTAACTAGGGGGAAGAGTCGTCGGAATCCTATCAGGTACCAAGGTATTTTCAGGTACTAGAAGAGACAGACGCAACCAAGTCTACAATGGAGGAACTTGAACAAGTCACATTGTTCTGAAAGTTCTTAGAAAAGAAGTTCCACTCGGGGACATGACTGCACCCCGAGCTCAGGTCTAGATTTATTGAGTTCCTTAAATTTAATGTCGATTGTTTCACATGGTCGCATGCGGATATGACAGGTATCCTGCCATAAGTGGCTGTTCACAAACTAAGCTTGGATCCCAGCATCCCTCCGGTAAGATAGAAAAAACGTCCTATTACCGAGGCCAGAAACAAATTTGTCAAAGAAGAGGTAACTCGCTTGCTTGATATCGGTTCAATCGGAGAGGTAAATTATCCTGATTGGCTAGCTAAGGTAGTAGTAGTTCCAAAGAAGAAGAATAAATTTTGCATGTGCGTAGACTATAAGGACTTAAATAAGGCAGGCCCAAAAGACTCGTTCCCATTGCCAAACATTCATCAAATGATTGATGCAATGACCGGACACGAGTTAATGAGTTTCCTTGATGCTTACTCCGGGTACAACCAAATCAAAATAGACCCGGAGGATCAGGAAAAAAACTTATCACGAAATTTGGCAAATATTGTTACAATGTGATGCCCTTCGTGCAAAAGAATGTCGGATCCACTTATCAACGGCTCGTGAACAAGATGTTTGAAAAGCAAATAGGGAAAACCATGGAAGTTTACATAGATGATATGCTTGTTAAGTCTTTGAACGCAGGTGATCATCTCAAACACTTGTAAGAAACTTTTGACATCTTAAGGAAGCATAACATGAAGCTTAACCACGAGAAGTGTGCATTCGAGGTTAGCTCCGGTAAGTTCCTGGGATTCCTGGTTTCACAAAGGGGCATCGAGGTTAATCCCGACAAAATCAAAGCCATCGAAGACATCCCAGACCAGCTATCAAGCGTAAAAGAGGTTCAAAGTCTAAAGGGGAGATTGGCCGCTTTGAGCAGATTCATTTCCTGGTCTTCGGAGAAATGCCATCATTTCTTCTTGCTTCTCAAAAAGAAGAACAACTTCGAATGGACCACAGAATGTCAACAGATTTGAGGGATTTGAAAAGGTATTTTTCAAGTCCTCTGTTACTATCAAAATTGGAGGAAGGCGAAAAACTGTTGGTCGACTTAGCAGTCTCGGAGGTAGCGATAAGTGCTGTGTTAGTCCGTGAGGATGAAGGTACTCAATCTCCTATTTATTACATTAGTAAAATTTTAACTGGAGCAGAAAATTGCTACCCACATTGGGAAAAGTTGGCCTTAACCCTCGTAGTCATCGCTCGAAAGCTAAGGCCTTATTTCCAATGTCACCTGATAGCTGTGGTGACCACTTTTCCCCTGCAGAATATTCTTCATAAGCCTGAAATCTCAGGTAGGCTGGCCAAATGGGCCATCAAAATGAGCGAATTTGACATAGAATGTAACCTAAGACTGCAATTAAGTCATAGGTTTTGGCCGACTTTGTGGCCGATTTAAGTCTAGGACTTTTACCTCTGGCTACCAAAGAAGCAGTAATGGTGTCGGAATCGACATTAGGAGTTTGGACCTTGTTCACAGACGGAGCTTCCAATGTGATACGGTCCGGGCTCAGCAGAGTATTAATCACGCCTTCGGGAGAAACCCTAAGGCAGGCCATAAGAACTGTTCCTCTGAATAACAATGAAGAGGAGTGTGAAGCTTTGATTGCAGGGCTCGAATTGGCCCGGGGACTGGACTCCGTGGTCATAGAAATCAAATGCGACTCCCAATTTGTGGGAAATTAGGTCTATGGGATCTTTGAAGCCAAGGAGGAACGCATGCAACAATACGTAATGATGGTTCAGACTCTGCTCGCTCAGTTCGGGGAGTGGTCAGTCATGCATATTCCGAGGGAGGAAAATGCGGAAGCAGATGCACTAGCTAACCTTGGCACGTCTACGGAAATGAAAGGATAGGACTCCGGTACAGTCGTACAGCTTATGCACTCGGTACTGGACGCAGATAGCTATTATGAGGTAAATGCGACTAATTTGGTCTGGGACTTGAGAAACAAAATTATTGACTACCTAGAACACGGGAAACTTCCTGAAGATCCCAAGGCATCTCGGGCGCTACGCACTAAGGCAGTGCGATATAGTTTCAAAGAAGGACAACTATACAGAAGATCTTTCCAAGGCCCTTTGGCCCGATGTTTGGGAGCCTCCGAAGCTTACTATGTTATGCGAGAAGTCCACGAAGGGATCTGCGGAAACCACTCGGGTGCAGATTCCTTGGTGCTGAAGTTAACTAGGGCAGGATACTACTGGCCCCGGATGGAACAAGACACCAAAGCTTATGTTCAAAAATGTGAGAAATGTCAACGCTACGCACCATTGGTACATCAACCGGTAGAGCCGCTGCACTCAGTTCTGTCACCATGGCCGTTCATGAAGTGGGGAATGGATATCGTCGGACCACTGCCATCGGCCCCCGGTAAGGTAAGATTTTTTTTGATTTTAACTGATTATTTTTCTAAGTGGGTTGAAGGAGGTCCTTATCAGAAGATCGGCAAACGTGAAGTGGTTGCATATTTGGGATACCAAAAGAGATAGCTTGTGAAAACAGACAACAATTTATAGGAGCAAAGGTCACAAAGTTCCTCGAAGACTTGAAAATCAAGAGGATCACCTCATCACCCTATCATTTGACAGCAAATGGCCAAGCAGAATCAACGAATAAGGTGATTTTAAAAAATCACAAAAAGAGTTTGGAAGCAGCTAAAGGAAAATGGCCCGAATAGCTTCTAGGTGTACTCTGGGCATACCGAACAACAGCTAAATTAAGCACGGGGGAGACTCCTTTTTCTCTTGTGTACGGGGAAGAAGCACTAATCCCGGTGGAAGTAGGTAAACCTACCCTGAGGTATTTCCCGTCAAATGAAGAAGGGAATAATGAAGCAATGTTAGTCAATTCTGAGCTGCTCGACGAACGCAGGGATGTCACTCCCCGAATTCAGGGAGCGCGACCATGCTCAACTGAGTAAACCCAGTCGAGCAAGCCTAATTTACATTAACCTCTCATCATTACTCATGCATGATTTACCATAACATAATTAGATTTTGACTTTCATATTGAATACATTTGGCTCAATGGCCCAATCTTGACTTTCATATTGAATACATTTGGCTCAATGGCCCATAAATTCATTCTTATGATGTTTACACAACTTTATAAATAGTTGTAAATACTGTGAACATAAATACATGACAAAACCCAAATCTTTAATTAAATGACCCACAATGTACATGTTCTATGACAATAGATACCTAAATACATAAAATGAACTAGACCCAAACACCCACTAGAACTGTAGCGGGCTCACCATAAGCTGAGTATTGAAGAAGATCCTTATCAAAGATCCATATCATCCTGTAGAAGTATACCTGCGTCCATTAAAAGATGCAGCGCCCCCGGTAAAAGGGACGTGAGTACATGTGGAATAGTATTCGTATGTAAGGCAGTCAAAACAATATATGAAAATATGGTAACTCAAATAAGAGGCAAATAAAGTACATCAAGAAACTACGAAATATCCCATAGAATCACATTTCAAGTCTTATTATACTTGCATCATTCTAAACTTCTTTTAGGATCAACTGAGCCATATGAACTATACGTGGAATACATAATAGAATGTAATTGTAACAACATGTACAAACAAGGCCAATGAAAGTGGCACCTTCCTCCCTTATTTTACACATATACATTTCATAGACCGTCCTTAGTGTTCACATATCATATTATACACCTATGCGTCTCATAGACCATTCATAGTATCACATATACAATACATATGTGTGTTTCATAGACCGTTCATAGTATCACCTATACAATACACATGTGTGTTTCATAGACCGTTCACAGTGTTTACTTACACAATACACCCGTGCGTTTCATAGACCGTTCATAGTGTTCACTTACACAATACAAATACACCTATTCAAGGGCTTGGAAATACAACATGAATATGATGAATCATGGTAACAGTAAAAGGGCTTAGATACCTGTTAACGTCAAGCAAATTTATTAAGAGCTTTCATTAAAATCTATAGATATTAAGTCGGGGATCCTCTATAACCACCTTCACACAAAGCGGCCCTGCCGCCTGACCCTAATATATGCGGGTGGAGGTGTATCACAATACCATAATCTCTACACAAAGTGACCCTACCGCCTCACCCCAATATGTGCGGGTGGAGGTGTATCACGATACCACAATCTCTACACAAAGCGGCCCTACCGCCTCACCCCAATATATGCGCGGTGGAGGTGTATCACGATACCACAATCTCTACACAAAGCAGCCCTGCCGCCTCACCCCAATATATGTGGGTGGAGGTGTATCACAATACCACAATCTCGACACAAAGCGAACCTATCGCCTCACCCCAATATATACGGGTGGAGGTGTATCACAATACCACAATCTCTTATATAACTCAAAGCGACATAGTTTGTCATTACATTTAAGGTCGTAATTTCCCATATCATTGGAATACTTCATGTTCATGCTCATCATAGAGAAACAAAACTCATTGCATTAGCACATGCATGGTAAATCAATAAGTCGATTTCAATGGAAAATGAGCCCAATTTCTTTTCTTAAGGTTCATTATCATTTAGCATAGGACATCCCCATTCCATATTGTTATTCACTCCCTTGACATCTTGAGGTCATTAACTAGGTTCATGACTCTTGGGAACTTAACAATCAAAGTCATTTACATACATTATTTCAGAAGCATACAACTATAGTTGAAACCATTGGGACATACAACACCTCATAATTCTCTTTTTGGCAAATGACTATATTTCATGTTCATACCATCACTTACTTGTACTTGACATGGGTGATCATAGGATATCAAGAACATTTAAAATATTTAGGAACACCATAGCCTTTCCTCATGAGGGCGCAGGAGCTTAAAAACACATTGGAAATATAAGTACAAATACGTTCATCTTATAACCTTTCACACTATATATCACTTCACAATTACTTTCAACTACTTACAACATCATTATTTCATTGGCTACCTTGGCCATACATATTATTCTTTATTCATGGCACTGTAGCCGTATATCATATTCCACACTTTTATTTCTTTACTTTCAAGGATTATCATCACAAACATCATCATATACAATACTCTTGAAATACCTTTCCCCAATCTCAACTCATGAATATGTAAGAACTCAAAACATGTTGGAAATACCTAACAAGCATAGCATTAGTTAGAACAACCACATTTGGACATGACTTAAGTACATAAGCTTTTGGATGATTCTATTTTCGGAGTCAATTTGGAATAGTTGAATCAAGGCTCATTTCCTAATATTTCACACATCATTTCATTTCATTGGCGCTATTGGCCATAAGTATAGCTTTCATTCTTGGCACAGTGTTCACCCTTTATATCCCCAACCCACTACTTTCACTTTCAAGCATCTTTATAGATTATCAACAACAAGGAATCTCTAATAATGACTTTTAGTACACCTATGAGCAATTACGATTCTTATGCACATTGATACTTCTTACACAATTTGGCATAATAGCCTCCACTTGAAACACTAATTGGAGTCATAACATTTTTATACCCAACTCATGCTTTGAACACATTCCCGAAGGATAACATCATATGATAAGAGCATCCGAAACACATTTTGAACATATACCTTTCAACACAAGGCTTATTCAGAATAGTTAATTTATAATGAATAACTCGAGACTTACAAGAGACTAATGGGATTCAATTCTAGGAGAGAAGTTTAGCCAACATACCTCGCTTTGAGCTTTTCTTAAATTATTACAACGTTTCAAAGATCCTAACAATCCCAATCTATTTTGAGACATAACAAAATTGAACACAAATTAGGAAGATATTCATGGTTTCAGCTCATTCGAGCATTTCATCAAACAATAGGTGTGCAAATTTGACGACAAGGTTCTTCTATAAGATTTCCTTTATTCCACAACCCAATCTTTACTTATTTGAGCTCAACAATCTTCCCACAAACCTTATTGGTGCATGCATGTATAAATAATACTCTCACACCCAAGAATCATACTCATAATCAACCATCTTCTACCCAAATTCGAAATTGAAAATTAGGATATGGAACCTTACCTCTTAGATGAAGAACTTGAGCAAGATTTGATGAACAAAGGCTTAGGAATTCCTCCTCTCACTCTAGGGCACTTTCCCTTATCTAAAGATATCAGATTATCCATCCAAAATGACCCTAAGATCGTTTTATAGGAACTAGGGTCGGGTTATAAAAACCAAAAAATTGCATAGCCGTGCCGCATGGGGCAACGCGCGGTGCGGCAGTGAAAAATGTGCCTAGAAACGAAATTTTGAAGTATTCTGGAAATCGCCACAGGCGCACCGCATGGGGCGGCGCGGTAGTGTCACCTTCTTCCAGCTTTTGGTAATTTGGTCATAACTTCTTGTAGGAGTGTCCAAATGACGAACGGTTTGCAGCGTTAGAGACTAGACTCAAAGGGCTTTAATCAGATAGGTAGATCACCTCGTAAGTCATTTGAAATAGGATTTGTGTGAATTCAGACATCCTTTCCACTTAATGTATCAAACTTGTTCCACACGAATTCTTGCCATTCACAAAACTCCTTAGTATTTTCCAACACACTATTTTTTATTTCAAAATAATGTGGTTCTATCCCATGGGTCTCCTTTAATACTCGAACATGTTATTCCCAAATACCGTTGGCGCACTTTAAATCTTAAATCATTAGGAAATTTTAACGGGGCCTTACAAGGGACTTGGCGCATATAAGGATGGCAGCCCAGAAATAGAGAATAGAGAGATATTTCAATCGAAGAGCCAACCTCCACTATTTCAAAGTAGGAGACTTGGTTTTAAGGAAAGTAACTCAGAACACCCAGGAACTCAATGCGGGGAAGCTAGGTCCAACATGGGTATCGGGTTTCAAGACTCACCGGGAAAGGGTCATACGAGTTAGAGAATCAAGATGGAAAAAAGTTGCCAAGCAACTGGAACGTGGCACACCTCAAGAGATACTATTGCTCATGAACATCACCTGTACTGAAAGTATGTGCTGCACTCTTTTTCCTTCGTCCAGTTTTTGTCCCAATTGGCTTTTTCTGGCAAGGTATTTAATGAGGCAGCAACGGAAATCATACTATGAAGAAAGCTTCAGCAATAAGACCTTTAAATGACAAGGCACACAAGCAAAGAATCACAACGGAGCGGTCAGATAGTCATTTACTCGATAGCAAAGTTCCTATCGGGAAGTTAAGTTTGCTGTCAAACAGAGATTACTCGACCGTTCACAAGTGCAAGCCACTGGGGGATTGTTAGATAATCTTTGGCTGAATAGCATAAAATTTTAAGGGGAAGCAAAGTTTGTTATAGAACAGAAGATTATCTAGCAATTCATTAGTGGAATCCTAGAAGGTGTAAAACTTCCAGTGTTCAAATTCGCATTCTTCACATTCAAACACTAGTTGGGAGGGGGGGGGGATGATATGAGGATACGGAAACAACGACTTCCACTTCGACCGGAATACGAAACCAGGAAATATAATTGTGTCATCGGGATCGGGGATTGCACGGCCAGCCCCGTAGAAACAAGTTGTACGAGTTAGCCACAAGAAATGACAATTTCATTTTTAGCACAACGAATGCATATGTACTTTTAAAAATGAAAGGAATAAAGTAAAGTCCTTTGTTTTTATCCTGTTTCTTATCTGTACGATGAACTGATTTTACCATTTGAAAGTTAAACAAGTACATCAAATGCTAGTACCGTAATGAACATGAGACATGCTCTTCAAGAGCACCGTAAACATAAGAGGGCCCTCTTTTATGAAAATCCTCACATTAAAGGGTTGATTTCGGAAGAACTTGTGCCTGAAATCCAAATGCTTTTGGGGGAAAATACAGTCAAAGCCTTGCATAATTATATGCAAACAGTAAAACCTGCACAAATACTTAAACGAAAAAGACACAAAGAGAAAACTTGCGCAAATATTTAAACGAAAGTACACCAAAAGGAAAACTTATATGATACTCAAACAAAAAAGTGTTTTTATTTACAATAAATGTGCCAAACTGCACAAGTACAAAATTTTGAAAAGGAAAGTAAAAACTAAGTTGTTGCATCTCTGAAACCCGGAAGAAGAGAAGCATCTACGCCCCGGGAGAAATGGGTGGATCCGCTGCTAGTTTGATATTGGTCTTCGTCATTTTGGCCTTCAGCATCTTTGCCTTCTGGTTCCTGTTCAGTTCCCAAGAACTCAGAACCGAAACCAGAAGAATCGGTAACATCAAGCGGGCCGAAAGACCTCCTTTTGTAACTAACTCCATTTCATGGGCCTTAATGATTTCGGCATCAAAGTTAATGATATCTGCATTGGCCTCTACCAAGGTTTTTCTCCTCATGCTATACATAGCATATGTTTTTTCAACAGTGAGGGAAGTCGCTCGGCGCTGAAGTTCTTCTTTAAGTTGGCCTACCTCAGCAGAAAGACTTTCCCGCACGGATCTAACAGATCCGTGGCTAACATCGAGGTCATGGACAGTGGAGCTGAAAATTCTATTATGCTCAATGGCCCTCTTATATGTCTCCTCCAATTGGGCATACTTCACCCCGGCAGTAGCAAGCTCTTCAGGTTTGGAGTTTAAGGCTGCCTCTAAATTATTCAATATTTCAGCGGAGGAAGCCTCACGATCGGATGGAGAACTCCACGATGACATAGCCAAGCTCTCCATTTAGAGAAAACGGCCCCAAAGTAAAGGAATACGTATAGAAATACATAAAACCCTTCTTGGGTAAAGTTACTCGCTCTGCCAGATCAGGAGTGATAATGTCTAGATCCTGGCAATGGTAGTCTTCATTCACAACAGGAATACTGGAAGGACGGATGGAAGAAGGGTATACACTAACATACCATGTTCGAGGGTGAGCGGAATGATACTTCTCTTCGAAGTCCTTAGTCATGACAAGACTTTTTGGGATGATGGTTCTCACCGTAGGAGGAGCAGCATCATCAACTTTATCTTAGCTCTTTGAGGAACTAGGGTTTTTTGAAGAAGAGGCCATTTTTATCAGAAAAGGATGAAAAGTTTCCTCTTAGGAAGAAGGTTAAAGAAAGCTTGAAGACAAAGTACGAGTTGAGTAAAGAGAGTTGGAGAGAGTTTGAAGAATTATGAAGTGTAAATGAAGAAGTTTGATACGTATAAGTAAAGGAATAAGCGGCTAAAATTGTGGCTATAATTTCCTCGATAACCGGCAAAAGTGATGTTGAATCTTGGGATGACGCATGTTCGGGGCATTAAATGTAGAGAGACGTGCGTCTAATCAACCATCAGAAACGTTTTAGAGGGTGTCAGAGAATTTCCCGCCAAGAAAGGTATCTCTACCAACTTCCCGGTGACACAAAGTTATGCCACCGGAAAGCGGTGGACTATCTGTATGGGATAAAAAAAAATACAAATAGAAAGGGAAAGGGAGGAAATACAAAAAAAATTATATTCTCGTATTTAATGATCGCATGAGGAAGCGACATGTGGAACTGAAGACAGAAGATATCCAAACCCGAAGGCTATGATCTCACTTGTCATCGGAGAGAACGATACTCATAAAGACAAAATAAATGCCGCCATCCGGTAGCATTCAATACAGAATATTCTACAACATTAAGTGCATGATCCGTTATGGAGAATATGACATTCACTGGCCACCGTTACACATTCTTCAATGGCCCTCATAATTGTCATTAAAGAGGAGCGTAAACCTATGTCACGACCCAAAATCTCACCTGTCGTGATAGCGCCTATCTCAATACTTAGGGAAGCCAAATATCTCAATAAACCACCATATCTTTTAAATTTAAAAATAAAATAATTAAATTCAGCGGAAGAAATCTCAAGTTTAAAATCTAACACTATCAAAACCCGATGTCACTGAGTACATGAGCATCTAATATGAATACAATGTTTGATTTGATAAACCACTGTCTGAAAGTATAGAACAATACTATAACTGAAGGAAAAAGAGACAAGGTCAGTAGACGCCAAACAACTACCTTGATAGTCTCCAACTGATAGTACTCTGAAATCTAACAATCACCGTGTCCGAAAGCACCTGGATCTGCACACGAGGTGCAGAGTGTAGTATGAGTACAACTAACTCAATAAGTAACAAGACTAACCTCTGGGATGAAAGAAATGATGAGCTCTGCATGTACAGTCTAGTAAAAATAATGGTACAGAAATGTAGGTATGCTTTCAAGTTCAACAGTGAAACTCAATACAAGTGAAATAGATCAATACTGCATGATATGAGGCATATGACATCTCTGTAAAAAGACCTCACGTAAATACTGGTCACAAATTATCCGGTCACTTGGTACTGTTTATGGCCAATCCAGCCCAGGGGTGTTCCAACCCGTATATAAATACACATCGACTAACGGTCAGTCACTCAGTACCGTATAAGGCCAACCCAGCCTTGGGATAATTTATCCCCAAATATAAATGATACGAAGAAGATCCATGTCCAAATAAAACTCATTATAATACAAATAAGTAAGGCAAGTCCATACCCTGGGAAAAATCCATCCCAAATATATGTATATAAGCAGTAAGTAAGGCAAGTCCATGCCCTGGGAAGTCCATCCCGAATATCGATGATCATCTACGCTCACTGGGGGGGTGTGTACAGACTCAGGAGGGGCTCCTTCAGCCCAAGCGTAATAAAAAGCCAATATGGTCTACTGCAGGCGGGCAGTCCCGATCCGTATAATAACAAAACCTATAAGGTCTGCTACAGGCGGGCAGCCCCGATCCATTTAATAATAACATATATAAAGCCAAATGGCCTGCTGCATTGAGCAGCTCAATCCCATAAATATCCTCACAATGGAAAATTATTACCGAGTGTGAAATATGTATTTTTGAACAATAATTCAACAACAACATAGGTCCCAACATATTGGCGCGTAGCCTAAACATGATCTTTAATAGGAGCCTCAACTCAATTTCTCTAACATGTGGAGAATGTTCAGATAATAATATGATTCATTAATCTTACAACTGCACAGGATTTATTCAAGACACAATTTATATGGTGCACGTCCACATGCTCGTCACCTATCGTATATGTCACCTCCAAACAATTTATATCATACCAAATTCGGGGATTCATACCCTCAGAACCAAGTTTACAAGTGTTACTTACCTCAAACCGTGTGATTCTTTATTTCGCTATGCTCTTTCCACGAGAATTAGTCTCCGAAAGCCTCGCATCTAGCCACAATTAATTTGATCCAGTCAATACCAATTATTGTAATTAATTCCATAAGGAGATACTAATTTTCCAATAAAATCTGAAATTAACTCAAAAATCGCCCGTGGGGCCTACATTTCGGAACCAGACAAAAGTTACAAAATATGAACGCCCATCCAACCCCGAGTCCAACCATACAAATTTTACCAAATTCCGACATCAACTCGACCCTCAAATATTCAATTAAAGTCTTTGAAGATTTCTACCATTTTCAACCCAATCTATACCCATTTGAACTCAACAATCTTTCCATAAACCTTATTGATATGTATAAATGATACTATTACACCCAAGAATCATACTCTTAATCTCCCATCTTTACCCAAACTCGAAATTGAAGACTAGGGGTTAGAACCTTACCTCTTGGGTGAAGATCTTGTGATATTTCCTTGTTGGATTTCAAAGCTTGAACAAGATCTTGATGAACAAAGCACTTGAGCTTCTTCCTCTCTCTAGAACATTCTCCTTTCTCTCTAAAAATGTCAGAGTTTTGCTCCAAAATGAGTCCCAAAGCCTATTTATCAAAATGGGTTCGGGTTATGGTCTGTGGTTGCATAATGGACCGCAGAATGGGTATGCGGGTCGCAAAATGAACCGCAAAATCGATGCCCAGAAATGGGCTTCACTGGAAAGGTTTGCAACCATTTTGCGGTCGCATAACTATTTCTGCGATCGCATAATGGTTCTGCGATCGCAGAATTTGTCGCAGAATTGCATTTTTCCAGACTTTGGTAATTTGGTCATAACTTCTTGTAGGAATGTCCAAATGAAGAACGGTTTGAAGCGTTAGAAACTAAACTCAAGATCTTTCATTTTGTAGGCAATACACCATATAAAACTTCGTATCACAAGAGTTATGCTAATTCGAATTTGGGTCTTGTGCGAACTCACTTGAACTTTAGTCTATTATGAAAATTCAAACTTCTACATTTGATGCCGAAAACTATCGAATCAAGTCCGACTGACCTCAAATTTTGCACACAAGTCATAAATGACATAAAGAACCTATTCCAATTTTTGAAATCGGATTCCAACCCCGATATCAAAATGGTCAAACCCCTGGTCAAACTTTCCACAAATTCAACTTTCGTCATTTCAAGCCAAATTCTACTACGAACCTCCAAATAATTTTCCGGACACGCTCCTAAGTCCATAATCACCATACGGAGCTATTGGAATCATCAAAACTCTATTCTGGGTCTTTTACACCTAAGTCAACATCCGGTCAACTATTTCAACTTAAGCTTTCAACATAAAATTCATTCTTTCAAGCTAACTCCGAAATACCTTAAAACCAAAACCGATAATTTACACAAATCAAAATACCTTGTAGGAAGTTATTCAATACTTCAAATAGTTGAAAGGAGCGTAAATGCTCAAAACGACCGGTCGGGTCGTTACAATCTCCCCCACTTAAACAGACATTCGTCCTCGAATGTGCTAGGAGTTGTTTCCAAGCCACCACATCACTATTCCATCTTACCACGCACATACCCGGGGGTGATCTCACATCACCCTATTCTATATAGGCCTCACAACATAACATAACTTAAAGTCATTAATTTAACCTTAGCCCAAAAACCATGGAGCCAAATTTCTAACATCCAGAATTCTTTTCAATACCCGAATCTCACATCTACACACTGTATAAGTATGAACAAGCTGTATCCAGCCATAACCATAGTCCCAGATAAAATCACTTTCTATGCCGACCTTCAATATTATCCTCCCAATATACCGGAATCCAACCTGATAGTATCCATTGTAGGTCCAATGACCTTATATTATTAAACACAACTATCTTATTGACATGCCACACCAATACAACTCAATCCACAACTGTGCAACTTTGTACCCAAAAATGGAAAATATCTCAAAGTAGAGAATCGAATTGTAAGTTCAACAAGCACCACCATGACTGTAATGCTATAATCTCATTATATATTGTACAATCGATACACATAAGTTTAATAACAGTAACCAGCTCTTTTAGAGCTCACATTAACATCACTCGCACGGACAACTCACGTGCTATCGTATCAATATCTGAACCCGCACGGACAACTCACTTGCCAAAAACATCAGTATATGGATCCGCACGGACAACTCACGTGCCAATAACGTAATCCGCCAGGCATGGTCACAGGCCTCCAGTCCAAGCATATCATAGAGGAGCAATCAAATAAGTACACATGTATGTGATAAATGAAATAAGATTCACATGCTCCTAGACTGGTATAAATAACACGCCATAGAGTAAGCATGTGCAAAGTCTGGTGTCACACTTCAAATTGGCAAGTTAACGCAAAATAGTAACTACCCTATTTATTCAGGGGAATTAACCTCTTTGAAACCTCAAACGTTGCCCAGATATTTCTCAACAAAGGTACGAACACGAGAAACGTTATAACTTTACGCTTAACAGTCAACTCTAGGCATATCATAGCCTAAGCATTCTTTCGAGTATGAGTACTTGCCCTGATGCCCGCACATTGGCTCAAACCTCACATATATGCACACTTATAGCGCGTAGCTATCACAAATAATTAACGCAACTAGCGCCTCCACTGAGTAAAAATAAAATACTCACCTCAAACAGGCCGCAACCTGAAATATTATACTTCTGAGAACTCCCAGTCTCCAAATTCATCAAACACATGAATCACCGTAACCGATCCCAACTCCAGCACTAGAATGACTAACACGTCTTCCTTTCACAATCTTCCCATGAGGAATACTTTCATAATTATTTCGTGCCACATAGAAATAATTTGAATATTAGCAGTCTATAACCCAGGTGGGTATTGCAATATCGATGAACATCCGTAAGTCAAACACAACGCGCCTTCTGAAATGCGCACCTTTCTTAGGGATCCTCGAGCAGTTATAACATTCCTCTAAATATCTGAAATTGACCATTCTGTCCAAAATTCGTGATCGTTCTTTCAAGAATGAACTACCACATTATGCGTGTGAATCCAAATCCCGCACAACACACCACATCTACCATGTGAAAGGCACAAGAATCTCATTATCAACTCTGAGTCACCAGCAAATTACATACCCGGTTAGTTAGAAACCTTTCTCTCACTTCCTTCCAGGAGGAAATCACAATATACAACATGTTTCCCACCCCATTAGAAAATATCCGGTTCAAACCGTCAAGAACACTTTGAAATCCATCTGCACATAAGTAAGCTATTAGAATTAAATTCCTCTAACTCGACCAAACTAAGTAGGTCACAAAAACCCAAGAATATTGCCACCAAAACATCTGTAGAGTCTCTCTATATCATAATTACCCTTATAAATACCACAACCGAAATACCCACTCTGAAAATACCTTATTTGAGTCTAAGGCTGTTTCGTTCACCTTCTTGATACCAAAATATAAAATCTATAATGATATACAAAAATGCCACAAGTCTCGACACCATCCAACTTAAATCTCAGATTTTATCCATAAACAAATCCGCCAAAAATTCTCAATTATTACATATTAATCTCGAATCCATTAGAACTTTCTCGAGAGTCGCCCCCTTTGTTCAAATACACATTACACAGCCCAAATGGGCCAAAAGACACGTGCCCCATTAGCACAATAACACTCAAAGGAGTAACTCTACTTTAATACCACCTATCAAATTCATACTCCGTGCGCACTACATCATTCACAAATAACAACTCACTCATCCCACGATTTTTATATACTCATAAAGAGCAATATAACCCGTATCTAGAAATTTCCTTACTCGACTCATTCTCGAACTCCACCTCTGCAAGTTATCACCGATTCCCAAGTATACTTCAGACCAAAACAAAATATTTGACATATAACCATGAATTGAATTGTCAATAGCAGGCTCCCCCACTTGGCTCAAAGCCATAGATTAAAACACTTCATAACTCACAATACCCATACTTTATTACTGCCATAATATACAGTCAGTTCAACGAAAATTCTTCTCAAGATCAAGACAAACCAACCATAATTACCTCAATCATCCGCTAAGTTCGCATTTATTCTAGTGACAGTCAAGTCAACTTTCTCAACCAGATTCAAATTCAAATCCCAATACATCTGCCCTACTGGTAGAAAAGAAGATTCTCCACACAACATTATAAAGATCACAGCTCTGTAGTTTATTCCGCAGGTGATAACCCGCATGTTTAGCCTCAAACTGGCATCTTTATATACCCTTTTTACTCCCACAACTCCTACGTAATCACTTAACCTTCATGAGTTTGAACTCATCAACAAGACACGAAAATTCAATTTGTTCCACAATTACACCACGTAAGAGATTCTTCAACACATTCATAACTCGAGACTCCGTGTCAAATCGAGACAGAAATCAAATACCCAATAGTCCCTTTTTATATCCTTTAACCATCTGAATACATCCTGTGGTCATAATTAAATCATCATATGGTCATCCAACAATTCATCGAGCTACAAATTCCACTCATAGGGAAACTACCACCGGACATATGAGTCCAATTGTACAAATTCATACAACTGAAACTACCGAGCCTAAGCTGCAATCTAATCCTGGCCTCAAGTCCTCCAGACTAGCCCATCACCAAAATACAGAATACACATTTCGAACCACGTTCATGAAATAACAAGTCGTGATGCACAACCGATATCGAGCGCTCATGTGCGCATACAAATGCGTGGAAGGAATTCAAAGAGTTATGTTTCAAGATGAATATATTTTGCACGATAGAATACAAGAAAGTGAAATTTCCTAAGGTTTCGGTAGCCTCTCGAAGATAAGTACAGACGTCTCTGTACCGATCCGCAAGACTCTACTAAACCTGCTCATGACTCGTGAGACCTATGTTACCTAGGCTCTGATACCAACTTGTCACGACCCAAAATCTCACCTGTCGTGATGACGCCTATCTCAATACTTGGGCAAGCCGAATATCTCAATAAACCACAATATCTTTTAAATTTGAAAACAAAATAATTAAATTCAGCGGAAGAAATCTCAAGTTTCAAATCTAGCACTCCCAAAACCCGGTGTCACTAAGTACATGAGCATCTAATATGAATACAATATCTGATTTGATAAACCACCGTCTGAAAGTATAGAACAGTACAATAACTGAAGGAAAGAGAGACAAGGTCAGTAGATGCCAAACAACTACCTTGATAGTCTCCAAATAATAGTACTCTGAAATCTAACAATCACTGTGTCCAAAAGCACCTGGATCTGCACACGAGGTGCAAAGTGTAGTATGAGTACAACTAACTCAATAAATAACAAGACTAACCTCTGGGCTGAAAGAAATGATGAGCTCTGCAGGTACAGTCCAGTAATAATAATGGTACAGAAATGTAGGCATGCTTTCAAGTTCAACAGTTAAACTCAATACAAGTGAAATATATTAATATTGCATGATATGAGGCGTATGATATCTCAGTAAAAAGACCTCATGTAAATACTGGTCACAAATTATCCGGTCACTTGGTACTGTTTATGGCCAATCTAGCCCAGGGTTGTTCCAACCCGTATATAAATACACATCAACTGACAGTCAGTCACTCAGTACTATATAAGGCCAATCCAGCCCTGAGATAATATATCCCCAAATATAAATGATACGAAGAAGATCCATGTCCAAATAAAACTTATTATAATACAAATAAGTAAGGCAAGTCCATGCCCTAGGAAAAATCCATCCCAAATATATGTATATAAGCAGTAAGTAAGGCAAGTCAATGCCCTGGGAAGTCCATCCCGAATATCGATGATCATTTACACTCACTGGGGGTGTGTACAGACTCAGGAGGGGCTCCTTCAGCCCAAGCGTAATAAAAAGCCAATATGGCCTACTGAAGGCGCGCAGTCCCGATTCGTATAATAACAAAGCCTATAAGGCCTGCTGCAGGCGGGCAGCCCCGGTCCATTTAATAATAACATATATAAAGCCAAATGGCCTGTTGCGTTGTGCAGCTCAATCCCATAAATATTCTCACAATGAAAAATTATTACCGAGTGTGAAATATATATTTTTGAACAATTAATTCAACAACAACATGGGTCCCAAAATATTGGCGCGTAGCCTAAACATGATCTTTAATAGGAGCCTCAGCTCAATTTCTCTAACACGTGGAGAATGTTCAGATAACTACATGATTCATTAATCTTACAACTGCACAGGATTTATTCAAGAAACAATTTATATGGTGTACGTCCACATGCTCGTCACCTATCGTGTATGTCACCTCCAAACAATTTATATCATACCAAATTCGGGGATTCATACCCTCAGAACCAAGTTTAGAAGTGTTACTTACCTCAAACCATGTGATTCTTTATTCTGCTATGCTCTTTCCACGAGAATTGGTCTCCGAAAGCCTCGTATCTAGCCACAATTAATTCGATCCAGTCAATACCAATTATTGTAATTAATTCCATAAGGAGATACTTATTTTCCAATAAAATCCGAAATTAACTTAAAAATAGCTCGTGGGACCCACGTCTTGGAACCAGACAAAAGTTATAAAATATGAACGCCCATCCAACCACGAGTCCAACCATACAAATTTCACCAAATGCTGACATCAACTCGACCCTCAAATCTTCAATTAAAGTCTTTGAAGATTTCTACCATTTTCAACCCAATCTATACCCATTTGAACTCAATAATTTTTTCATAAACCTTATTGATATGTATAAATGATACTATTACACCCAAAAATCATACTCTTAATCACTCATCTTTACCCAAACTCAAAATTGAATACTAGGGGTTAGAACCTTACCTCTTGGGTGAAGATCTTGTGATATTTCCTTATTGGATTTCAAAGCTTGAACAAGATCTTGATGAACAAAGCACTTGAGCTTCTTCCTCTCTCTAGAAAACTCTCTTTTCTCTCTAAAAAAATGTTAGATTTTTGCTCCAAAATGAGTCACAAAGCCTATTTATCAAAATGGGTTCGGGTTATGAAAATAGAAAAATTAACCCTCCGAAAGCAGGTCTGCGGTCGCATAATGGACCGTAGAATGGGTATGCGGGTTGCAAAAGGCAACGCAAAATCGATGCCCAGAAATGGGCTTCACTGGACAGGTTTGCGACCATTTTGCGGTCGCATAACTACTTTTGCGATCGCATAATGGTTCTGCGATCGCAAAATTGGTCGCAGAATTGTATTTTTTCAGCTTTTGGTAATTTGGTCATAACTTCTTGTAGGAATGTCCAAATGTCGAACTGTTTGAAGCGTTAGAAACTAGACTATAAGATATTTTATTTAATAGGCAATACACTATATAACACTTCGTATCACGAGAGTTATGCTCATTTGAAGTTGGGTCTTGTGCGAACTCACTTGAACTTTAGTCTATTATGAAGTTTCCAACTTCTACATTCGATGCCGAAACCTATTGAATCAAGTTCGATTGACCTCAAATTTTGTACACAAGTCATAAATGACATAAAAAACCCATTCCAATTTCCGGAATCAGATTCTGATCCCGATATCAAAAAGTGTCAAACCCCTGGTCAAACTTTTCAAAAATTCAACTTTCGCCATTTCAAGCCAAATTCTACTACGAACCTCCAAATAATTTTCGGACACGTTCCTAAGTCCATAATCACCATACAGAGCTATTGGAATCATCAAAACTCTATTACGGGGTCGTTTAAACATAAGTCAACATCCGATTAACTATTTCAACTTAAGCTTTCTACATGAAATTCATTCTTCCAAGCTAACTCTGAAATACCTTAAAACCAAGATATCTGCCGTTTATTTCAATTTTAAGGCTAAGTCTTATATTTATGTCTAATTTATCTGTTATTTTTGGATTTAATTAATTCACTTATCTATAAACCACGTATAAATTTAACTGTACCGTTTATGGATAAACAATATTTGCGAACCACTATTTCAACTTAAGCTTTCTACATGAAATTCATTCTTCCAAGCTAACTCTGAAATACCTTAAAACCAAGATATCAGCCGTTTATTTCAATTTTAAGGCTAAGTCTTATATTTCTGTCTAATTTATCTGTTATTTTTGGATTTAATTAATTCACTTATCTATAAACCACGTATAAATTTAACTGTACCGTTTTATGGATAAACAATATTTGCGAACCCAGTGTTCGCATTTGCAATAGGCACTTGGGGGGAGCTGGCTCGTATTTGCGATCTTCATGGTTGTATTTGCGGAGGTCCAATGTTCGCAATTGCGAACTTTTCATCGCATTTGTGATGACAGCGGGAATGGAAGGGCTTTGCTTTTGTGATGGATTCTTCGCATTTGCGGGGTTCGCAATTGCATACCCCAGGTCGCATTGCGACACCTGAGACTAGACAAAAAGCCGAGGGACGGGATTTTTGAACTCATTATCTTATTTTTGAACCTAAACTCAATAGGAGGCGATTTGGAGAGGGGATTTTTACCTATAAACCTTGAGTAAGTGATTCTAATCTATTTCTAATCATATTCCATAAATATATCTTAGATTTTAATATCAAAATCATGTGAATCAAAGTGAAACTTTGTCATATTTTTGAAAAATAAGAAATTACGTTTTGAGAGTCGATTTGGACTCGGATTTTGAAACTAATTATATATATGAACTCGTGGGGTCATGGGTATACGGAATCTACCATTGGACCCGAGTTTTGATCGGGCGAGCCCTGGGTTGACTTTTGTTGACTTTTATGGTAAAAGTGTAAAGATATTGCAATTGAATTCCCTATTATTGTTTGATAATATTGAGTCGATTTTGATTAGATTTGAGCCGTGTGGAGGTGGATTTTAAGGGAAAAGCTATTTTCGAGTGTTGAATTGCCCTAGTTGAGGTAAGTGTCTCGCCTAACATCATGTGGGGGAACTACCCCTTAGGATTGGTATTGTTCTATATAATTGTGCTTAGTGAAATCCGTGTACGCAATGTGACGAGTGGGTACACAGGTTGTACGTGGTATTTGAACGGTTTAGCTACTTAGACTATTTTTATGCTTTAATTGAAATGCCATATCATGTTCTAAATTCTCTTAGTCAATCTATCCTTATTTTTGTTAGTCTATCCTTACATGCCTTAATTGACTTGTTTAGCACTTGTTCTACATCCTACTTGATAAATTGCTCTCATGCTTAGTTGAACTTGTTGACTCTTTTATTGTTACATGCTACCTCTTCATTTTTAATTATCATTTTTTGAAGTTATTGATCGTATTATCTCTTTCCTTATTGGTTATAATTACTTGAAGTAATTATTCATGTTATCCCTTTTCCTTGTTGATTTCCATTATTTGAAACTCATTGTTAAATGTTATCTCTTTTATTGTGATTTAGTCTTATCTAATATCGGAGTTATACATTATTTCTCTCATTGTTGAGTTATTTGGTGTTGAAGTTGTGAAAGTCATTAACACGTTGAGACATCTATCTTATTGAGCATTCTACATTCATTGTTGTTGTTGATATTCTTGTATACGTTGTGGTGGAGACATGTACTATTGTTGTGGAAATATTGGTATTTTGTTGTTATTGGTAAGTTGTGATATATGGGCACTTGTGGTGCGAATTGCTATTGTGATATGATATTGACACGTATGCAGCGGTATAAGGTTTGGAGTTAATGTGCATACGGCAGTATAAGGCGGGACTTATATACGTGTTGCTTGTAGGAGAACTACAAGAAGCCATGCAGCGTCATAAGGTGGGCTAAAGTACGTGTAGCTATTTCGGAAAAACTATTTTCAAAACCTATTTCAAATGTAAGGCTTACGCGGCGGTATAAGGAAAGATTGTGATTGAAATTGAGAAATGTGAATACGAGGCGGTACCTCAGTTATGATTCTTGATTATACGAGGCGGTATCTCGATTTTGATTTCATTATACACGAGGCGGTACCTCGGTATAATTTTTGCTGCTTATTTCACGTTGCAAAGTATTTTGGTGGGAATATTTTTTGTTGTTTCATTCTGTATTGTTCTAGCAGTTGATGTCCGTACATGATTATTGTAGCCCCTTTAATTGCTTCTTTTATGCTATTTTTGTTGTTGATTTCCGGTACTAGTTCATGCTATTATCTTGTTTTGCATCAGTTGTTTCTTCACTTTCCAATACATATCCGTATTATATTTTCATACTGTTTATTTATATCCTAGTAGGTGTCTTGACCTGGCCTCGTCACTACTCTACTGAAGTTAGGCTTGATACTTATTGGGTACTGTTGTGGTGTACTCATACTACGCTTCTGCACATTTTTTGTGTGCAGATCCAGGTACGTCTGCTCGTGGCGATCGTTAGAGATTACCTGCTAGGTTCTTTTATCGGAGACTGCAAGGTATGACTGCTCGGCGTCCGCAGGCCTCGGAGTCACCTTCCCTTATTCTCATTTACTGTTGTATTTCCTTTCGGACAGTGATGTAGTAGTACTCTAGTTATACTCTGTAGAGCTTATGACTTAGTTCCACCGGTTTTGGCGAGCGTATTGTTGAGACTATGTTTGTATCGGAAGGTTATATCAGTATTCAGTTTTGTTTAGTATTTTGATAATTGTTTCTGTCAAGTTATTATTATTTGTTAGGCTTACCTAGTCGTAGAGATTTGGCGACATCTTACGGTGGGAAATAGGGGTCGTGTCGGTAGTACTAATTTATTAAATTACATACTTTTGGTCGGATTAAGAGTCATTGATTCTCGTCAATCTGAATCATCTCAAGGCATACGGAAATTCATTGAATTATTGCCCCTGAAGCACACTTTAACTCATGAATAAACCAACCTCAGTCAATTGGCTCATTTGTCCATTAATGCCAAAGTCAGTTTCTTTGCATTTATATTCTTTCACAAGTAGTTAATGTATTGAGAACTACAATTCAAGTGTTTGGCCAATTGCACAATCATTATATTTTGTCCACTTTACAAAGAATTATGACACGTAGAAGGATCAAAAGAATTTCTCCCCGCCACTCCATCATACATTCGGAGAAGGAAAACTTCAGTTGCGTCCCTCCTTAACGAGTCCAAATCCTTTTCCAAGACTAACTGTTGCAGTTCACACATCGTAACAAATCTTTATGCAACCGACTTTGACAATCTATATATAGCCTCGTGCTTTCCCATCGTGAATATTATCAATTCACAACGTTTTCCAGTTACTCGAGTCCATATTCTTCTGCGTTTCATTGTTCTGTTGCCCCACTATTTTTAGATTTCGTCACTTTTTCACAGCTCAGCGCGCTTATGGTGTAAAATACATATCTTGCTGTAGAAAAGTCCAAATGACGGTCAGTTTGATTCTACGGGAGATAGACTTTTAGTTCTAGAGCATATCCAATATTCAGAAGTAGACTGTCACGAATCAATTTCCACCATAATAGACCGTCGCCGCTAGGCAAGCCAACGGTGAACTATCCATTTAATTATTCATTTTAATATTTTTAAAGTCGTTGATTTTATTTAATAAGGGAATAATAAGCAAGTGATCGTAATAATGTAAAGCATGAAATAAACGAAAGTGTGAAGCAGTGAATTTAATAATCAAAAATCATAAAATATCTACTAGAATTTTCTCAAAACCAGGTGTCACAAGTGCACGAGCAAACTAGTAGAATCTACAAAACCTCCTATACTACTGTCTGGAGTAAGATAGACGAAAAGATAAATATAACAAGGAAGAGACTTCGGGTGCTGTAGAACGGAGCATAGGAAGCAGCTCACCACTAAGTCTTCGAGTAGCGGGGGTACGCGCCTGACGGGCCGCCAGATACACCTGCCTCAGATCCTGCACGATTAGTACAAAAGTGTAGCGTGAGTAGATAAACAACATGTACCCAGTAAATATATAGTCTAACCTCGAAGAAGTAATGACGAGGGGTCGATATCGACACTTATTAAGGGTAAATAAATAAAATATAGAAATCATAAGCCGACATCAAATAGGACAACAATAGAGAAATAGGAATTTATAATTCTTAAACATAATATTAATTTAAAGTCTCCAACTATCACATGCGAAGTATTTAACACATAAGAACCACCAAGTATTTTTTTAGTCTCATATCAAGAAAAAATATCAAGTATAATCGGACTCCTAGTAATATCACGCACGATTTATCCCGTAGTCGTACGACCCGATCCAGAATAGTGTGCACACCGCCGAGGGTCGACCGACATAAACCATTGATGCATCTGTTATACTGTCGAGGCGTTCGGCCCGATCCACATGAATAGAAAATATTTTACAAACTCCGATTAACTACTACTACATAAGGATAATACTCGAAGAAGGCATAAATTTCACTAACAATCAAGTATTCTGCCAAAACTCAAAGTAACGAAGCTCAGTCTTTATCAATCCTTTATACAATCTATATATATATATATATATATATATATATATATATATATATATATATATATATATATATTGAGGGGCCTTGGGTAGGTGATATGGCACGTCTTACAAACAAGGAATCAATTTTATCTTTTTACAGGATTTTTTTGATCCTAATTCTTCATTTATCTTATTATAGAAACCCCTTACTAAAAGCCACCTTTATCTTATTGGAGAAACCCAAAAGTTTGTAACGCTTCATTTACTAACTCTGAAAATAGTTACCGCAAACAACTACAGGGGAATTAGATGAAAACGAGAAGGGAGCAATTCTTCATGAAAAGAAATGACGGTTCTTAATAACATTCTTCCATAAATAAAACGGATACATAAGAACGGTTATCGTTTTTCATGGTAAAGTTAGAAAACTAGAGCTCATGTGTAAACATTTTCACACACCTATGCTTGAATGACAAATATTTTTTCTACTGTTCACATAACTAATTCTCTCTTCTTCAGCAATCTCCACAGTCATCTCTGTCCAAAGATGTATTTGGTGTAAAATTACAACTACATCTTATACATATCGGGAGGCGCGACTTTCCCGACAAGCGGCATAATATCTCTGTCAAGTGGAAAGAAATCTCCATGTGGAGAACAACAACAAGGTTCCACCTTTTCGATTTTTCCTGTTTCCCCTCCAAGACACTTTCTTTTTCCCCTCCGATATATTCTACTTTCCTCAACTAATGAATTCCGCCAAAAGAACAAAGAAAAGGAAGGAAAAGAGGGAAAATATTAAACCATCGGTTTCTTAGAGTTTTCTCTTCTACTATATAAAATTCTCATTATTTAATTTTGATTTTGTAACATATATGAGTTCCAATAGTACAAAATACAGTAAACCGGGTGACATTTGCTTTTGAAACAATTGAGTAGGTAGATGAAACAAGGTTAACAATTTAATCCATTGTGCTTGAGAATATAATTGACTTTTGAACATTGAGAATTGTGCATAATTATTATCTTATTGTTTTAAAAAAAACAAAACTGTTTTTCCTTTTCTAATTTTTGGTGATTTTGATGCTTGAGAATAGAACTAATCTTAAAACACAGAGAAATGTATAGAATTATTACTATTTAGAAACTAAAGAAGAGAACAAAATCTTAGTTTATCTTCATTTTGCTCTTCTGATTTTTTGTTCCTCTTCTTGATAAGCAGAAAATGTAGATGACATTAAGTACGTCCCCAAATTTTGAAGATTATTTACCGTAGACTACATGTAATCTTTTTTTATTAGTTAATGATCGAGAATTATTTGCATCAGTTTTGCGCATGCCATAGAATTTGATGTTATGTTTGACAAAAGTTATCATTTTTCTCTATGAGTTTGTACTCGTGCGCGTTTAGATTTGTGTTGAATTTACGTATGAATTTTACTTGAATTGATACTATTACTTTTGAATTTAGCCAAATATACGCGAGTACATGACCATAAAAATTTTGAACAGTGTTAAAATATACTAAAATGACTTAATTTCTCTATAGATGGATTAGATAAATTCAATATTGTACATAGCTAATAAATGATTGAATTTCTTTGTAGATGTTGGATGAACTCAATATTGTTATAAATCATAAACTCAAGCTTGTACTTATTTAATTGTGCTGTACTCCGGCTTTTGCATTTTACAAGTGTAAGTTTAATTTATTGTTTAAAAGGGATTTGAAATCCTGGTCTGGATATATAATTTCTATAATATAGTTCTTCAACTTAATTTCTAATGAATGGTTATAGGAGGTGGAATTGATATTTGGGATGCAATTCGTGATAACAAAAGCAACAAAATAATTTCAGGGCATCTACTTCTTGATTGTGGGGAAGAACAAGGGAGCTGAAAATATCGTTGCTGGTGTAACTATTACACTTGGTTGCATACTTCCATATACAGTATACTAGCTCGGTTTATTGCCTAAAAAGACTTTTTGCTGCTAACTAAAAAAGTATATATTTCATTTGTATAACTTTACTCTCAATGTACAAAAGAAAGAAATAAATACTTTTATTTGTATGGTAATTAGTAGTTTAGTGATGAAATTTACCTTTTAAAAATCCTTACAAGTATCAAGGACCCCATGTCAACAATGAAACTTAGCTTCACATGAGCTATTTCTCCTTACGATGTCTCAATTAATGATTTCAGAAAGATCTACTACACTATCTCGGAAAAGCTTCTTTAAGGAATTTATGTAGGATGCATTATATTTGCACTATGATAAATGAAAATACCTACTTATCATGTAAATCACACATTTGTACATATATACGCTCACACCTTCCCCCTCCCCACACAAACACACATAAATAGCTTGAAAAGACTTTCTTTTTTTAACATGAAAAAGTTATTTCTTCTATATATATTGACTAAAGTTATGAAAAGTATATTTCTAAATTTAACAAAATACCGCGCGAAAGCGTGGGAAAATTGACTAGTTTCAATTACAAACTTAGTTAATTAAACTAACAAGTTGGGTACAAATAATACAAGTAATACATGGTAGAATCCTAAAACTATCCGAACATAAGTATGATTTTAGCTACGTACGGACTCTCGTCACACCGTGCGCACGTAGCACCGACAATTATTAGCAAATAACCATTTATAACACCTACAAGGATAATTTCCTCTTACAAGGTTAGGCAAGAGACTTACTTCATTTCCAAGTCCACTTCGTAGTCCACAATTCACAATAAAAGCCTCAAATCGGTGCCACGCAATTCGAAACTAGCCAAATATTATACAAAGTAGTAAATATATTTTCAAAAGTTTATAATTTCACTATTAGAGTAATTACCCAACTCAAAGTGGAAGGTTCCTAAAATTCACCCCTGGCCTACGTGCCCGGATTCCAAAAAGTTTTATAAATAAATGTTACCCATAACCTCACGAACACAAATATATAATTTCTACTCAATTCTATAATCATTTTCGTGGTCTAATCCCATTTTTATCAAAACCTAGGTTTTTCAACAAACTCCTAAAATTTTCACATTTTATATGTTAAAATCTACCCACAATCTATGTATTTAACTTACATTAGGTAGAAATTACTCACTTTATAGTGCTTGATGAAAATCCTTCTCCAAGAAGCTCCAAATTCGGACAACACAAATAAAAAATGGGAAAAATAAGCATGCGTCCCGTCTTTAAATCAAGATACTGCCCAGTTGACCCTTCTTAGTGATCGCGGAAGAGGCCTCGCGATCATGGAAGAGGCCTCACGATCGCGAAGGCAAAGCTGGCCCAGGCTCAGGAGGTCTTCATCACGAACGCGAGGGAAGACACACGATCACGAAGGCTTTCCCAGACTGAGCTTCGCGAATGCGGTCAGCCCTTTGTGAACGTGAGGAGCAAATGTGGCTGACCCATCCCAGACCCTTTATTCTACACGAACGCGGGCCTGGCAATACGAACCCGAAGGACACAGGTCCTGATGCTTCATGAACGCGACCCATTGTTCGCGATCGCATAGGGAAAAATACCCAGACCCCCAATTCCTTCTGCGCGAACGCGACTCCACCTCTGCATTCGCGAAGAAGGAAACCAGAACCAGTAATAGCAGGAATTTTAGACTTAGCTCTAGGTGGTCCAAAATTCACCCGAGCCACCCGGGACCCCATCCAATTACACCAGCAAGTCTATAAATATAATACAGACCTGATCGAACCCTTGGAACACGTAAAACAACTTCGAAACTAAGAATCGCACCCCAAAACAAAATTGAATCAACTTATGAACTTCAAACTTTTCAACTAGCTCCGAACGCGTCGAATCTTACTTAGACAACTCGGAATGACGCCAAATTTTGTGTACAAGTCATAAATCACCATACGGACCTATTCTCGGACTCTGAATCTCAAACAGACCTCGATAATATCCAAGTCTACTTCAAACCAAATTTAAAGAACTTAAAAACCTTCAATACGCCAACTTTTAACATTAAGCGCCAAAACTCTCCCTGATCACCTGAAACTCGATCCGAACACATGCCCAAGTCCAAAATATAATACGAACCTATTGGAGCTATTATATCCTGGTTCTGAGGTCGTTTACTCAAAATTTTGACTCAAGTCAAACTTGGCTATCTTAGGCCACTATTAAGGAACCAAGTATTCCGATTTCAACCCGAACCCTTCCAAACCCAAACCAACCATTCCCGCAAGTCATAACATAGTTAAAGCACATACGGGGAGTCTTAATTAGGGGAACAGAGATCTAGAAAGAAAAATGACCGGTCATATCGTTACATAGACTCCTCGCGGATCACTCTAGGTGACTTTTCGAAGTTAGCCTTAATTTTTATCATGCTGATATTTTCATATTTGTACGACTTCACCAAAAGTTTTATATCTTGATGTAGGAACGTCGGAATCACAAACCATTTGATTTCTCAAAAACTAGAGTTCAAGATATATTACATGTGCAAAATTAGGAGTTAAACACCTGTGGATTGTTTCAGATGATTTTTTGAAGTCGGCTTTAAATTTTGACGTGTCAAAAGTTTCAGATTATCGAGGCTTCACCAAAACTTTTGTATCTTGATGCTAGAATATTAAAATTGTAAACCATTTTGATTGCTAGAAACTAGACTCAGAGAGCTCCATTCTCACCAATAATTATGGCCCGAATTATACCGAATTTTTCTAGGAAATATTTTGAACTCAATTTTCGAATGTAACATGCCTTGGCAGGTAATCATCTTTCTTATACTTGTTTTTTTTTTGCTGTCTTCTTTTTGTAGGCAATGAATATATCTTCGTCAACAATATTAGGCGTATATAGATGAGAAAAATCCATGGCAATAAATAGAAGAGTAAATCTTCAACATCATATGGGAGGACAAACATAACAACATATAGAAGGACAAATTCATGACAACATATAGACGGATCAAATCCATGAAGAGGCCAACTTAAGGTGCAAAGGGACTTAAATGTCCACCTTAAGATTGGGAAATTATAGTTCTTTTTAAGGACAAACCCATGAAGAGTCCAACATAAGGTGCAAAGGTACTTCAACGTCTACCTTAAGATTGAAAAATTATAGTTCCCTTTTAGGACAAACCCGCGAAGAGGCCAACTTAAGGTGCAAAGGGACTTAAACTTCCACCTTAAGATTGGAAAATTATAGAGCCTCAAACTTGCAAACTTCAACGTGAATACCGAAAAACTTGAAGATTTGGTGAACTTGAAGATTTGGTGAACTTCAATACTTCAACTTGAAGAGCGTGGACTTTTAAACTTCAACTTGAAGAATTAGCAGACTTGAAGACTTAAACTTGAAGACTTAGAGGGCTTAAATAATTCAACTTGAAGACCCACGAACTTGAGAACTTCAACTTGAAGACTTGGAGGCCTTGAATACTTCAACTTGAAGATCGGCGGAATTGCAAACTTCAACTTGAAGAATTGACGGACTTGAAGACTTTAACTTGGAGACTTAGAGGGCTTAAATACTTCAACTTGAAACAGGAGAACATGAAGACCGACGGACTTGAAGACTTAAACGGTTTAAATACTTCAACTTGGAGACTTGGAATGCTTGAATACTTCATCTTGAACACGGGAGGACTTGAATACTTCAAATTAAAGGCATAGAAGACAAGAAGAATTCAACATGGCTTAGCATTAAAGACTTCAACTTGAAGATTTGGCCTTCTACTAAAAGACTACATTCATCCATCAGAGATGTCATTTTGCTATGGAGGTTTGCCCCCTTTAAATCAAATGGAATCCAAAGTTCAACAGAAGAATGGCATTACAGCTCTATTTCCAAGTATCAATTGAATGGATTATATTACATCATACTTTATTCGAACAATGATTGGGGCAATATGTATCTTTTGAACTCATGCGACCGAACTTAGAATAAAACTCTAAGCTGCCTACGTACCTCGGGGAAGAGGATCATGTCATACCATAGTTCAAAATGGGTGAGTTATTTTTATGATGTACTAACTTTTGCCTAGGCCACCCCTTTCGAGGTTTTTAACCAAGAAGACTTCTTTTATGGGTTGTACACAGTTTATACTCTTGGGGACCAGGAGTAACATGCAGTTTATGCTCTTGCGATAAGGAGCGTAGCGACTTGCAATTTAAGCTCGTATTTGGAGGAGATTTGCAACTTGAATATTTTTTTCAAATTTGAAGAGCTTCATGACATGCAGTTTAGGCTCGTATGTCCAGGAGCGGAGTAATTTGAAGATTTAGCTTACATTTTGAAATTCTTCGTAACTTGAAGACTTGCTCAATTTTGAAGAGATTTCCAACTTAAAGTTTGGCTGAATTTGAAGAGCTTTGTGACTTGTAGATTTAGCTCAAATTTGAAGAGCTTTGCAACTTGAAATTTGTCTTGAATCTGAAGAGCTTTATGATTTGAAGTCTTTGCTCTACTATGAAGAGCTTTCGACTTGAGTCTTTGCTCGAATTTGAAGAGCATTGCGACTTGAAGATTTTGCTCAAATTTGAAGATCTTTACAACTTGAAGACTTTGCTCGAATTTATTATAACTTGCAGTTTAAGCTCGTGCGTTGGGAAGCATTACAACATGCAGTTTAAGCTCGTGTAATGAGGAGCATTATAACTTGCAGTTTAGGCTCGTGCGTTGAGGAGCATTATAACTTGTAGTTTAGGCTCGTGCGTTGAGGAGCATTATAACTTGCTGTTTAGGCTCATGCACTGAGGAGCATAGTGACATGCACAGAGTCTTCAGTTTCATTTTTGGATGAAAACATGCCCCCTATCCTCGCCTTCTTGTTCTTCTTCTTCATCATAAGGCTCAAAGACAGGTAGCCCTTGGTCTCCATTTGTGGCCATATTTAGTTCCATATCATGAGCACGAGTTGCTAGCTCTTCAAATCTTTTGGGTTTTATGCCTTATAAGATATAGCAAAGACCACAATGCATGCCTTGAATGCACATTTCGATGCCAGAAGTTTCGCTAAGGTGATATTTGCAGTTGAAGCTTAAGATCCTCCACCAATTGATGAAGTTAATAACTGGCTCATCCTTCCGTTGATGAGCATTTGTAAGTTCGATCATACTTATGATCCATCATGTGCTATAGAAACGATTGAGAAACTCTTGTTCCAATTACTCCCAACTATCGATGGAACCAGATTCGAGATCCGTGTATCATTCAAATGCATTACCTTTGAGAGATCGAACAAACTGTTTGACAAAATAATCGCCGTATGTTCCAGCATTATTGCAAGTTTCAACAAAGTGCACTATATGTTGTTTCGGATTTCCCTTGCCATCGAATTGTTGTAACTTAGGAGATTGATAACCAACATGCATCCTCAGGTTATCAATTCTTTGCGTATACAGATTTACATATGTGATAGATAATTTGGACGATGACTCCGGCTTATCTTTGATAGCCTCCATGATGAAGTCCTTCAATTTCTCAACAGGAATCAAACCTTTAGCGGAGATTTGGATCTCCTTGGTTGTCGTTGCTTGCTTTTCGGAAGAGTCTCCTATCTCTTGTGACCTTTGAAGATTTAAAGGTATTTTTATGGATTCTCCTTCTACTATGCTGTCCAATTTATTTGTTAAATTGGAAAGTTTAGCATCTTGATCTTGCACGCGCTTTGACAAGCCTTCAACTACATTCATCAAATTTGCAAGTCGTTCTTCTATAGTAGAAGCTTCAATAACCATTGCTTTCATGATCTCCTTAAAGGATGAAGAATGATATGGATCATTATTGGGATAGAGCTTAGAGATCGTACTAATGGAGACTAGAGTAGATCTAGCGCTCAAGTCATCATCATCAGCTTGCATGAAAGGTTTCTTGGACTTGGATAAACTAAGTTGGGCAAGAAATTTTTTGATCCTTTTGGCAACGTTGTTCCCTTTTTGGGTCGTGCTTGTAGAGGATCTTGCTCCGTTTGAGGCTGAAGATGCAAAAATAAGAGTTAATGCGGATGGCACTTGGAGTGTTTGTTGTCCTAAAGACTTTACTTTGCTCCTTGTAACTGGACCAAAGCTTCCAAAGGTAACATCGAGGATGCTTTCCACATCAACATAGAACTTGAAATTAGCAGCCTTAATGGAAGTTGATATGAAGTTGATTTTTTGTGAAGCCATTTCGATATTCTTCAACATTTGTGATTGAAAAATTGAGATGAGAGGTAGAGATGATCCCACCGGGCGTACCAGAATTTATAGACAATAAATTTGCATCAAGCAAATAATCGAGATCAAAAATATTGCAACAATCGTAGTATTTTATTTTGTCACGACCCAAACCAATGGGCAGCGACGGGCACCCGGTGCCTTACTCATCCGAGTACCAACATAACATATCTTTTTTTATCGCACTATCATGGGTAAATGAGCCAAAAAGGCTGTCATGAGAAAAACAGAATAAAACATAAGGGAATACTCGATATAGGACGACCCAACATGATATACAAACTTATACATGTGACATATGGGCTTATAAGGTGGACATGATCATTTGTACACTCAAAACATAGGCCGACAAGGCCATACAAGTATCCATATACATGAAATATGTCTATAAGCCTCTAAGAGTACATAAACGTCATAAAGGTCGGGACAAGTCCCCGCCATACCAATCAATACATGTCAAAATCATACTGACCAAATAGGAAACTCCGAAGCAAGTGGAGTGCACCAACACCTTCCGCTGAGCTGATAGCTTATTAGGAGGATTGTCAACCTATCTATCGGGAACTGCAGGCATGAAACTCAACATCCCCAGGCTAAAGGGATATCAATACTAATAAAGTTCTGAGTATGTAAGGCAGAAAAGCATAAATAAGAACTGTAATGTAAAGAGAGATAGAGGAGATATAACCTGTAGCTTTTGAGTGCCTCTGTGGGCTACTAACATGAAATGCATGATACATATAAATACATAAACCTTTAAAAACATACACCTCTATGGCATCATCATCATCATCATCATCATCATCATCATCATCATCATATCGTACCCGGCCATAATAGGCTCGGTAAAAATGTAGCCCGCCATTATAAGGCTCGGTAGAATCGTACCTGGCCACGTGGAGCTCGGTAAAACCCAACTGATCAGTGGTTGCACAGTAGGTGCCGTACCCGGCCAACTATAGCGCGGCTCGGTAGAGTAAAATATATATATATATATATATATATATATATATATATATATATATATATATATATATATATATATATATATATATATGCATACTGGGTTCATGGAATCATGTTCTAAACCTTTCAGAACAACGTAAGGTCGTCGCACCTTCGATTAACATTTTGGACATCCATACCATCAATATGAACCTCAATAGGATTCAAGGATCATACATACTTGCTTAGAATAACTTTATAAAGAAAGAACAACATGGACAACCTTAGTTGCTAGGAGTAGATCCGTTATGAAATATCATATTGTTTACATTCAGTTCACTTTAGATCATGCCAAATAAAGAAGGAAGTGTCTTAACATACCTTTGCAATCTTCTTTCCAATCGTCAACCAAGCTCATTATGATCTTCTTACGTCTACAATGACTAAACCGACTTCTTCACCATCATATAAGCGTTGTCACTCTCATATTTCGAAACTAATATTCTACAAGAAAACGAACATCACCTCCCATGTTTGTACTACATCCCATAAGTTACTAAAAGTCACCAAACAACCCAAATAACAAGAAGTAGCTGTATGGAACACAACCAGCATAATAACACATCAAGCGACAAGCTCGGTTCATGTCTAATAACACTATATTTTGAACCCTTTCCCTATTATTTATATTCAAGAAAATGTTGGTAATAATAACAAAATATACTCATCCATAAAATGCTGCAAGAACATCTCCCAAACAGTCCAACAATTGACAACATTACTAACAAGCCTTTCGGTCGATATCTCACAAGTTCTAGCTTCAACGACTTAGCCGCAACTTGGATAAGCTTAAATTCATGTAGAGTAAGTGATTACTTACCTTTAAACAGTTATAACAACTCCAATTTAAGCTTACTTCACCACGAAATATTCTTTCAACGCAGCCACAAGAACAAGGAAGCAAAACGATCAATCAATTCGGGTTTCTCGGCGCTGGAATCACTTTGGAACACCTGAAATCACATATGGTTGATATGAAAACCTTTGGAGAGTATTTTAAAGAACTTAAAACACTTTAAACAACCCCAACACGAGCTGTAACCACACAAAAATCAGCAACCACAAGCAGAACAAGAAACTCACTAGCGCCACAGGATTCCCGACACTTGATTTGTGTTGTTTTCCCTTGGTTTGGGTCTTGGATCATGAGAGAAATTTGAGAGAAAGTTTTTAGGTCTATAGGGTCTGAAGAGAGTGAAAATGAATGAGTTAAAACGGGCTTTAGGCATCACATATATATCAAGATATTCTCAACCGCCTAAGTGGGTCCCATAGGGAGCTGGTTGTGCAGTCTCGCGAAAATGCGAATATCGCTTTACTCCGATGTCGTGTATATGAATGGTTTAGTTCATTAGAAACTAGACTCGTAGATCTTCAATTGTGGATCATTCTGTAATTCCAAGTATAATAGGAGAAAAGCTCTGCTACATTTGACCTAATATTTAGCACATTATGAATGTAACTTGTAATGACCTTTGCCAACTTTTGTTCCACAACTCGCTTGACTTCAAAACGTAACACACGACTATCATACGACTAAAATAACTCATAAAATAACCTATTTATAATGTTAAGAACCCTAGTATCACCCAAAAAGTACATGTTATAAAATTCCCAACTTGCCGACTTTCAACGAAACTTATTTTCTTCAATTTGTTTAGCTTCTAAGCCTTCCAACCCTCTTCGTACTTGTTATTCATGATATTAATATTTGTAAACTCCAAGCTAATATGATTAAATTACTTTATGTACTTTCAAAGATTATCTCATTTATGAGTTTACATCAACTGACTTACGACGTACTCTTACGTACGAAAACATGGGGTGTAGCATTATTCCCCCTTTGGAACATTCATCCTCGAATGTTGACCTATATCTCCGTACAAAAACTGATGCGCTTATTAATCTCATAACCTATATCTCTTACGAATACTTTAATATTTTCCTTCCCATCTAGGCAACTATTTTCTGAATAAATCCAAAGGCCAGGGCATTCCCCCATTTAGGCGTCTTTCTCACACCATGACTTGTGGTCAGAATTCTTCCAATCTCATAATTGTTGCTACCTTATGTCATGCAGCCTTTACGACTCTGTCCTTCTATGTGAGCCTATGCGACTCTTCTCTCCTTTTTCCTCTATCTTTTAGCCAATCTCTAGGCTTCACTTTGTGAACATATATAGAACTATGACAAGCTGTCCCTCTGGGCATCCATAGGTGTACTAAAGTTCTTCGCTCGGTACTTTGTCAAACTTACGACTATTGCTATATTTTGTTACATAGCCTCGGTTATCTATCCTTATGGCTTTACTGCATCTAGGTAGGTTATACTATACCATAACACTTATTTTGGTTTATTATTACTGAGGTTTGCTACTAACTCCAGGTTACTCTCTCACTGCTTATCCTATATGTATAAATTTAAGTCCTTTAATGCTTCATCATTACTGTTCATCTTAAGAATGATAGCCAAATCTCATCTCATACTTTGGAACTTTTATCCATCTATTGTTGATTCACCTTAATGTTGATCCATAATCTACCACTGATAACTTGAAACTTTTTACGTAATGAATTGTCATTAGGGCTCATGTCTCATCGGGGAACATCTGAAGTTATTTGCCTGATCCACCTAAGGACGATACTATACGTCAATAACCGTATTTCGTAGCATCTTAACATGATTCATCATGTATTCTAATCTCGTGCTCTCTTTGAATTATTACCCAATCAAAGGCCTAAACGTCATCCTCTTATATATCGCAATCACACCCTTATTCAACAACTAGAGCAACATTCTATCTATTCTATATGATCCTAGTCTTAAACTCCTCTGAGTTCATTTAGGATATACTATGCTTTCTATAACTTACGGCAACCACTAGCTCTCTTGTTTTGATGGGCTTAATCCTGAGGCCTTACCTATTCTTGTCACCTTCTCACCCACCTTTTCTTATCCTTACTCCTATCTACCTCAAACCTTGTCGCTCTACCATACTTTAGCTTGCGACCTACACATATCTATTTATACTACTCGTAATCTTCCTTTAAATTGTTAGCATCACAAATTTCATTTCGTGCATTATCAAATGTCTTTAAATGTAAGCAATTACTTTTCCTGGTTGTTTTGCCACTTGTTGCATGAATACTTGGTTTATCTTAGTGCCCACACATATTGGAATTCCATGCAACGCATATGATCTCGAATATTACTTTTGATTTTACTTCTCGTTCATTAGTCACGATAGGCGTCACTTTCTTATAGAGTGCATATGATGTTGTAGTGAAACTATTGTTACAACATCATTTCTTCTTTATGTCACTATGCTTAGGTTGAAGCCTTCTTCCTTATTTCCTCAACTAGTCTTTCGTTGTAGTACTTAGGGGAGACCCTCTGACTCCTATAAAGCTGCGAGCTTATTATATCGTATACCCGAAGGAATTTTTGATGTTCTTACTCGCCTATAATTATCCTTAGTTACTTACATCCGCGCCCTTGTGCTCGTAGGGTCGCTTCAGAACTGAAATGTTTACTATCTCCCCAGTGGCACTTCCTTTTATTTCCGTAACACTTATACAGTATATTTAACTACCCCAACTCCTATCTGAATATTTCTCAAGGATCACGATGTCATCATATTTGCGAAACTGAATTCCTTATGTTGGGTTTCACTATGTTTATCTTGCATCATCTGTTGATTTATCTAAATCTTCTTGTCTAGCCATAACTAAACTCTTCCTGAATAACTTACTAACTACTCGTTGGTCCATTCTTATATCTATATTCCGCGTAATCTCTCTTGTGTTATTTCCTTTGTCTTAACTTCCCTCTCGCATTGGCTCCTTATGTATCAAGTGCCATTCGCATTTATATATCAATAACATCTAGTGCGGGAACCCTTACTTCCTCTCCCCAGCCTCATGCTTGCATAATGTTCTAGAGTCGTATCATATCTGTAGGATACAACTCCTTATGTATCAAGTGCCATAGTTACTTCTTAATCTTTCACATTGTTTTTCACATTTTCATGGACTCGTACTCGCCTTGCAGTAACCCTTATGTGCCAAGGATAACTGAATTTCTTATGCACGAGGGTGACACCTAGTGTAACTAGCACACTTAGTCCCTTAAGTTTAACTTTGCTCATAGTTCTAGCTTTAGGGAAGCGTCTTCCTGAATGACCTTTAAAGGTTATTCTTTTGTTGTCTATTATATTATTGCCGGAACATGATCTCTGAAATTGTCATGATGTCGACTATTACCAAATCCTCCAGTCCCTAATTCATGTTCAGTTTATCTTGTTCACTAGACCATACTGATTTTTATTACTTCGGGTACTAAAGTTTACTTATGGTAATCACGTTGGAGTCACCAACTCATTTCTCGAAATGAGGATACTTTTGGCCTATACTCTTTTATTGTCTCAAGGCCTGTCACCTCGTCTTTTCCTGTCAAAGTTTGATTTACTGTTATCCACCATTTATAACGTCTTACTAATAATGCTTCATTTACTCTTTTCTTATTCTCCTGCTAGTATTTTTGTCTATCACCTTATTCCGAAAACTTCAACAAAATATTCTTTCGCTTTTAGCTTCCCTTGCACCATCTCAATGGCTCTTGGAGTCGCCTAACATTCTCTCATTACTGGGGGAGGGAGTCATACTAGGGTAAATATTTATTCCTTCTAAGATTCCAGTGCCTATCTTCTGAATTTATGGAACATTCTAGTATTCATATCTTACTGTATTATTCTAGAATGCACCATCTGGGTGTCTCACAAGGAGAACTATTACCACGTTTGCAATATCCTTCGGAAATGTCAGCTAACGCTAACAATCCATCAACCATTTTGGATTACTCTAACCCCAGCTGGATCCTGATATCCATCTTTCTCTTAAACTATATCTGTTAGCTCTTACAGGGCATAACTGAGATGGGTGTGGCCAATTGTACATACCTCTATTACTGTTGAAGGTAACTCAGAATACTTATATTTCTCTGCCTGAATTATAAGTACTGATAATATTCACTAACTGGGTATCTCTTACCCTTCTTCACCTTACTTCTTTTACTTGTTGAAACTTGTATATACCTTCTTATTCTCTTGTTGCCTTTTACCATATGGGTGGATAGATATTCATGCCTTAGGGCTCCTTATCAAAAAGCTTACACGTCTTAGTACACACATGATATGCTAAAGAACTCACATTCACTCATCATACGTATGATGCAAAATCGAGTTCCTCTGACTCAACTCTTCCACAACAATATTCAATCTCTTACCAACTGTCTTTATAAATGTATGTATCATTGTATTACGAATAAAATAAAATCTAGGAGTTTGAATTCTTACAACTGAGCTCTACCACACGATCTAGAGTAAGAAGAAAAAGTGACAGTCCTAAATGCCCTCTAGCCTCTTGCTTATAAGTGTGGTGCACAACACACTCATAAACAAGACTCTACTAGACACGACTTGTAGAGTCCCAAGGACAAAACTGCTCTGATACCAAGTTTGTCACGACCCAAACCGAAGGGCCGCGACGGGCACCCGGTGCCTTACTAAATCGAGTACCAACATAACATATCTTTTTTTATCGTACTATCATGGGTAAATGAGCCGTAAAGGCTGTCATGAGATAACCAGATTAAAACATAAGGGAATACTCGATATAGGATGACCCAACGTGATATACAAACTTATACATGAGACATACGGGCCTATAAGGTCGACATGATCATTTGTATACTCAAAACATAAGTCGACAAGGCCATACAAGTACCCATATACATGACATCTGTCTACAAGCCTCTAAGAGTACATAAACGTCATAAAGGTTAGGAGAGGGCTCCGCCATACCAATCAATACATGTCCAAATCATACTGACCAAATAGGTAACTCCGGAGCAAGTGGAGTGCACCAACGCCTTCCAATGAGCTGATAGCCTACTAGGAGGACTGTCAACCTTTCTATCGGGATCTACAGGCATGAAATGCAACATCCCCAGGCAAAAGGGACGTCAGTACAAATAAAGTACTGAGTATGTAAGGCAGGAAAGCATAAATAAGAACAGTAATGTAAAGAGAGATAAAGGAGATACAACCTGTAGCATATGAGTGCCTCTGTGGGCTACTGACATGAAATGCATGATACATATATATATATATATACATAAACTTTTAAAATTATACGCCTCTGTGGGCATCATCATCATCATCATATCGTACCCGGCCATAAGAGGCTCGATAAAAATGTACCCGGACATCATAAGGCTCGATAGAATCATACATGGCCACGTAGAGCTCGATAAACCCAATTGAACAATGGTTGCACAATAGTTGTCGTACCCGGCCGACTATAGTGTGTCTCGGTAGAGTAAAATAGATACATATATATAATGCATGTTGGACTTATGGACTCATGTTCTAAACCTTTCAGAGTGACATAAGGTCGTCACGCCTTCGATTAACATTATGGACATCCATACCATCTGTCACGACCTAAAAATCACTAGTCGTGATGGCACCTAACTCGACCCGCTAGGTAAGATAACTAACAGTCAATACTATCCAAATGAAATTGTAGGAAAATAATGAAGAATTATCTGAACTTTTACAAATTAACCCAAGAACTGGTAGTACGAATCATGAGCTTCTAAGACATAGAATTTACAAAGCTGATACAAATAATTACACGATCTGTTCGAAAGCTACATAAATAGATTAACAAAATCTAAAGCTACCAAGATCAAGTGGAAGCTATATCCGGAATGCACGAACATCTTCAGGGTCAGCTCCCGACATCACCAGCAGTTCCGCTCCAAAAGTCTGCACGCAAGGTGCAGAAGTGTAGTATGAGTACAACCGACCCTATATACCCAGTAAGTATTTTGTCTAACCTCGTCGAAGTAGTGAAGAGGCTTTTTAGTAAAAACATGCTCACTAACAAAAATCTGTACCGAAATCTAGCAATAGAACTATACTACAGTATAACAGGATAGAGTACACGAAATGAATGTACAAAACAATAACAGATTACTAGAAGAGATCACAATTCAACAGTTTCCAATATCTCAACCAATCGTTTCCTTAAAGCGAAACCAATAAACCACAATAGTCACCCCATAACTTTCATAACGTGAGGAATATACTCTGATATCAAGTCACTTGCACGGCAATACCCTTCGTGCATTTATCTCATCCTCACCAAATATGCATACAACAGTACCAACCGGATGGCAAAAATATCGATAACAGTAATGACAAAGTAGGAAATACGTAAGTAGCAATAATGAACGAGAATGTACATAAGGGCATTAGTAACAGACTAGGCGGAAAGCATAGAGGTGATGACAACAATCAGGAAAAAGGAATGTAACTTCAACTAACTAGCATGGTGAGGCATAAATACAAATATAACGAATAAGAGGGGAACACATGATCTTTATGCGTTAACAAGTAGGAGCATGAATGACTAACACGGTAGAAGGCATGTACTAAGTGCAACCCAAATAGGTACGACAAAGATATAATTATGACAACAGGAAGTAGGCATGGTATTTGCAAGTTTAGCAAATAGAAGGCATGAGTGACACAATAACAAATAAGATAAAGAACAAGAACAGGGCATTAACGACAAGTCACGTAATAACCATAAATACAACAATAACAGCTCAATGTAACGGCATGAACGTATACACGAAGGAAAGATATCACAACATAATACATGTCTCTCGTCCTCACATAACATGGCACGACATCACCCTTCATGCTTTTACTCACAAATGATATGGCACGGCATCACCCTTCGTGCTTACACTCTCAATAATATGGCACGGCATCACCCTTCATGCTTTTACTCTCAATAATATGGCACGGCATCACCCTTCATGCTTTTACTCTCAATAATATGGCACGGCATCACCCTTCGTGCTTTTATTCTCAATAATATGGCACGGCATCACCCTTCGTGCTTTACACTCTCCCTCATATGATAATGTATAAATAGAGGCACAGCATCACCCTTCGTTCTTTACACTCTTCCTTACCAAGCATATGTATATCAATGTCAAACAAGGCAAGAAGCATAAATAATGTCAAGGAGAGTGTTTAAACGAATATTCCATATGAATCTCAATCACAACTTTCCAAGCCAGCAATAGTTAAATAAACCCGCAAGAACCTTATTATTAAAATATTTCAACAAATCTCACAAATTATGTACAACACAAGTATAGAATCTAGTGTCTCAAGGATATCGGCCGTAGCAATGTACTAATGAATACGCATAGTAATAACCGAATTAGACACATCAATGTATTCTAAGAATCTCATCAAATTTGATCAAGTTATAATAAGCTAATCTTTAGTTTCTAACGTCCAATACTACGTTCTTAGTATCTAGGAGTCAAGTAAGGCATGAAGCAAGAAGGTCACGTGATTCTACAAGACACAATTTATAACATAACTTACCCCCGAGCATGGTTAACCCTGGCACATGCATATATGCTCGTCACCTCATATATGTATCACCCCCGCATATAGCAAACAATGTCAAATAGTAGGAAACATTCCCTTAACAAAGTTAGGCAAGACACTTACCTTGCCCCAAAGATCAACTCAAAGCTCAACCACAGCTTTTTCCTTTCAAACAAGCCTCCGAACCAATAGAATCTAGCAATTTACCAACCTAACGATTCACATTAAGCCTTAGGAACTACCCACGATTGCAAAAGATTCAATGTAGGTCATTATTAAAAAAGTCAACAAAAGTCTACTCCCGGACTCGCTTGGTCCAAACCCGAAATTCGGACCAAAACCCGAGTACCCATTCACCTCCGAGCCCGGTTATGTAATTTGTTTTGAAATCTGATCTCAATTTGAGGTCTAAATCCCAATTTTACAAAAATCTCTAATTCAACCCAAACCCCCAATTTCCACCATGAAAACACAAGATTTTTGGTTGAAATCTTAGGAAATGTAGTGAAAGATTGAAAGAAACTAGTTTAGAATCACTTACCAATGATTTGGGGAAGAAAGGTTCTTTGAAAAATCGCCTCAAGGGTTTCTTGTTTTTAAAATTTGAGAGAATGAACCAAAATCCCGTCTAAGTCCCATTTTGATCAGTTGCAAATGTCGCATTTGCGACCTGGGATTCGCAAATGTGAACATAAGGTGGCCCAGCTACTCTTCGCAAATGCGATGAGTTACTTGCAAATGTGAACCCATCAGAGGTTGCAAATGCGATGCCCGAGATCAGAGGCCTGCTCCAGAACTGAAACACTAGCTGAGTTTTTCTGAGTCCAAACCACTCCGTAGCCTATCCGAAACTCACCTAAGCCCTCGGGGCTCTAAACCAACTATGCACATAAATCTAAAAACATCATACTAACTTGCTCGCGCGATCAAATCACAAAAATAACACCTAGAACTACGAATTGAACACCAAAATAAAATAAAATTTTTAATAAAACTTTAAAACTTCTATTTCAACAACCGGACGTCTGAATCACGTCAAACCAACTCTGTTTCTCACCAAATTTGACAAACAATTCATAAATATAGAAATGGACCTATACTGGATTCCGGAACCAAAATACGAACCCGGTATCAATAATTTCAAACATCGATCAAACCTTTAGACTCATTAAGCCTTTAAACTTTCAAATTTCAACAAAATGTGATAACTCGAGCTAGGAACTTCCGAATTCGATTCTGGGCATACGCCGAAGTCTCAAATCACGATACGGACCCATCGGGACCGTCAAAATATGGATCCGAGGCTGTTTACTCAAAATGTTGACCAAAGTCAACTCAAATGGGTTTTAAGGCAAAGATTTTATATTTTTATCAGTTTTTAACAAAAAAGCTTTTCGGAAAACACCCAGACTGTGCACTCAAATCGAGGAGGGCTAAAATGAGGTATTTGAGGTTTCGAAACACATAATTAGGTTCTATAACATAAGATGAACTATCGGTTCATCCCATAATACATCATGCGGGGATACCCATGCCCTCAAACTACCGAGAAGAGTGCAAGTGCTCAAAATGACCAGTCGAGTCGTTACACCATCAATATGAACCTCAATAGAGTTTAAGGATCATACATACTTACTTAGAATAAATTTATAAGGAAAGAATAATATCAAAGGCCTTAGTTGCTAGGAGTAGATCCGTTATGAAATAGCGTACTGTTTACATTCATTTCACTTTAGATCATGCCAAAAGAAAGAAGGAAGTGCCTTAACATACCTTTGCAATCTTCTCCCAAATCGTCAACCAAGCTCATTATGACCTTCTTACATCTATAATTAGTAAACCGATTTCTTCATTATTACATAAGCGTTGTAACTATCATATTTCGAAAATAATATTTTACAAGAAAACGGACAGCACCTCCCCTGTTTGTACTACATCCCATAAGTTACTAAAAGTAACCAAACAATCCAAACCATAAGCAGTAGCTATATGGAACACAACCAGCACAATAACACGTCGAGCAGCAAGCTCGGTTCATGTCTAATAACACTATATTTTGAACCCTTTCCCTCTTATTTATATTCAATAAAATGTTGGTAATAATAAAAAAATATACTTAGTCATAAAACACTGCAAGAACACCTCCCAAACAGTTCAACAATTGACAACATTACTAACAAGCCTTTTGGTCGATATCTCACAAGTTCTAGCTTCAACGACTTAGCCGCAACTTGGATAAGCTTAAATTCATGTAGAGTAAGTGATTCTTTACTTTTAAACAGTTATAACAACTCCAATTTAATCTTAATTCACCACGAAATATTCTTTCAATGCAACCACAAGAACAAGGAAGCGAAACGAGCAATCAATTCGGGTTTCTCGACGCTGGAATCACTTTGGAACACCTGAAATCACATATGGTTGATATGAAAACCTTTGGAGAGTATTTTAAAGAACTTAAACCACTTTAAACAACCCCAACACGAGCTAGAACCACACAAAAATCAGCAACCACAAGCAGAACAAGAAACTCACTAGTGCCACAGGATTTCCGACACTTGATTTGTGTTGTTTGCCCTTTGTTTGGGTCTTGGATCATGAGAGAAAGTTATTAGGTGTCTAGAGTCTGAAAAGAGTGAAAACTAATGAGTTAAAACGGGCTTTAGGTGTCACACATATATCAATATATTCTCAACTGCCTAAGTGGGTCCCATAGGGAGCTGCTTGCGTAGTCTCGCAAAAACGGGAATATCTATTTGCTCTGATGTTGTATTGATGAATGGTTTAATGCGTTGAAAACTAGACTCGTAGATATTAAATTTGAAAGGTGGATAATCCCTTAATACCAAGTAAATTAGGAGAAAATATCAGCTACATTTGACCTAACGTTCAGCCCATTTATGAGCGTAACTTGTGATGACATTTGCCAACTTTTGTTCCACAACTCGCTTGACTTCAAAACATAACACACGACTATCATACAACTAAAATAACTCATAAAATAACCTCCTTATAATGTTAATAACCATAGTGTCACCCCAAAAGTACATGTTATAACATTCTCAACTTGTCGACTTTCAACGACGTGCCACATCATGTGACACATGGCAGCAATTGGGCCTCTAGGAAGATGAAATCTTAGGCTTAATAAAGTGGGCTCATCATTCGTATCCCAGTTAAATGGGTTAGCCCAATGGACTTGGACTTATTTATTTAGTCCATGTAAATTGGACTTATATAATTAATCCAATTATACAAGCCCAATAAAATTATTTAGACTAATATATCTTGATTTAAAATATAGTCCAAATTAATTTATGAATTTAAATTCGACAAATTTTATATGCCTACATTTGCATTTCATTTTGTTGTCGATGTAATATTGTGATCTATTTTGTTTGAGCATGTTTGGCCATACTATTTTAATAAAATTGTTACTACCATTATATTTTTCATCTCAATTCAGATAAGTCTTATTCCTATATATGTTTTTTCTTCTTTTTTGCTTATAGTTATTGTATTATTCATTACTTAATAATCATCGACAAATATTAAAAAGTCTAGCCGTGAAATTTAATGTATTTTTACGCTTTATCCTCTAAAACTAAATTCTTTTATCATTTAAATCTATCAATAATATTTTTAAGTAATATTTAATATTTTTAGTTAAAAATTAGTTCAAAGTATAAGTATCATCACACTATCTCTATTTTCCTCTTTATATATTTTTTTACCTACTATGAAATTTCAATTAGTTTTTTACATTAATATTTTACCTATAATCAAATAATATCATATTTTATTTCAAATTGTAACATTGAATGAGTCTAAAATAATAATACATAAGCTCTTTGAATCTATTGAGTTTTCTTATAGTAATTATATTTTGTATTACATGCAATTAAATTTTCTTTATCTTTAATTTCAAGATACAGATTTGACTTTTAATATTTGTTAATAAAATTACCTACATAATACATTTATATTATATTTTTAAAATTTAATTTGTTCTAAATTTTATTTTTTTATCTAGTAAGGCTTTAATTTTGTAGTCATATCCATAATTTGAGTGTTTCTCATCATAATTTTAAGGAATTTCTAATCTCATGTTCAAATAGTCGTGCTGTAACGACCCGATCGGTCATTTTTCTTTCTAGAAATCTGTTCCCCTAAATAAGACTCTCCGTAGGTGATTTTACTATTTTATGACTTGCGGGGATGGTTAGTTCGGGTTTGGAGGGGTTCGGGTTGAAATCAGAACACTTAGTTCCTTATTATTGTCTTAAAAAGGTTAAGTTAGACTTGGGTCAACATTTGTAGTAAACGACCCCAGAACCGGTATTTGACGATCTCAATAGGTTTGTATGATTATTTTGGACTTGGGCGTGTGTTCGGATCAGGTTTTGGTTGACCCGGGAGCGTTTCAGCGCATAAAGTTGAAAGTTGGCGCAATGAAGGGTTTAAAGTGCTTTAAATTTGGGTTGAGGTAGGTTTTGGTGTTATCGTGGTCCCTTTGGGATTCCGAGCTTGGGAATAGATCTGTATGGTGATTTAAGACTTGCACGCAAAATTTGGTGTCATTCCGAGTAGTTTAAGTATGATTCGGCACGTTCGAAGCAAGTTAGAAGAACTTGAAGTTCATAAGTTGATTTGATTTGGTTTGGAGTATGATTCTTAATTTTGATATTGGTTTACACGTTCTGAGAGTTCGAGCGAGTCCATCTTACGTTTACAAATTTGTTGGTATATTTGGTTAAGGCCCCGAGTGGCTCGAGCGAATTTCGGATGGGGTTCAGATCGATTTGGGCTATGTTGAAGAGCTGGGAAATTTCTATTTCTGGTGCGACCGCTTCTGCAGAAATTTGGTCCCTGAAGCGACCTCGCTGAAGCGAGGTGAAGCTCATAGAAGCAGCTTGGGAAACCTGGGCATGTAGTCGCAAAAGCGAGGAAAGGAGCACACCTGCGAAAGGACAGGTGCGAGGCGGATGACCGCAGAAGCGGGCAAGGTCACAGGCGCGGCACATACGTCGCAAAAGCGGGCTCGCAGAAACGAGCTTTTGTCCGCAGAAGCGGAGGTAGGCCAGCTGGGGGAGGTCTGCATCTGCGATACATCTTCCGCAGATGTGGACGTAGAAGCAGAAATCGCTAGGAGGCAGTGAGGTCCATTTAAGACGGGACTTAGGCCATTTTGGTTCATTTATTTCACTTCTTGGGCGATATTTGGAGCTTCTTAGAGAGGGATTTCCACCTAGCTATTGAAGGTAAGTAATTCCTACTCAATGTAAGTTAAATACATAGATTTTGGGTAGATTGTAACATGTAAAATAGTGAAAATTATGAGTTAGTTGGAAAACCTAGGTTTTGATAAAAATGGGATTTAACCATGAAAAATGAATATGGAATTGGGTGAAAATGATATATTTGAGTTCATGAGGTTATGGGTACCAATTATCTTTGAAAAGTTCCAGAATCTGAGGCACGTGGGCCCGGTGGTGAAGTTTAGGAATCTTCCAAATTGGGTTGGGTAATTACTCCAATAGTTAAATTATGAACTTTTTGTCACGACCCAAAACCTAACCCGTCGTGATGGCACCTATCGTGGTACTAGGCAAGCCGACCTTTCCAAAACTCTCTCCAAATTGATCAGAAGTGAATTAAGACATTTAAAATATCCGAAGTTTTTCATAAATACGGGGTAAAACCTAAATAAAAAAAAACATAAGTGCGGAAAACAAAATAACCTGACATTTGGGGGTCACTAAGTCATGAGCATCTAGATAACCAAACTAATACAACCAGTGTCTAAGTATCAATACAAGACAGAAAGAAATATAGAAGGAGTAACAAGGTCCTGCGGACGCTGATAGCTACCTTGCAGTCTCCGAAACTCAAGCAGGCTTGGACTCAACAATCTCCGTGCTCAGACATACCTGGATCTGCACATGAAGTGCAGGGTGTAGCATGAGTACAACCAACTCAGCAAGTAACAGAAATAAATAAGGAACTGAGAAGCAGTGACGAGCTATACAGTACAGTTCATTTTAAAAGTTTTCAGTAAAGAGTGAACATACATTAAAATCCTGTGGTATAAGTCAAATCAGTTTGAGCTCATGTCAAACAGATATGAATCTTCCAGAAATTTCACAACAACAACAGATAACAACTAAGTGAAACAATAAATAAAAGCAAGTACAACCTCTCAAGACAGCAGTCGCTCAGCCCATCTCAACAGGTCACACTCTTGGCTCTCAGCCCTCAATGCACACTCTGAATAGGTACCTGCGCTCACTAGGGGTGTTCGGACTCATGAGGGGCTCCTACAGCCCAAGCGCTATAAGAAGGGACAACTCACGTGCTGCACGGACAACTCACATGCTATAATATCATATCTGGATCCGCACAGACAACTCACGTGCTTCACGGACAACTCATGTGCCATAGTATAAACATAAGGATCCGCACGGACAACTCACGTGCCATATAACAATACCTCACAACCAGGCCCTCGGCCTTACTCAGTCATGAACCTCTGTAGTCTCACAGCTCTCAATAAAGAAAGGGAAAATAGCCTAAATCAAAGCGTTCAGTATATCATTAGGGAAAACAAATAACAGAGACTGAGGTAAACATGTACAAGAATCACTATGACTGAGTATAACTACCATGAGCAGGAATATAGCCTAAGCATTATTTCTAACTTGAAAGCAGTCAAGTTCTAGTGAAGAGGAATGCATATAAACATAATTAAAGGCTATTAGACTGCACAGTCTCACGGGACAGACCAATTCTCAATCCCACACGGCGTACATCCACACGCCCGTCACCTAGCATGGGTGCCACCTCCAAACAGTCACATTATACCAAACTCCGGGTTTCATACTCTCAAGACCAGATTTAAAACTGTTACTTACCTCCACAACGTAGAACTCCTACTCTGGAATGGTCTTTCCTCTCGAACCGGCCTCCAAATGATCCGAATCTAGCCACAAGCAATAAAATACGATCAATATGAGCCAAAGGAATAAATCCATCTAGGAAAATACCAATTTAGACCAAAAACCCCAAATTGGCTCAAACCGGGCCCCTGGGCCCACATCTCAAAATCCGACAAAAGTTACAAAACCTGAAAGCTCATTCACTCACGAGTCTACCCATACTAAATTCATCAAAATTCGACCTCATTTGGTCCCTCAAATCCCCAAATTACTCTCTCCAAAATCCCAAGCCCTAACCCTTTATTTCACTCAAAATATCCTACTAATTAGGTGAGAAATTAACGGGAAAACACCATAGCTAATGATAATAGAGCTCAAGCAACTTACCTCAGTGAATATCCTTGAATCCACTTCAAACATCACTCCAAAAGCTCCAAAAACACGAGTTGAAAATGGTGGAAATGAACCAAAATTCGCGAAGTGTTCTTTTTATACTTTCTGCCCATGGCTTTCGCACTTGCGGCCAAATATGTGCACCTGCGGTGCCGCATCTGCGCAAGAAACTCCGCACCTATGGAAAATGATAAATTCCCCCAAGTTCAGAAATGTGCTCCATATCCGCATATGCGACCACGTAGGTGCGGAAAAGACCTCGCACCTGCGGACGCTATCTGACCTCCTCACTTCCTCTTCTGCAGGCACCTATCTACATCTGCGGACCCGCAGATGCGACCTCCCTAATCACCTGCGGACCCAGCCTATTTCAACTTCATCTGCACCTGTGAACTCCCATGCGCACCTGCGACCTCGCACCTGCGGCTCCCCCTCCGCAAGTGCGGAAATATCAGTAGCAGCAGCTTCAACTGCATTTTCCAAATTCAAACAATCCGTTAACCACCCGGAATCACCCCGAGCCCCTCAATACCTCAACCAACCATACCAAAAGTCATATATCAACATACACACACTTAGCCGAACCTTCAAAACACTCAAAACAACATCAAAACATCATCAAAACACCAAATTACCCTCGGATTCAAGCCTAATAACTTCTAAACTTCCAAATTCAACAAACGATATCGAAACAACCAAACCATGTCCGAATGACCTCAAATTTTACACACACATCAAAAATGACATCATGAACCTACTCCAACTTCCGAAATTCCATTCCGACCCAGATATCAAATTTTCCACTACCGACCAAAATCGCCAAATTTTCAACTTTCGCCATTTCAAGCCTAATTCTACTACGGACCTCCAAAACATATTTCGGACGCACTCCCAATCCAAAATCACCTAACGAAGCTAATGGAACCATCAGAATTCAAATCTAAGATCGTTTACACATAACTCAATATCCGATTGGCTTTTCCAACTTAAGCTTCTACTTTAGAGACTAAGTGTCTCAATGTACTCCGAAACCACTCCGGACCCGAACCAACTAACCCAGTATATCATAATATAGATGAAGAGAACAAAAGGAAGCAGAGATGGGGGAAACGGGGCTATAACTCTCGAAATGACCAGCTGGGTCGTTACATCCCCCCTCTAAAACTACCGTTCGTCCTCGAATGGATCTAGAAAAATACCTGGAGTCTCGAATAGGCGTGGATATCTGCTCCTCATCTCCCGCTCGGTCTCCCAGGTGGCCTCCTCCATAGGCTGACCTCTCTACTGCACCTTCACCGAAGCTATGTCCTTTGACCTCAACTTCGGCACCTGCCGATCCAAAATGGCCACCGGCTCTATATAATAAGTCATATCACCCTCCAACTGAACAGTGCTGAAATCCAAAACATGGGACGGATCTCCAATATACTTCCGGAGCATGAAAACATGAAACACTGGGTGCACGCTCGACAAGCTGGGTGGCAAGGAAAGCTTATAAGCCACCTCCCCTATCCTCTGAAGCACCTCAAAAGGCCCAATGAACCGGGGGCTCAACTTGCCCCTCTTCCCAAACCTCATAACACCCTTCATGGATGATACCTTCAGCAAAATCTTTTCCCCAACCATAAAAGACATATCACAGACCATCCTGTCCACGTAGCTCTTCTGCCTAGACTGCGTAGTGCGAAGCCGCTCCTGAATCAATTTCGCCTTATATAATGCATCCTGGACCAAGTCTGTACCCAAGAGGCTAGACTCACCCGGCTCAAACCATCCTATCAGAGATCCACACCTCCTCCCATATAAAGCCTCGTACGGAGTCATTTGAATTCTAGACGGATAACTGTTGTTATATGCAAACTCCATGAGCGGCAAGAACTGGTCCCATGAACCTCCAAAGTCAATGACACAAGCGCGCAACATGTCCTCCAATATATGAATAGTGCGCTCGGACTGCCCGTCCGTCTGAAGGTGAAAAGTTGTGCTCAACTCAACCTGAGTACCCAACTCTTGCTGCACGGCCCTCCAAACCTGCGATGTAAACTGAGTACCTCTATCTGAAATGATGGAAACTGGAATACCATGCAGGCGAACAACCTCTCGGATATAAATATCAGCCAACCGCTCTGAAGTGTAAGTAGTTCCAACTGGAATGAAGTGAGCGGATTTGGTCAGCCGATCTACAATCACCCAAATAGCATCGAACTTCCTCGAAATCCGTGGGAGACCCAACTATGAAGTCCATGGTGATCCGCTCCCACTTCCACTCTGGGATCTCTAACCTCTGAAGCAAGCCACCCAGTCTCTGATGTTCATACTTAACCTACTGATATTTGAGACACCGAGCCACAAACCTAACTATATCCTTCTTCATCCGCCTCCACGAATAGTGCTGCCTCAAATCCTGGTACATCTTCGCGGCACCCGGATGGATGGAAGACCGCGAGCTGTGGGCCTCTTCAAGAATCAACTCCCTGAGCCCATCTACATTAGGCATACATATCCGGTCCTGCATCCTCAACATGCCGTCATCACCAATGGTCACATCCCTAGCATCACCTCTCCGAACCCTGTCCTGAAGAACGAGCAAGTGGGGGTCATCATACTGACGCTCCCTGATATAGTCATAAAGAGAAGAGCCGGAGACCACGCAAGCCAACACCCGACTCGGCTCCGAAATATCCAATCTCACAAGCTAGCCCGCTAAGGCCTGAACATCCAACGCCAAAGGTCTCTCTGTTGCCGGAAGATATGCTAAACTCCCCAAACTCTCCGCCCGGCGACTCAAAGCACCGGCCACCACGTTGGCCATCCCCGGATGGTATAAAATAGTGATATCATAGTCCTTAAGAAGCTCCAACCATCTCCGCTGACACAAATTAATATCCTTCTGCTTTAACAGATACTGCAGACTCCGGTGATCTGTATAGATCTCACAATGAACCCCATACAAATAATGATGCCAAATCTTCAAGGCGTGAACAATGGCTACTAACTCAAGATCATGGACATGATAGTTCTTCTCATGGGTCTTCAACTGGCGCGAGGCATAGGCAATCACCCTACCCTCCTGCATCAGAACACATCCAATGCCTATCCTCGAGGCATCACAATACACGATGTAAGAACCGGAAGCTGATGGCAGAACTAACACTGGAGTTGTGGTCAAAGCAGTCTTGAGTTTCTGAAACCTCTTCTCACACTCATCCGACCACCTGAATGGAGCACCCTTTTAGGTCAATTTGGTCAAGGGCGATGCAATAGATGAAAATCCCTCCACAAAGCGACGGTAATAGCCTGACAAACCAAGAAAGCTCCTAATCTCCATGGCTGAGGACGGTCTAGGCCAACTCTGCACCGCATCTATCTTTTTCGAATCCACCTGAATACCCTCACTGGACATCACGTGCCCCAAGAATGCTACTGAACCGAGCCAAAAATCACACTTGGAGAACTTTGCATAAAGCTTCTCCTCCCTCAACCTCTGCAATACAACCCTCAAATACTGAGCATGCTCTGGCTACGAGAGTACACCAGGATTTCATCAATGAATACAATATCGAATGAGTCCAAATAGGACCGGAATACACTATTCATAAAATGCATGAACGCTGTTGGGGTATTGGTCAGCCCAAAAGACATCACTAAGAACTCATAATGGCCATAACGGGTCCTGAAAGCTGTCTTAAGAATATTCGAATCTCGAATCTTCAGCTGGTGATAACCAGACCTCAAATCAATCTTGGAGAACACCCTCGCTCTCTGAAGCTGGTCAAATAAATCATCAATATGAGGCAAAGGATACTTGTTCTTTAATGTGACCTTGTTCAACATCCTGTAATCAATGCACATCCTAATGGAACCATCCTTCTTCTTTACAAATAGAACCGGTGCACCCCAAGGTGACACACTAGGCCGAATAAACCCCTTATCAAGGAGTTCCTGAAGCTGTTCCTTTAACTCCTTCAACTCCGCCTGTGCCATACGATACGGTGGAATAGAAATGGGCTGAGTACCCCGCACCAAATCAATACCGAAGTCAATATCCCTGTCAGGTAACATGCCCGGCAAGTCTACAGGAAACACATCCGGAAAATCACGTACCACCGGAACAGAATCAATGGCAGGAGTCTCTGCACTAACATCCCTCACAAACGCCAAATAAGATAGGCAACACTTCTCAACCATACACTGAGCCTTCAAATATGAAATCACCCTACTAGATACATAATCTATAGAACCGCTCCACTCAACCCTCGGAAATCCCGGCATCTCCAACGTCACGGTCTTAGCATGACAATCTAGAACAACATGACATGGAGATAACCTATCAATACTCAATATCACATCAAAGTCAACCATACTGAGCAGTAAAAGGTCCATTCGGGTCTCCAGACCCCCAATAGTCACCACACATGATCGATATACGCGGTCCACAACAATAGTATTGCCCATAGGAGTAGATACATAAATAGATGAAACTAAAAACTCACGGGGCATATCCAGAAAATGGGCGAAATACGAGGAAACATATGAATACGTGGAACCAAGGTCAAATAATACAGAGGCATCTCTGTGACAAACTAAGACAATACATGTAATCACAACATCTGAAGCAATAACATCTGGTATGGCAGGGAGGGCATAGAAACGGACCTGACCACCCCCTGATCTGCCTCCCCCTCTCGGGCGACCCCTAGCTGACTGGGCTCCGCCCCTAGCTGGCTGAGCTCCACCCCTAGCTGGGTGGGTGGGTGGTGGAGGAACTGGTGCTGGTGCTGTCGGCCGCGTACTCCGCTGTGGAGTCCCACCCAATAGCCTACGACTATCTCTCATAATGTGACCAAAATCTTCGCACTCGAAACAACCCCTCCTCTGACGAAACTGTTGCTCCTGATGCCCAAAATAACTACCCGAGGATACCTGAGCGGGCGGGGCATGATGAGAACTCTACACTGGTAGTGCACTGAATGATGACTGGCCATGCTGATGACTATGAGAACCATGGCCAGATGATGCACCACGGTGAAATGAACGAGCTGACTGAGCATGTCTGAAATGACGACCTCTACCGTGCTGGAACTGACCCCCAAAAGGAGCACCGCTGAATCCACCTGACCACGAGGCCTCTTGGCCTCCCTCTCAACCTTCTCCTGACTGCGAACCATCTCAATCTACCGAGCAATGTTGACAACCTCATCAAAGGTACCACCAAACACCCTCTCTCTGGTCATGAGCACTCGTAGCTAAAAAATGAGACCATATATAGACCTCATGATCCTCTCCCTGTCTGTGGGAACCAACCAGATATCATGATGGGCCAACTCCGAGAATCGGATCTTATACTGCATCACAGACATATCACCCTAGCAAAGCTGCTCAAATTGTCTGTGCAGCTCCTCTCTGTGGGACTGATGCACGAAATTCTCCAAAAAGACCACGGAGAACTGCTGCCAAGTAAGGGTTGCTGCGCCAACAGGCCTACGGCACTCGTAAGTCTCCCACCATCTGAGTGCAGCCCTAGAAAACTTAAAAGTAGTAAATAAGACCCCACAAGTCTCCAGAATACCAGTTGTTCGGAGTATCCTACGACACCTGTCCAAGAAGTCCTGGGCATCCTCTCTCTCTATGCCACTGAAAGGTAGAGGTTGGAGTCTCCCAAGCCTCTCCAACCTACGCTGATCATCCTTAGGCATAGCAGGAACAACATAATCCTGAGCAGCTGCAACCGGCTGGGCTGGTGGTGCCTCCGGTGTCTGGAGTCCCTGAACAACCTGCTCGGGTGTACGAGCGGTGGGAGTCTGAGTGCCTCCTCCAGCCAAAGAAGTGGCTGCGGCTGTCGAGATAGAGACCTCCTGAGAAAGGCCGGTACACACTGTCAGAATATGAGCTAGGGCCTCCTGAAGGCCTGGAATCACAATAGGCACAGGTGGTGCCTGAGCTGGTGCATCAACAACTGGAATATGATCCTGATCTGGGACAACTCGTGGATCTGCAGGTACTGCCCCGGCTTTTATACAGGCTCCACCTCTGCCCCTACCACGGCCTCTACTGCGACCTCGGCCTCTCACGGCCCTGGTTGGTGGTACTGGTGGCTGGCCCTCCTGACCGGTAGCACGAGTCCTCACCATTTGTGGGAGAATGAAACAATAAGTATTTAATTACCAGAATAAACAGATTCGCACTACAAGAATCCAAGAATGTGAAATTTTCCTAAGGGTTCTGCAGCCTCTCGAAGATAAGTACAGATGTCTTCGTACCGATTCGCAAGACTCTACTAACCCGCTCATGACTCTTGAGACCTATGTAACCTAGACCTATGATACCAACTTGTCACGACCCAAAACCTAACCCGTCGTGATGGTGCCTATCATGGTACTAGGCAAGCCGACCTTTCCAAAACTCTCTCCAAATTTAATAGAAGTGAATTAAGACATTTAAAATATCCGGAGTTTTTCAAAAATATGGGGTAAAACCCAAATAAAAAAAAACATAAGTGCGGAAAAAAAATAGCCTGACATCGAGGTGTCACTATGTCATGAGCATCTAGATAACCAGAGTAATACGACCAGTGTCTAAGTATCAATACAAGACAGAAAGAAATATAAAAGGAGTAACAAGATCCTGCGGATTCTGGCAGCTACCTTGAAGTCTCCGAAACTCAAGCATGCCTGGATTCAAGAATCTCCGTGCTCAGACACACCTGGATTTGCACATGAAGTGCAGGGTGTAGCATGAGTACAACCAACTCAGCAAGTAACAGAAATAAATAAGGAACTGAGAAGCAGTGACGAGCTATACAGTACAGTTCATTTTAAAAGTTTTCAGTAAAGAGTGAACATGCTTTCAAATCTTGTGGTATAAGTCAAATCAGTTCGCGCTCATGTAAAACGGATATGAATCTTCCAGAAATTTCACAACAACAACAGATAACAACTAAGTGCAACAATAAATAAAAGTAAGTACAGCCTCTCAAGGCAGCAGTCGCTCAACCCATCTCAACAGCTCACACTCTCGGCTCTCAGCCCTCAATACACACTTTCAAAAGGTACCTGCGCTCACTAGGGGTGTTCAGACTCATGAGGGGCTCCTACAGCCCAAGCGCTATAAGCACGGATAACTCACGTGCTGCACGGACAACTCACATGCTATAATATCATATCTGGATCCGCACGGATAACTCACGTGCTGCACGGACAACTCACGTACCATAGTATAAACATAAGGATCCGCACAGACAACTCACGTGCCATAGAATAATACCTCACAACCAGGCCCTTGGCCTTACTCAGTCATGAACCTCTCTAGTCTCATAGCTCTCAATAAAGAAAGGGAAAATAACCCAAATTAAAGCGTTATAGTATATCATCAGGGAAAACAAATAACAGAGACTGAGGTAAACATGTACAAGAATCACTATGACTGTGTATAACTACCATGAGCAGGAATATAGCCTAAGCATGATTTCTAACATGAAAGCAGTCAAGTTCTAGTGAAGAGGAATGCATATAAACACAATTAAAGGCTATTAGACTACACAGTCTCCCGGGACGGACCAAGTCTCAATCCCACATGGCGTACATCCATACGCCCGTCACCTAGCATTGGTGCCACCTCTAAACAGTCACATTATACCAAACTCCGAGTTTCCTACTCTCAAGACCGGATTTAAAATTGTTACTTACTTTCACATCGTAGAACTCCTACTCCGGAATGATCTTTCCTCTCGAACCGGCCTCCAAATGACCCGAATCTAGCCACAAGCAATAAAATACGATCAATATGAGCCAAAGGAATAAATCCCACAAGGAAAATACCAATTTAGACCAAAAACCCAAAATTGGCTCAAACGGGGTCCCCGGGCCCACGTCTCGAAATCCGACAAAAGTTACAAAACGTGAAAGGTCACTCACTCACGAGTCTACCCATACTAAATTCATCAAAATCCGACCTCATTTGGTCCCTCAAATCCACAAATTACTCTCTCCAAAATCCCTAGCCCTAACCCCTTATTTCACTCCAAATATCCTACTAATTAGGTGAGAAATTAACGGGAAAACACCATAGATAATGATAATAGAGCTCAAGCAACTTACCTAAGTGAATACCCTTGAATCCCCTTCAAATATCACTCCAAAAGCTCCAAAAACCGACTTGAAAATGGTGGAAATGAACCAAAATTCGCGAAGTGTTCTTTTTATACTTTCTGCCCAGGGCTTTCGCACCTGCGGCCAAATATGCGCACTTGCACTTTACTCAGTCATGAACCTCTATAGTCTCATAGCTCTCAATAAAGAAAGGGAAAACAACCCAAATCAAAGCGTTACAGTATATCATCAGGGAAAACAAATAACAGAGACTGAGGTAAACATGTTTAAGAATCACTATGATTGTGTATAACTACCATGAGCAGGAATATAACCTAAGCATGATTTCTAACATGAAAGCAGTCAAGTTCTAGTGAAGAGGAATGCATATAAACACAATTAAAGGCTATTAGACTGCACAGTCTCCCGGGACGGACCAAGTCTCAATCCCACATGGCGTACATCCACACGCCCGTCACCTAGCATGGGTGCCACCTCCAAGCAGTCACATTATACCAAACTCCGGGTTTCATACTCTCAAGACCGAATTTAAAACTGTTACTTACCTCCACAGCATAGAACTCCTACTCCGGAATGCTCTTTCCTCTCGAACCGGCCTCCAAATGACCCGAATCTAGCCACAAGCAATAAAATACGATCAATATGAGCCAAAGGAATAAATCCCACAAGGAAAATACCAATTTAGACCAAAAACCCAAAATTGGCTCAAACGGGGTCCCCGGGCCCACGTTTCGAAATCCGACAAAAGTTACAAAACGTGAAAGCTCACTCACTCACGAGTCTACCCATACTAAATTCATCAAAATCCGACCTCATATGGTCCCTCAAATCCCCAAATTACTCTCTCCAAAATCCCAAGCCCTAACCCCTTATTTCACTCCAAATATCCTACTAATTAGGTGAGAAATTAATGGGAAAACACCATAGCTAATAATAATAGAGCTCAAGCAACTTACCTTAGTGAATACCCTTGAATCCCTTTCAAACATCACTCCAAAAGCTCCAAAAACCGACTTGAAAATGGTGGAAATGAACCAAAATTCGCGAAGTGTTATTTTTATACTTTATGTCCGGGGCTTTCGCACCTGCGGCCAAATATGCGCACTTGCACTTTACTCAGTCATGAACCTCTATAGTCTCATAGCTCTCAATAAAGAAAGGGAAAACAACCCAAATCAAAGCGTTACAGTATATCATCAGGGAAAACAAATAACAGAGACTGAGGTAAACATGTTTAAGAATCACTATGACTGTGTATCTGCGCAAGAAACTCTGCACCTGCGGAAAATCATAAATTCCCCCAACTTCGCACCTGCACTCCATATCCGCATCTGCGACTATGCAGGTGCGAAAAAGAGCTCGCACCTGCGGACGTTGTTTGACCTTCTCACTTCCGCATCTGCGGGCTCCTATCCGCATCTGCGGACCTGCAGATGCGACCTCCCATATGCACCTACGGACCCAGCCTACTTCAACTCAGTCCGCACCTGCGAACTCCCACGCGCACCTGCAAGCTCGCACCTACGGCTCGCCCTCCGCAGGTGCGGAAATATCAGTAGCAGCAGCTTCAGCTGCATTTTCCAACTTCAAACAATCCGTTAACCACCTGAAATCACCGCAACCCCCTCGGGACCTCAACCAACCATACCAACAAGTCATATATCAACATACGCAATTAACCGAACCTTCGAAACACTCAAAACAACATCAAAACTCCAAATTACCCTCGGATTCAAGCCTAAGAACTTCTAAACTTTCAAATTCGACAACCGATGCCGAAACCAATCAAACCATGTCCGAATGACCTCATATTTTACACACACGTCAAAAATGACACCACGAACCTACTCCAACTTCCGGAATTCTATTCCGACCCTGATATCAAATTTTCCACTACCGACCAAAATCGCCAAATTTCTAACTTTCGCCAATTCAAGCATAATTCTACTACATACCTCCAAATCACATTCAGGATACACTCCTTAGTCCAAATTCACCTAACGTAGCTAATGGAACTATCTGAATTCAAATCTGAGATCGTTTATACATAAGTCAACATTCGGTTGACTTTTCCAACTTAAGCTTCTACTTTAGAGACTAAGTGTCTCAATCTACTCCGAAATCACTCCGGACCCAAACCAACTAACCCGGTATATCATAATATAGCTGAAAATCACAAAAGGAAGCAGAGATTGGGGAAACAGGGCTATAACTCTCGAAACGACCGGCCGGGTCGTTACACTTTTGAGTATATATTTATTTATTTATATAATATTTGTCTAGTTTCGGGTTGTTTGACACCAAGTTGAGGACCTAGAGCGTATTTGTAGACCGAAAGTGAGCTTGAGAATGAGGTAAGTCTCTTGCCTAACCTTGTAAGAGGGAGCTCATCCCCTTAGGTATATCTTGTTGTTTGTTATTTGTGTGGGGAGCTACGTACGTACTAGGTAACGAGAGTCCGTGCGTAGCTATATATTCATGAGATGTCCGGGTAGTCTTAGATTTATGTCATTCTTAAATTGCACTGTCATATTTGTTATGCATATTAATTATCTTGAATAGAGCTGAGACTAGAGGTTTTTTTTAATGTTTTTTTTGTTTTTTTCTCAAATATACCACTAGGCTGGTTGCCTAGTGGTGTTTTTATTAATAATCAAAATAAAACAACAATGAGTCTGGAGGTCTCACAAAATGAAAGTGCATAAAAAATGAAAGTACATGAAGCCTAATATCAAAGTGGTGTGTAAAACACTCCTTTGATACTACAAAAAGAACTAAGAACCATGATCCTTGAAAAGACCTATTTGCACATGACTCACAAAAAATTCTTGAATAGCTGTCTCTCATTGCTTTCGATTGTGGGCATTTGCACTTGTTATCTTGAGGATTAGGGAGTTCAAACTAATCTCTTTGAAAGAAATATAAGCTTGACAAGGATTTTTTTGCAAGCCGATTGCACGCAAAACCTTCCAAAATTCAAGTCCAGGTCAAGATAATAATGGTGTTGTTGCGACTTTGGCTCCTTGTTACGCATTCATGCCTGCTCCTTCTTGTTGTGATCCTGCTTTTGGTAGCTTCCTCATGTGTGGTAGATGTCCATTGTAGCTGGTAGCTCTTCCAAATATTGCTAAAATGATCCGCATAAAGCTGAGAAGTCCTATGGGTAGTCATATCTAATCTGGGTAGTAGAAAGTAGTTGCGCATGTAACTGCTCATTGTGACTTGATGTGCTCTGCTGGTATTACCTTGTGTGATACTCAAGGAGTGGTTTATGAAAAGGACTTTGCATTTTATAGTATAATCTTCCTCGTTTCCATCATCCTGGCATGTATGTGGATCCAAATGTTAAGGCTAATGTGCAGTCTTCTTTTTGCCTTATTGAGTGTGCTTTTGGGCTGGCCTAAGTAGTGGTTGTAACTATAGGGAATGAGTATCAAACATACTAATACCACCCTAATAGGTTTGGCCAAAACATAGAGCCATGCCCCTTCCAAAGTGCCTGCAAAATCAGAAAACATGTTAGAGAAACAATCCTTCCTTCTCTCCTCCCTAAGGATTTGAGTTGGAAGTGTAATGTGATCTCCATCCCCTATAGTTTGTTTCATTATTCCATGATACATTCTCCTCCTCCTCTTATCTACAAGGTACTCCCCCTTACTCTTCATCTTATCTTCTAACTCCATCATCACTTAGCATTTGGCTTGGCAGTTCTTACCCTTATGTAGTGTAGTTGAAGCTTGTCATTATTCCATATCCTTCTCCCTTATGTGTCCAGTTCCCAAAAGGAATGCACATGTACAATGTCTTGTTGATCCAATGTCATATTAGCTAAATGATCAGCTAACTTGTTACCTTCCCTCAACACGTGAAATATCTAAAAAGCACCCTTAGACAGTAGTGTTTTGATTTCATCCATTTGGTTAGCGATGCTCCAAGGTGGTTCCCAAACTTCATCTAGCACTCTCTTCAAAAGTAAAGAATCAGTTTCAATTATCCATGGAGGAAATTGTATTTGAGTTATGTACCTTAGAGCCTCCAGAATGGCTTGTGCCTCAGCTACATTATTAGTTGCATCCTCAACTGCATCTGCCTGTGCATAGATAATATCTCATATTCCATCCCTTATATAGAAGCCATATGATGATGCTCCATTGAAACCTATACATTCCCCATCATTATTGCATTTTATCCACCCCACATCAGGTAATTCCTACAACACCTTAGTATACCTCAATTTAGGAATATGTTGTGACAACTTCTCATGCAAGTCTGGCCAGTTTGCAGCAACACCCTTAAAGCCTTGTCTTCTAACCTTTAGCAGCATTTGGATTGAGGTTGATATTTGAAAGATCAATCTATTTATAGATACACTCTTCCCATGCTTTCAAGAATTTCTCTTCTTCCACAAATGCCAAACAATCAAACTTGGCATAACTTGATATATTGCCTTCAAGCTTGTATTAACAGGTTTGCTCCACCATTCATTTATCACTTGCATAAGTTTCTTCCCATTTGTTCTAATCCCTGCATGTGCACCATAATAATTCCAAACATATCTTGCAGCTGGTGATGTTAGAAATACATGAGATAGTGTCTCTTGTTTAGGATTCATACAGCAGCAACACCTTGATGTTATGAAATATCCCAGCCTTAGAAACCACTCATCCAATGGTAACTTTGCCTTCCATAGTCTCCACATGAAGAAACTTATCTTGAAAGGCAGTCCCTTTACCCAAAAGAATGTGTATAGCTTGCTTTCTTCTCTTCTCTTCCTTATATATTGCCAAGCAGACTTCACTGTAAAATGTCCCTTTGTTTCTAGTTTCCACCAAGGCTTATCTTTCAATGAAAGATTTGAAGGTGGTGTGATTGTCTCCAGAATATGGTCAGCTAGCTCATCAAGAAGTAGTTCCCTTAGTAGCAGTTCATTCCATGCCCCATTTTCAACCATTTCATCAACATGATTTATAGATTCATCACACCAATGATCTAGACCTGAAGCATGGTAAAGAGCTCCAAGTCCAGTCCAATTGTCATACCAGAAATAGGAGTTGCCATTCTTTAATTGCCACCACACTTGATGCTCTACCTCATCTTTTATTTGCAACATTTTTCTCCATACATGAGATCCTTGTCTCTAAGGTACTAACACCTCATTGATCTTCTTGCAGTACTTATTTCTCATAAATGTAGAATACAATGAGTCTTTGGTTCTATAGTTCCACCAAAGCTTGGCAAACAAAGCCTTAGACACATCATGTAATGATCTGAAACCCATACCTCTCTCACTTTTAGGAAGAAATAAGTTTTCCCATAACGCCCAATGTCTTGCCCTTCCATTGCCTGAATTACTCCAGTCAAACCTAGCAAACATCTTGTGCAATTGGTTGATCACATATGCTGGTGGATTCTTAGCTGACAAGAGATGAATTGGCATACTCTCCAACACATGTGAGATCAGAACTACTCTACCACCAATTGATAGTAACTTACCCTTCCATAATGATAACCTCTCCTGTACTTTGAAGATGATATTCTTATAAAAGTCTTTCCTCCTCATGCTATAGAATATAGGACAACCCAAGTATGTAAATGGGAAGGAGTGTCTTTGGAATTCAGTAATCAAGTGGACAATGTTTACTTCATCTGCTTGAGCTCCTGCATGCATGTAAATGGAAGACTTTTCTTTGTTGATCTTCTAACCTAAAGCTGCCTCATATTCCTCTAACACATTCATGATAAGCTGCACTGCCCCATAGTGAGAGGAACATAAGATAATAGTATCATCGGTATAGGAAAGGTAGTTAATGTTTTGACTCCACTTTGGTATGCCAAAGCCTATGAAAACTGGGTTGTCAAATAATGCATCTAAAGCTTTCCCAAGCACTTCAGCTACTAGAATAAACAATGTAGGAGAAAGTGGATCCCCTTGTTTAACACCTCTAGATAATTTGAAGAAACAATTGGCCTGTCCATTAAGAATCACTGAGTACCAGTTGTTGGAGACCAGTCTAAATATCATATTAATGAAAATCTCACCAAATCCCATATGCCTCAGTACCTTTGTCAAGAATAGCCATGAGACTCTATCATAAGCTTTTGCTTAGATGGCTTCCCTCTCAATCTAATGTCTTTGATGATCTCTTGAGTTAACAAGATATTCTCCACAATGCTTCTTCCTTTGACAAAACTTGCCTGATTAAGAGAAATTAAAGAAGGCAGAAGCTCAACTAACCTCTCATGGATCACTCTAGATATGATCTTGTTGGAGAAATTTCTCAAACTGATTGGCCTTATGTATGAAAATGTAGCAACATTCTTCTTCTTTGGAAGCAACACAAGGTTTGTGCGAGTGATGAACTTTGGTAGTTCTGCACCACAAAAGAAGGCTCTAACCATATTGAGCACATGATCACATACAACTTCCCAGCTAGCTTGATAAAACTGGCCAGTGAATCCATCTGGACCACTTGCACTATCCCCATTCAATCCAAAAATTGCTACCTTAACCTCATCCATGCTTGGTTCATCCCACAAGCATTCTGAGCCTGAGACACCATCCTAGGAACATGCTGAATAATATCAAACTTAGTAGGAATTCTTTCTTCTGTGAACTAAGCCTGGAAAAACTCTATTGCCTTCCTTGCCATATCTTATTGTGATTCAAGACAATTATCATTTTTGTCCAACATTCTAGACACATGCAGCCTTTTCCTCTTACCTCTCACATGAGCATGAAAGAACTTAGTGTTTATAACACCATCCTTAAACCACTGCATTCCAGCTTTTTGTCTCCAAAATTCTTCTTCAAGATGGTAATACCTTGTAAGGTCAGCTTCTACTTTGTGTAACTTAGCTCTATTTTGAGCTGTTGGATTCAATTCAAACTCAATCTCATATTCCTTAATAACATCCTCCAATCCTGCAATTTTTTTGAAAATATCTTCAAATATCTCCTTGCTCCAAGGTGCCAGTGCAGTCTTCACCTTTTTCAGCTTACTTTGGAATAAAATGAATGGGTTCCCCATGGAATCAGCTACCCAATTCTCCTTCACCACCTTCAAAAAAGATTCATGCTTGGTCCAGAAGTTTAAAAACATAAATGATTTCTTAACTTGGACAATGTCAATGTTGCAAGACAACAGGGGAGAGGCATGGTTAGAACCATACTTGATCAAGTGTTCAACCTCCAATGCTAGGAATAAATATAAGAACTGTTGATTTGCCAAGAACCTATCAAGCCTCTTAAAGATGCAATCAATGTCAGACCTCCCATTCCACCAAGTATACATGCTCCCTCTGAAGCCGATATCATATAATGCACATGTATCCACCCAATGTGCAAAGTCTTCAACTTCACTCAGGTACAGAGGCCGACCCCCATATTTCTCTTCCTCAGATAGAATCACATTGAAATCTCCTTCAACAAGCTAGGGAGATTCCATATCCGAGGCTAAGTGACACATTGAATCCTAGAGTTCAATTCTTTCAATAGCATCACATTTGGCATAAACTAGTGTCACGTATAACTCCTTATTCAGATTCCTATGAAACATCTTCAATGTCATTTGTTATTCCATATTCATCACAATGTCTTCATCAATGAATGCCCATATCTTGTCGTTCACATCAGCATAAGCAGAATGAATTCCCAGCTTCCTTCTATACTGCTCTAGCTTATTGATATCTTGCCAAGGTTCCATCAATCCTATCAAGGAAACATTGTACTTTCTATATAGGTTAAGCAACCTATTGAAAGCTTTTTGTCTATTTATCGACCTCACATTCCAAACTAGAGCATTATCCTAGGATTATTTGGAATTAGAGATCACACTCCTCTTTGGTTGTACCCTTAAAAGTACACTGTCTTTGATGTCTTTCTTTTGTCTCCTTGTAGGTTTCTCAGCTGATTTATTCTTGTCCACAGTCTTGGGAGATATATCACCATCTCTTGCTACTTGTTTAAAGTTAGTAGTTGTAGATTCCTCCTCTATGTCTTCCCACAAGTCTTCCTCTTATCTTGTTCATCATCAACCTCCTGTAGGTCTAAAGGATTTGGTTCATGATTTTTGGCTATCATTCCCAACTCCTTCTAACCCCTATTATTGATTAGGATTCCCTTAGCCAAAATGCCACTTGTAACACTAAAAGTCTTCCCAGCTAAGAGCCCAGGATAATCAACAACTGGAGCAGCTATTTGCACAACATTGTTGCTTTGCCCAGAGGACATGCCATAGGAACAACAACAATTTTATCATAAGCCCTATTTGTAGCCTCCTTCTTTACCCCATCATTCAATTCCTTAGCCTCCTGGATTGCCTTGAATAGCAGAGAATACACATCACCTAAGCTAGGGTTTCCTGTAGATTGACACCTAAAAATTACTGTTCCATTGCCTTTAGGCATGTTAATTGCAGCTGTTTGATTTGGTAACCTCACTGTATCAAATATTAGGTTAGCATGAGCATTCTCAACTTGTTGATCAGCTGAAAACTCCACCGGCTCACTTCCCTCCTTAGTCAAAAATTGGACAGTACCCCTTGAGATTACTGTTCCATTGGCTCCTTTCTTAGCTGAAGCTTCACCAACTAATCCACCTATGTAGTTAACATCCTCATTTGTTCCTTGTCCTACTCCAAGCATTATATTAGCTATTGGTTGACTAGCCCCTTCCCCAGACTCAACCCTAGTTTTTGATATTATAAGGTTTACTGTAGCGATAGGGCTCACATGTGCTACCACTTTTTCAAACTTCCTGTGTCTTTCTTCTATGTTTTTGGTACTAAATGTTGTGGTATTGTCATCCTCCATAATCTCAACCTCATCACTCCATAGCTGTCTTTCAGAGATGACCTCCACACTTTCCCCATTCTCCTTGGAATTTTCATAAGTTTGCGATGGAATTTCATGGCATGAATGATTAACAACATTTATCTCCCTTAAGTTTAGTGTTTTGTATATTCTACTAGTAGCTCATACACTTATGACACCAGGTCTTGGAATTATTCTAGTAGACATTTGATGATTTTGAGTATTTATTTCACCTCAATTGTTCTTATATTTGTTTACACTTTATTTTATTAAATTTTTCACTTATTACTTAACAAATAAAAATCAACTATTTCAAAGTTTTAAAAAGAATAAATATATGGCCAGTTCACCGTTGGCTTGCCTAGAGGCGACATTGGGTGCCACCACAGCCTATAAGTGAGATTGGGTCATGACAACATGGTATCAGAGCACTAGGTTCACATAGATCTCACAAGTTATGAGCAGGAGTCTTGCGTATCGGTACGGAGACGTCCGTAATTATCTTCGAGAGGCTATAGGGTGTTAGGAAACTACTCTTTCTCCATCTCCTATCATGCAATTGATGTTGTGCTAAGTATCTTTCTCTTATTCTCTCACAGATGGTGAGAACGCACGCGACAAATGTACCCGATCATGGAGAAGCTGCTCCCCATGTTGCTAGAGGTTGAGGCAGAGGCCGATGGAGGGCTCCAGCTCGTGGTAGAGGATGAGAACATCGCAGAGTTGCTCTAGTTATGCCACTAGTGGATCCAATAGAGGACCCTATTATTGAGGAGCAGGAAGAGGTGCCTGCAGCAAAGCCGGCCCTAGTGGATTGCATGTCTGCACCGGGATTCCAGGAGGTCATGGGCCGTATGTTGCGGTTCATAGATTATATGCCTCAGACCCCTACCGCGTAGGCTCCAAGGCATGTAGCTATCATATATCAGACCCCGGGCGCACTACCCATGGGCGAAGCTCAGCCAATTACAGCAGCTATACCTGAGCCCAGACCAATTGCGACCCTTGAGCCGCAGAAGCTATTGGAAAAATGGACCAGGCTATATCCTCCGGTCTTTGGAGGTGAGCTACATGAAGACCCCCAGGACTTTATTGATCGGCGCAGGGAAAAACATCACAACATGAAGATATTAGAGTCCTACGGGGTGGACTTTACCACCTTTCAGCAGGAGGGAAGGGCCTGTAGATGGTGGTAGTCCTATCTTCTCGGTAGACCAGTAGGTTCTCCTTCCTTGACTTGGGACCAGTTCACACGTATCTTTCTTGATAGGTATATTCCACCCTCTCAGAAGGAAGAATTGCGATTTCAGTTTGAGCAGCTATAGTAGGGTCAGATGTTCGTGACCGACTATGAGGCGAGATTCTCTGAGTTGTCTCACCAAGCACTTATGACACTTCCTACTGATGCAGAGAGGGTGTGGAGGTTTGTTGCAGGGCTGCACTCTAGTATCTAGGCCACCATGGCCTGGGAGGTTGAGATGAGGACTTCTTACGAGCTAGTTATGGAGATAGCTCGGAGAATCAAGGGTGTTCATTAGCGGAACCGAGAAAAGATGCCACCGGACAAGCAGTTCCGTTATTCCAGAGGGTTCAGTGGAGCTCCGTCTAGGGGTAGAGGTCAGCTTGGGAGAGGTCAGCCTAGCAGGCCCACATATCCAACACCGCTGCCTTCTTGGGGGTGCTCCAGTGCGACCCTATTTCAGCGCCATACTAGAGAGCTCCTACCGCCCACCAGCTATTCGGGGGTCCTCCAGTGGGTATTTTGGTCATCAGGGTCAGACTTCAAGTCCGCAGTCCACAATTCTGAGGGGTTGTTATGAGTGTTGGGATCCTGGCCACATGAAGAAGTTTTGTCCCAGACGTCTAGGCAAGGCAGTACAACAGGTTTATCAGCCTATGATTCCAGCACCAGTTGCCACACCAGCCGTCCGGCCGCCCGGAGGAGGAGGGCAGGTGGGTAGGGGTCGTCCTAGAGGTGAAGGCTAGTCAGGTGGTACTCCAACTAGGTTCTATGCTTTTTTGGCCAAACTATATGTAGTGGCCTCAGAAGCCATGATCATATGTATTAGTTTTGTCTGCGGTAGGGATGCTTCGGTACTATTTGATCTAGGGTGTACATATTCATATGTTTCATCTCTATTTTCTCATTTCCTGGGTGCTCCTCGCGAGTCCTTGGGTACTCCTGTATATGTGTCTACGCCATTGGGCGATTCTGTTGTGGTGGATCGGATCCACCAGTCCTATATCGTGACTTTCTGTGGTTATGAGACTAGAGCAGATCATCTGTTGCTTGATATGACCAACTTTGGGGTCATCCTGGGCATGGATTGGTTGTCTTCATATCATACAATCCTTGATTGGCATGCCAAGAATGTTACCATGGCGATGCTAGAGTTACCTAGATTGGAGTGTGGTTTGTCTGTCAGTGCATCTAGTTAGGTTATATTCTTTCTGAAGACTCGACACATGGCCGAGAAGGGCTGTTTAGCTTATTTAGCTTATGTTAGAGATACTACTACAGAGACTCCGATGATTGATTCGGTACCCGTGGTCCGAGAGTTCTCCGATGTGTTTTCTTCTGATCTTCCAGGCATGCCACTAGACTGTGATATCGATTTCTGTATTGATTTGGCTCTAGATACCCAGCCTATTTCTATCCCATCGTACCGCATGGCTCTGAAAGAGTTGAAGGAGTTGAAAGAACAGCTTGAGGAGTTGCTAGCAAAGGGGTTCGTCACACCGAGTTTGTCGCCTTGTGGTGTGCCAGTATTATTCGTGAAAAAGAAAAATGGGACTATGCGGATGTGCATTGATTACCGCCAGTTGAACAATGTTACCATTAAAAACAAGTACCCGTTGTCGCGTATTGATGATTTGTTTACCAGTTGCAGGGTGCCAAGTTGTTCTCTAAGATTGACTTGATATTGGGGTACCATCAGTTGAAGATTCCTTATTCGGATGTTCCGAAGATAGCTTTTCAGACTAGATATGGCCACTGTGAGTTCCTAGTGATGTCCTTTGGTTTGACTAACGCCCCGGCAGCTTTTATGTATTTGATGAACCGGGTGTACAGGCCGTATATTGACTCGTTTTTCATTGTCTTCATTGATGAAATTTTGATCTACTCGCTTAGCATGGAGGAACACGAGCAGTATTTGAAACTGGTGCTTCAGACCTTGCAGGAACAGAAGCTATATGCTAAATTCTCAAATGTGAGTTTTGATTAGATTCTGAGGCATTCTTGGTGTATGTTGTATCAGGCAAGGGTATTAAGGTAGATCCCAAGAAGATCGAGGCAGTTCAGAGTTGGACTCGTCCTACCATAGCGACCGAGATCAGGAGCTTCTAGGGTTAGAAGGTTATTAGCGTCGGTTTGTGGAGGGCTTCTCATCTATTGCATCACCTTTGACTAGATTGACCTAGAAGGGTGCTCCGTTCCGATGGTCTGACGATTTTGAGGCGAGCTTTCAGAAGCTCAAGACCGCCTTGACTTTAGCACCAGTGTTAGTGTTGCCTTTCGGTTCGGGGATGTATACTATTTATTATGATGCTTCACACGTTGGCCTGGGGTGTGTATTGATGCAGGAGGGGCGAGTTATTGCATATGCTTCATGTCATTTGAAGCCCCACGAGAAGAATTACCTCGTGCATGATTTGGAGTTAGCAGCGATAGTTCATGCTCTTAAGATTTGGAGGCATTATCTTTATGGAGTGTCCTGTGAGGTGTACACCAATCATCGCAGCCTGCAACATTTCTTCAAGAAGAGGGATCTCAATTTGAGGCAGCGCAGGTGGCTCTAGTTACTAAAAGATTATGATATTACCATCCTTTATCATCCGGGCAAGGCGAATGTGGTTGCGGATGCCTTGAGTAGAAAGGCGGAGAGTATGAGTAGTTTGGCATTTATTTCAGCAGAGGAGAGGCCATTAGCTTTGGACATTCAATCCTTTGCTAACAGACTTGTGAGGTTGGATATTTCAGAGCCCAGCCGAGTTCTTGCATGCGTCGTCGCACAGTATTCACTATTCGAGAAGATCAAAGCTCACCAGTATGATGACCTGCACGTATTGGTTCTTAGAGAGACGGTACTACAGGGTGGTGCTAAGGAGGTTACTATCGGTGAGGATGGTGTTCTACGACTCTAGGGTCGTCTATGTGTCCCTAATATTGATGGATTGAGGGAAAAGATTCTAGAGGAGGCATATAGTTCTCGGTATTCTATTCATCCAGGTGCTTCGAAGATGTATCACGACTTGAGGTAACATTATTGGTGGCGACGGATGAAGAAAGACATAGTTGAGTATATGGCGAGGTGCCTAAATTGCCAGCAGGTTAAGTATGGGAATTAGAGGCCAGGTGGCCTACTCCAGCAGATGGTTATACCTGAGTGGAAATGGGAGCACATTACTATGGACTTCGTAGTTGGGTTGCCGCAAACCTTGAGGAAGTTTGATGCAGTTTGGGTCATTGTCGATAGGTTGACCAAATCAGCACACTTTATTCCGATTCTGACCACGTATTCTTCAGAGAGATTGACCCAGATTTACATTCAGGAGATTGTTTGGTTGCACGGTGTGCCTGTTTCTATTATATTAGATAGAGGCTCTCAGTTTACTTTGCATTTTTGGAGGGCAGTACAGAGTGAGTTGGGGATCCGGGTAGAGCTCAGCACATCCGCAGACCATCGGACAGTCGGAGCGGACGGCTCAGATCTTGGAGGATATGCTCAGAGCATGTGTGATTGACTTTGGAGGGCAGTGGCGTCGATTCTTGCCTTTGAACGAGTTTGCTTACAAAAATAGTTACCAGTCTAGCATCGAGATGGCTCCATTTGAGGCTTTATATAGTCGGCGATGTCGTTTGCTCATCAGATGGTTTGAGCCCGGCGAGGCTATGTTATATAGTATGACTTGGTGAAGGATGCCTTGGAAAAGGTAAAGTTGATTCAGGAGTGACTTCGCACATCACAGTCTAGACAGAAGAGTTACGTAGATCAAAAGGCGCGTGATTTATTATTTATGGTGGGCGAGAAGGTGCTCTTGAAAGTCTCGCCGATGAAAGGAATCATGAGGTTCGGGAAGAAGGGAAAGTTGAGCCCAAGGTTTATAGGTCAATTTTGGGTGTTGAGATGAGTTGGGGAGGTTTCTTATGAGCTTGCTTTGCCTCCCAGTCTATCGGGAGTTCATCCGGTCTTCCACGGGTCTATGCTCTGAAATTATCATGCCGACAGGTCGCATGTGTTAGACTACAACACGGTTCAGCTAGATGAGAGCCTGGGCTATGAGGAGGAACCAATTTCCATTGTTGATAGGAAAGTTAGCCAGTTGAGGTCCAAGAAGGTTTCTGCGATAAAAGTTCAGTGGAGGGGTCAACCAGTCGAGGAGGTGACCTGGGAGACCGAGGAGGACATGCGGAGAAGATATCCACACTTATTTGGTACTCCGAGTATGATTCTAGACCTGTTCGAGGACGAACGCTTATTTAAGAGGTGGAGAATGTAACGACCTGACCGATCGTTTTGCTTTTTAGAACCCCGTTCCCCTAAGTAAGACTCCTCATAGGTCTTTTTCCTGTTTTATTACTTGTGGGGATGGTTAGTTCGGGTTTGGAGGGGTTTGGGTTGAAATTGGAACACTTAGTTGCTTATTATTAGCTTAAAAGGGTTATGTTTGACTTGGGCAAACATTTGTAGTAAACGATCCCGGAACCGTTATTTGACTGTCCCATTAGGTTCGTATAATGATTTTGGATTTGGACGTATGTTCGGGTCGGGTTTTGGATGACCCAGGAGCTTTTCAGCGCCTAAAGTTAAAAGTTGGCGCATTGAAGGTTTTAAAGTGCTTTAAACTTGGGTTAAAGTAGGTTTTGGTGTCATCGAGGTCCGTTTGGGATTCCGAGCATGGGAATAGCTCTATATGGTGATTTAAGACTTGCACGCAAAATTTAGTGTCATTTCGAGTAGTTTAAGTATGATTCGACGCGTTCGGAGCAAGTTGATTTGATTTGGTTTGGAGTGTTATTCTTAATTTTGATGTTGTTTTACGCATTCTGAGGGTTCAAGCGAGTTCGTTTTATGTTTACGAACTTGTTGGTATATTTGGTTAAGGCTCCGAGTGGCTCGGGCGAGTTTCAGACGGGGTTCGGATCGATTTGGGCCATGTTGAAAAGCTGGGAATTTTCTGTTGCTGGTGCGACCGCTTCTGCGAAAGTTTGGTCACAGAAGCGACCTTGCAGAGAAGCGACCTTGCAGAAGCGGCTTGGGCAGCCTGGGCGTGTAGTCTCACAAGCGAGGAAAGGAGCGCACCTGCGAAAGTGCAGGTGCAAGGCAGATGACCGTAGAAGCGGGCAAGGTCGCATGCGCGACACGTACACCGCAGAAGCGAGCCTTTGTCCGCAGAAGCGGAGCTAGGCCAGTTGGGGGAGGGCTTCATCTATGATGCATCTTCCGCATATGCGGAGCCGCAGAAGTGGCCAATTCTCCGCAGAAGCGGAAATCGCTAGGAGGCAGTGAGGTCCATTTAAGATGGGACTTAGGACATTTTGGTTCATTTATTTCTCTTCTTGGGCGATTTTTGGAGCTTCTTAGAGAGGGATTTCCACTTAGCTATTGAAGGTAAGTAATTCCTATCCGATGTAAGTTAAATACATAGATTTTGGGTAGATTTTAACATGTAAAATGTTGGAAATTATGGGTTTAGTTGGAAAACCTAGCTTTTGATAAACATTTAACCACAACAAATGATTATGGAATTGGGTGAAAATGATATATTTGAGTTCGTGAGGTTATTCGAAAGTTTTCAGAATCCGGACATGTGAGCCCGAGGGTAAATGTTAGGAATCTTCTAAATTGGGTTGGGTAATTAGTCCAATAGTTAAATTATAAACTTTTGAGTATATATTGATTTATTTATATAATATTTGGCTAGTTTCGAGTTGTTTGGCACTAAGTTGAGGACTTAGAGCGTATTTGTGGACCGGAAGTGAGCTTGAGAACGAGGTAAGTCTCTTGCCTAACCTTGTAAGAGAAAAATCATCCCCTTAGGTGTATCTTGTGTGTTATTTGTGTGGGGAGCTACGTACGGACTAGGTAACGAGAGTCCGTGCGTAGCTATATATTCATGAGATGTCCGGGTAGTCTTAAATTTACATCATGCTTAAATTGCACTGTCATATTTGTTATGCATATTAATTATCTTGAATAGAGTAGAGACTAGAGGTTTTTAAAGTTAAAAACTTCCAATTTAAAATTCTTATTTTGGGGAAGAATTGATGAATATTTAATATCTCTTAGAAATAGATGTCCTCTTGCATCGCAAGTACTTCCGCGAGCGAGGTAAACTTCTCTATTCTCATGGGAGCGGTCCGTTCGCCTCAGCAGTATAATAGATGCATCTATGGTTCGTGCCATTCGACCCTCGGCAGTGCACACAATATATTTTTGGATCGGGCCGTACGACCTCGGCATAAAACGTGCGTGATTATACTCGGAGCCTGATTACACTTGATATTACTTTATGGCTCGAGAGGTTATAATTTATTTAATGACAGAAATTGATTTGGGGTTAGTAGATGTTGGCTAGAGATTTTGGAATTTATTATCAGTTAATTAGTCATCTATTCACTACTTGACATTGTGTTATTATTATTATTTCCATGTACCATACTTGTTTAGAATTTCTGTATTTTATTGTTGGCCCATATTAAGTGTCGATATCGGCCCCTCGTCACTACTTCTTTGAGGTTAGACTGGATACTTACTGGGTACATGTTCTTTATGTACTCATGCTACACTTTTACACTAATTGTACAGGACCTGAGACAGGTGCATCTAACATTCATCCCGGCACGCACCCCTGATACATCGAGACTTAGTGGTGAGCTGCTTTCCGAGCCCGTTCTGCAGCACCCGAAGTCTCTCTTTTGCATTTACTTTCTGTCTACTTTATTTTAGACAGTAGTTTAGTATTTTGTATATTTTATTAGTAGCTCATACACTTGTGACACCAGGTCTTGAAATTATGCTAGTAGACATTTGATGGCTTTTGAGTATTTATTTCACCACACTTGTTCTTATTTTTTTTTACACTTTATTTTATTGAATTTTTCACCTCTTACTTACTTAACAAATAAAAATCAACTATTTTGAAGATGTTAAAAAGAATAAATACATGGCTAGTTCACCGTTGGCTTGCCTACCGGCGACGTTGGGCGCTATCACGACCTATAAGTGTTAATTGGGTCGTGACACGTGTCCTTCCATTTCTAATATTAAAATTTTAATTATTTTGGTTAATTTCGTTGTTATATTATCAATCTATTGTATTATCATATTTTCATGTGACTTTTTATTAACTTTTCACTTTATTTAATATCATTATCCACTATTATTCTTTAATGTAATATAAATAGATATATCAGAATTCTTAAAATTGTTTAAATATGTCAATAATATTTTTAGGTATTGTATAATTATTTTATCTTATTTTCTAACCTAATTCTTGTATAAATATTCTAACATTATCTCTAATTTATTATTATTATTTTTAATGTTTTTTATCGATTAGAGTTGAGCTATGTGTCTTTATCCACAATATGATCTTTCTAATAAAAATTTATAAAAAAAATTTCTCATCTCAAATTTGAATAAGTTTTATCCTTTTTTTTATGGTGAAAGTTTTGAATTTTTTTTTCATTCTGTTCCTTATTTTTTAAATTATATTATTCACTACTTAATATTATTGTATTGTCATGTGAATTTTTAAAAAAGCATCTTATGCTTTCAAACATAAGCAACCTCACTTGAACACATTATATCTAATTGATGCAACAATATTTTCACTATTATTTTATTTCTCTATCTAATATTTTCTAAAATATAAAACTATAAAATGGAAGAAAATAAATCATATTCTATCTTAATTGATTTTCACCATAAATTAATTTTGATCAACTATAATTTGTATTAATCCTTATTAGATTTGTCCAAATCTATTTAGATTATGTCTTAAAAGTGCCATGTGGCATTTTTTCAATACGCCACTTGGATCCCTAACGCGCCGTTCAGTGGTTTGAGGCCTTGAGTAGCTTCAGTTAAAGTATTATGACTTATACGTGTGGTCATAATTGATTTTCGGGAAGTTCGGAGTTGATTTGGAAGAAAATTCTAATTTCGAAAGTTTTAAGTTGGAAGAATTTACTATGGTGTGACTTTTGAGTAAACGACTAGGGAATCGGGAAGGTTCCAATAGGTTTGTATGATGATTTCGGACTTGGGCGTATGTTTGGGTTGAGTATCTGATCACCCGGGAGCGTTTCAGCGCTCAGTATGGAAGGTTGATATTTTAAAAGATTAAGAAATTCCTAGGTTTGGTTTGAAGTGGGATTTTAATGTTATCAATGTCCGTTTGGGGTTCCAAGCCTTGGAGTAGCTTCGTTATGTCAATTATGACTTGTGTGTAAAATTTGAGGTCAATCGGACCTGATTTGATAGGCTTCGGCGTCGTATGTTGAAGTTTGAAGTTCATTAAGCTTCAATTGGGGTGTGATTCGTGATTTACCGTTGTTTGATGTGATTTAAAGGCTCGACTAAGTTCGTATGATATTTTTGGATTGGTTGGTATATTTGGTCGAGGTCCCGGGGGCCTCGGGTTGATTTCGGATGGTTAACGGATTGATTTTGGCCTTATGAAAAGGGCTGGTGGCAGCATATCTGGTGTAACCGCACCTGCGAGGTTTTGGCCATAGGTGCGGAGCCGTAGAAACGGCACTGTGTCGCAAAAGCGACCTTTGGAGTAGCTGGGATGGCCACAGATGCGAGTGTATTTCCGCATCTGCGAGCCCGCAGATGCGAGGGGAGCTCCGCAGAAGCGGAAAATGAGACGGGCAGTTGGGTAGCAGAAGCGGAGGGGTATCCGCACATGCGCGAGCGCAGAAGCACGTGGTTGGCTGCAGAAGCGGTCACGCAGAAGCGAAATGTTGTCCGCAGATGCCGATTTCGCTGGCTTGGAGGGAACCGCTCCTGCGATGGATTTTCCGTAGGTGCGGCTGGTGTGCGCAGGTGCGGAAAGTCGTTGGGTAGTAAGGTTTTATAAAAACGGGACTTGGCCCATTTTTCTTCCATTTTTTACTTGGTTGGGGCGATTTTTGAGAGCTACAAGGGGAGATTTTTATCAAGCAACACAAGTTAAGTGATTCCCACCTATTTCAAGTTAAATACATGGTTTGTATAAGGATTTAAACATGGAAATTAGTAGAAATTGTGGGGTTTTGGTAGAAAACTTAGAATTTGGCACTTTTGGAATTTGACCACGAAATTGGACATGGAATTAGGTATAAATTATATATTTTAGTTTGTGGTGTTATGGGTAAATCTTATCTTCCAAAACATTTCGGAATCCGGGTACGTCAGCACGAAGGTTGAGTTTATAGACGTTTCGAGCGGAGTTGAGAATTTAAATTAATTAATTATGGGTATTAGAATATATTTTGACTGGTTTGCACGTTGTTTGAATAGCTTTGGATCGACGGGCTTTGGTTTGAGGTGTTAGAGAGGCCTTGGAGCCGGTTTTGGAACTTCGGAGCGAGGTAAGTTTCCTGTCTAACTCTGTGAGGGGGAAACTACCCGTAGGCGATGTAATTGTTATGTGTTACTTATTGCAGGGGATACGTACGAACGAGATGAAGAGAGTCCGTGCATAGCTAGATTCATGTTATGTCCGGGTAGACTTAGGCTCACACCATGCTATAGCTGTACTACTTGAGTCGTTTCCTGTCTATTAAATTCCTTTATTTTTTTACGATGCGGCTTGAGACTAGACTTGTGTAGAGTAATGGTCTTGCCATCATAGAGATTCGAAGGGCTTCATGATTAGATGCTATATAATTGTACTCTCCTTCTGAAATTCTCCCGTGTTATGCGTTCTCATCAAAAAGTTCCCTTAAAATCTATAACTCACACGACTATTCGTGAATGGGATCGAGGACCCGTCAAAGCTTCTTATTCTAATGGTATTGGGCCGTTTGCCTCGGCAAAATAGATACATCTATGGTTCGTGCCATTCGACCCTCAGCAGTACGCACACTAATGGGATCGGGCCGTATGCCACGACAGGATTTATGTACCACATTCTCATGGGAGCAGGCCGTTCGCCTCGGCAATAAAATAGATGTATCTATGGTTTGGTAATGTTATGATGGATTGGGCCGTACGCCTCTGCATTTCTGTGAAATACTATCATGAAATCATGTGTAATAATGGGCAAGAAGCCATCGCATCTATGATCTTCCCCTGATTGAGCTATGACGACTTATCTGGTAAGGTCCACATTATGTATACTCCGATTGAGGAGGTAACTCTAGCTGAGAGTTTGAGATATCTTTGAGAAGAGAGTTGTACCACGTATTTACACCTATTATTTTTGTTTACTTACTCTGATTCAGATATGGTTACTCCTACTATATCTGTCTTATTGGACCTCTAGTAAGTGTCGATGTCGACCCTTTATCACTACTTCTCTGGGTTTAGGCTAGATACTTACTGAGTACGCGTTGATTTATATACTGATGCTACACTTGCTGCACTTTTTGTGCATGTACTTATATGTCTGATGGTCTTTTGGGCCCAACGGCGCGGCTATTGCGGGGATTTACCATGAGCTGCTTTCCATGTTACGCTCCACAGCCTACAGAGTCTCCATTAGAGTTATTTATATTTTTTCAGTCTAATTTTGTATTCTAGACAGATGTTGTATTTTATTATATCTCCTAGTTGATGCTCATGCACTTGTGATACTAGGTTTTGGGGGTTCCTACTGTTGTTAGTGGTTGCAAATCACATAGTTATTCACATTTTCCCATGTATATTCTATTCTATACTATTTAAGTAATGGAAACTACGATTTCAAAATAATAAAATGAGTAATTAAATCAATCTATCACTGTTGGCTTGCCTGACGGCGATGTTAGGCGCCATCACGACCTATAGTGGATTTTGGGTTGTGACAGCTTCGTATCAGAGCATTAGGTTCACTTAGGTCTCACGAGTCATGAGCAAGTCTAGTAGAGTCTTGTGAATTGGTACGGAGACGTCTGTACTTATCTTCGAGAGGTTGTATGGCTGTTAGGAGCACTTCCATTCTTGATTCCTCATTTTGCGATTTGATTCCATTGAGGCTTGTGCCTTTAGTTCCTTCCTACTCAATCTTATACGACGCGAAGCACTATTATCAACTAGGAATCGAGAAGTTGTAGTGGTACTACAGACGTGGTGCAGAATGTTTTCCCTGTGTGTTCGGGTAGGCTATTATCGTCGCCTTGCAGAAGGATGTTCTTTGTTCCAGCTCAGTATCCGTATTCCCTATGGTTTCGAGACTCTGCACAGACTGCTACGATGTCTATGCGTTGTTATCGCCCAATGTTGATGCAATGGTAAGGTGCTCATTTATGGGTTGAGGCAGTGAATGGCATGAAGAGAGGATTTCTTGGTGCATGATTAAGGGGTTCAACATTTAATTCCTGCTAAGGAAAGGCAATCGGACTATAGATGTCCAGGTTTGGTGGATGAAGTAACGAGACTTGATATTTTCGAGCGTGGTGGAATTTGTATTGTGATGCAGTGTCTTCATCCCTTTTTGAACGCATTACGGTATGCCAGTGTCTTCGGGGCAGGGTGTTGTGAAATGGTGCCTGAGGGGCGGTTGTCAGAGATAGGGGTGTGCATCAGTTCAGAATCAAATTTGGTATTTCTAATGTTGATGGCTCGAGAAGATGATCTTTTAGGAGGTGTAGAGTTGGCAACAATTCATTAGTTCCGGTGCTACGGGTATGGGTTTGATTTGAGGCAATAATTGGGTATCGAAGTATAAGGAAGGACATGGCGGGAAGTGTCTAACGGTAGTTGAATTGCTAGCATGGTCAAGTACGAACAGCAGAGGTCGAGGAGTTGCTTAAATGAGATGGTTTAGCCGAAGTAAGAGTGGCAGATTAGCATATGGATTCTGTGGAAGGCTAGTCGCGTGCCTTGAAAAGGTGTAGAATGGTTTGGGAATCGTGATGGAAGGTGATTTGGGCTACGAATTGCATTTGGAATGATGGTTACTATACGAAGAAAGATTGAATATGGCAGAAAGGAGTTTGTTTGAAATGAAGAGGGGTGTGAAGATCTGATTATCGTTTCAGGTGGAATATGACTTGAGTTCGGAAGGTATGGTTGAACTTTCAGTTGATGTCAGTAGGGAAGGAGCAGACTTATATAGTTGGTGGGCGAGCATGAGCTCAGGAGACTTTACTGATTACGTGGTAGTTGTACCCAGTGTAGCGTCATTGGAAGATGTCAATAAGGAATTCCACAGGTGGGTTATCTCCTGTGAGCAGGTTAGCGATTGCATGATGTTGATGAAGCATCTGCGAAGAATACTACTTGCTACCCGATAAGAGGTCGAGTGTATGACTGTGACTGATGATTCAGAATGTTCATGAAAAGCTTCTTATTCTAATGGGATTAGGCCGTTCGCCTCGGCAGGATAGATACATCTATGGTTTGTGCCGTTCGACCCTCGGTAGTGCGCACACTAATGGGATCGAGCCGTACACCACGACAGAATTTATGTACCACACTCTCATGGGAGCGGGCCATTCACCTTGAAAATAAAATAGATGTATCTATGGTTTGGTAATGTATTGATGGATCAGGCCGTACTCCTCAGCAATTATATGAAATACTATCATGAAATCATGCTTAATAATGGGCAAGAAGCCAGCATATCTGTGAGCTTCCCCTGATTGAGCTTTGACGACCTATTTGGTAAGGTCCACATTATATAAACTCCGATTGAGGAGGTAACTATTAGCTGAGAGCTTGAGATATCTTTGAGTAGAGAGTTGTACCACGGATTTATAGTGGATTTTGGGTTGTGACAATTACTCTTTTAATAATCATCAATAAATATAAATTGTTTTATTCTTGAAATTTAATATATTTTTACACTATTATCCTCTTGAAGTTGTACCACTATTTTTACACTTTCATCATTTAAATCTACCAATAAAATTTTTGAGTATTATTTAATAATTTAACTTATTTATTTTTAAATAAATTTAAAATATAAATATCCCCGCACTATCTCTACTTTCCTTTTTATATGTCACGACCCGAATTTGCCTCTGTGAGATATCGTGACGGCACCTAGTCTCTAAAACTACGTAAGCCTAAACAATATGCGGAAACATTAATTAAGAGATTAAACCTTGAACATCCCAACAATTTCATAAAGGAATCTACCAGAACTCAATACATAAAATCCCAAAATCTGGTGAGATATAGGTCACAAGCTTTAAGTACAGTACCGAATAATCCTATACATCACTGTCTATCAAGATATAAAGAAATAAGAAAAGAACGGAATAGAAGGGGAGTTTGAGGCCTGCGGTCGCGGGCAGGTGTACCTTGAAGTCTCCAAAGCAGCAACACAGTGCACTAATATTGGGGATGGTAAGATGCACCTGGATCTGCATAAAGACATGTGCAAAAGCATAGTATGAGTACACCACAACGGTACCCAGCAAGTTCCAAGCCTAACCTCCATAGAGTAGTGGCGAGGTCAGGTCAGGGCCCTACTAGAAATAATAGGAAGCAAGGCACAAGATATAATAATATAATGAAATGACTAAGAAGTGTACAATGGGAATTTACAGAAAGATAACAGCATGGGATTCAAGAAGACAGCTACAACACGTGAGGAAAAATAAGAATCTTACAAGTTAAGAAACAACGACCACAACACAACAAATACAGGTAAACAACAGGGGCGCTCCCGACGTACCACCTTGTAGTCCCAAAAGTAAATACACAACAGAGGCGCTCCCGACGTACCGCTTTGTAGTTCCAAAAGTAAATATGCAACAGGGGCACTCTCGAGGTACCGCCTCGTAGTCCCAAAAGTAAATATGCAACACATAACCAATGGAATATTGAAATTACAGCAAAGAATCCTACAGTTAAAGACTGAATACAAAATCAGGGAAGTAGGTAATTCAACTAAGCATGTTGCACAAATTTCAAGTAAGAGATAAGACACGTAGACATGTAATATTACACTAAACATGATGACTACACGCGCTAGAGTAACTCAGTTAAGGAAATTAAAGGAACTATTTAGCAAAAACCGGATTTCAGGTATTGCAATTTACCATAACAGTACCAATTCCTAAGGGGAATTTCCCCCACACAAGGTTAGACAAGTCACTTACCTCAAATCTCGCCCAATCAATTAATAAGAATTCCTTTCCCTTGACTTTCCAACTCCAATCGGCTCGAATCTAGCAAAAACAATTACACACTATAAATATAAGTATAAGTAACTAATTTAAATAATGAAACTACAACTTTAGCAAAAGAATTGAAAAATTGCTCAAAAAAGTCGACCCAGGCCCACGTCTCGGAACCCGACCAAAATCATAAAATCCGAACACCCATTCGATAACGAGTCCAACCATACAAGAATTGCTCAAATCCGATCTCATTTGGCCTTTCAAAACCCAAACATTTGGTTTAAGAACTTTCACCATTTCCCCCCAAATTTCTCAACCCAAATCCTTAATTAAATGAATAAATTAATGATAGATTAGTGGATATTAATCAAAAATGAGTCAAGAATCCTTACCCAAATGTATCCCCTGAAATCCCTCAAAATTTTGCCTCAATCCGAGCTCTCTTGATCCAAAATGGAGATTGAAATCAAACCCTCAAACTTAGGCCTTTTCTGCCCAGTGAATTCGCACCTGCGAACCCACAACCGCATTTGCGGCTCCACACCTGCGGAATTTCCATCGCAGGTGCGGACTTCACTTAAGTCCCCTGGGTCCGCTTCTGTGAGAATAGAGCCGCACCTACGCGTGCGCACCTGCTGTCCATTTCTCACACATGCGAGTCCCTACCTACGGCCAATCCCTCCGCAGGTGCGATGACACCAGAACTGGGAGCTTCAGCATTTTCACAAGTCCAAAATTTATTCCGGATTCAATCAGAATCACACATGGGGCCTCTGGGACCCTGTCCGAATATACCAACAAGTCCTAAAATATCATACGGACTTAGTCGATCCTTTAAATCACATCAAACAACGTTAAAAACATGAATTGCACATCGATTCAAGCATAATGAACTTTAAAACATCTAACTTCTACATTCGATGCTAAAACCTATCAAATCAAGTTTGATTGACCTCAAATATTGCACATAAGTCATTGGAATGAGCTTAGCCAAACATACCTCAATCGAGCTCTCCTTTGGATCACTACAATGTTCCACTACTCCTAGCAACTTCAATATACATCAACATAGTTTGATAGAATTACTATTAGCAGGAATACTCATAATGTAGGTCTTTTAGGAATTATATCAAACACTTAGTGTGCATTCTTGTTTACAAATTTCCTACAATGGAATTTCTTCATCCTACCACCAATTTCCATGACAACAATCAACCCACAATAGCTATAAAATGACCAACAACCTCCTTTGGCACATGCATGCCCAACCATTTACGTCCAACCCACAAGAATCACATCTCCTAGTCTTCACATACATCCAAATTCACGATTGAGGGCTTATGGCTTCCGATCACCATCTCATAAGCCCCAACATAATAAAGTCCTCCTTAAACCCATTATTAAACTTTGCATGAAAGTTAGGGATAATGTCTTACCTTGTATGTGGAAGATCTTGTGAGGTATTTCCTCTTGAATTTGAACAATAAATTGAAATGAAGAAGTGTTACAGTTCCCCCCCCCTCTCTCTTTCTAGAGTGTTCTCTCTATCAAAAAGTCTGGTTTCCCTTCTAAAATAGCCCCCTAAGGCCTTATATTAAAATAGAACCGGGTTAGGAATTCCAAAAAAATACCCCTTCGATGCCGAGTCTGTGATCACAAAATAGATCGCAAAATAGATATGGGGTTCCACGAAACGATTTTGCGATCTGCACATCGGACCGAGAAGTATACTTTCACAATTTTCCATGTTGATTAAGTGACAGATAAGAGGTCTGCGTAATGTCTATGCGATCCGCATAACCCACCACGAAATGACCCTCAATATTTAGTTGTTTTTGCCTTGATCCGCAATGGTTCCACGGTCAGCGGAACTGATTCGTGGTATGCATAATTGACTATAGAATCGCACTCTTCTGCCAAATCTCCTACATACTTCATGATGCATTGCACAGTCCACAAATTCCGAACACATTAGCTTGCCTTTGGCACTATAAAACCTTAAATCCGAACTTTTACGGGGCTTTACAACAACGCTAATGAGTTAGGCGATGAAACACCCTTCCTGATGAGAGCTAAGATGAGGACCCACACTTCATAGATGAGAGTGACAATGAGCAACCAAATTTGACAATGGAGTATGATGCCACCACTCAGCATGCTCCGCATATGCAGACTCCACCTACCATTAGACAAATGGTGTGCGCGTCGCATGTGCCTTTAATTCAAGGGAGACTCCCTACCTTGATCACTTGCCAAGTATGCCAGATGTGGGTTCCCTCACAAGGGATCTTGATGACATTCGTACAACAATATGGGATGAAAGTAGACCAACAGAACTCTACAAAAATATGCTTTTCAATGACAAGGCTAGCTTTAGTAGGGTTGTGCAAATTTACAACATACAATACTGTCTAGATCGAGGTTGCTAAGTCATCTTAAAAAACATAAAAGGTGGTTTGTCGTAGATGGGACCAAGGTTGTAAGTGGATGTTGCGTGCGAGAAAGTTGAAAACTAATATGTGGGTGGTGGGGAAATACATTGGCAAGCATACTTGTAATATTGACACATTCAATGGGAATCATTTTAACTTGAACGTTGATTTGATTTCCCTTATCTTGATTCCACACATTGAATCGTCCATAAGGTGCAAGGCGAAGGAGTGCATAACATCAGTTGTGCAGGTATATGGGTATACCATTACCAAAATAAAGGTATTTCTCGAGAGTAAAAGTGCGTTGAGACTGTTTATTGCAACTGGGATAAGTCATTTTCCGATCTACCGAGGTACATGGCTGCTTTGCAATACTTTAATCCCAGGACAATTGTTGAATGGAAGCATGCCGGCGTCGTGACATTCCACAAAATATATTTAGATATGTGTTCTGGGCATTTAAATAATCCATTGATTGTTTTTTATTGTCAGCTGGTAATGTCCATAGACGACACACATGTGTACGGGAAGTACGATATAAAGATGTTGATTGATGTTGGAGTAGATGCTAATGTCCAAATATTTCGCGTCGCCTTTTCTATTTGTGCCAATAAAATTCAAGAGACATGGACATGGTTTTTAAACCACTTGAAGGAGCATGTTGTGAGACAATGTTCAGGTATTTGTCTATATCTGATTGGCACATTGTGATTTTAAGTTTTGAGTGTGCTTTGGATGAATGGAGGGAGTCATACGGCTACCACCGTTACTGTGTTAGGCATATGAAGGCCAACTTCCAGCGGGCTTATCCAAACTAGAGGTTACATGATCTAATGTGGATGGCTGCAACAGATCATCAAAAGAGGAAATACTTGATGCGGATGGAATAGATTAGGCAGGAAGATGAAGGATCTTATATTTGGCTCAGGGATCTTGAGATTGAGAAATGGACTATGCATAAGGATGGTGGCAGATGATGGGGAATTTTGACTACAAATGTCTTAGAGTCATTCAATGGGTTGTTTAAGTCAACCCATAGACTGCCGGTCACTACCATCGTGCATATATCATTCAAGCAGCTGGCAGAATGGTTCATTGATAGATTCCGCAGTACATCCTCCTTGGTTGAAAGGGGTATTTAAATTATGCCAAACTCAATGCAATGGTTTGAGCGTTATAGGAAGCGTTCACAGTGGAATACTTATTTCCAATATTGTAGTAACCGAAATACTTTTAAAGTTCGAACAAGTTTGCATCGAGGCTACGGTAATAATATCCACACCATCAATGAGAGCACGCAGTTATGTTCATGTTGTAAATAGATGATTTATCACATGCCATGCTCTCATGCCATGAAGTTCATTCAACATATTGGGTTTGTAGCGATGAGGTATGTTGATAGAGAAAATAGTGTGGTTGCATACGCAAACACCTATAGCAGGCACTTCCAACCAGTGGGTTCTGAGTTTTATTGGTTGCTACAACCATTTGCAATGATCTGTAACAAGGCATTTTTACAGCACAGGGGAGTGTAAAAAAGAACACAGATATGGAACTAAATGGATGTTGGAGATACCGTATACGCGTGTAAATGTGGTATATGTCCCCAAACAGGACAAGATCACCGTAAATGTCCTACAGTCGATTTGGAATGCGGTGGCAATTCAGCCCGTGGTGGTAGTTCATCCAACATTGGCAGTTATTAGCCCTTTTAATAGTCTTTTTTAGTAGTGTGTTTACTAGGAACAAGTGTTTATAATGGTTTGTTTATAATATGAATGAAATAAAATTATATTTCCAATAGTGTTAGCTCTAATTGACACATTAGCATTGACTATTCAATAGACTACATAACACATAGAATTAAAAAAAAAAGATATTTTCATTCGTCATTATCGTCACTGTCGGGCACTAATTCATTGTTATTGTCATCGGGGTCTTCATTGTCTTTTTCTTCGTATTCTTCATCAGCATCTTGTTCGCATCCGTGCGGACCCAAGGCATCATAATCTATCCACCAATTATTACACATTTCTCGTATTTCATCACTATCATCAATAAGACCACTTGCTAGGTTCCTTTAAAATTATGGCATTCCAATGTCCAACATCTGCAGTAGATATTTTGGTAGGCCCTCCCCTTCCACAACTGTTGGGAAAACAGGATAATCAAGATCTCTATGCAATTTTTCATTCTCTAATAAATCCCCATGTTGATCCTTAGTATCTTGGAGGTAGCTAAGATCATCCAGTGCATGATAAACGGCTAGTGCCTTCTCCATCTCTAAGATCCACTTCATCAAATGTTGAATAACTTCTTGTTCATCCATATGTGTGGAAGTTTGGAAGGCTTACGACAATGCTTATGGTACAACTATCCCATCACATCGACATAAGACCTCATTATTGCACCTTTTTAAGTATAGTTGAACTCACTGTAGGTTTTCACCCCAAATTCGCACACCTTCAGGTTTTGCAGAATACACATCCCCGTCAATAATGTGTCTTGCAATTTCTAGATCTATATGTATATTAATGGGTTTATTTTTTGAGGGACATAAAATACCATACCACTTATCATCTACCAAATTATTATAGCAACCTAGCATATTTTTTCAAGAAAGGGATCAATTGTGTTCATTTTCTGATTCGTGCCATGTGGATCTTTTGAGCTACCTTAACCATTTTGCCTCTTCTTAAACCAGTTATTAAAGGTAAGTGCCATTTTGGAAAGGCTTGGTTAAATTAAAAACTTCGAAAAACAAAATTTGTTCTATTTATCAAGAACGAAAATGGAGGTAGTTCGACATGACGCATGTACAAGATGCGTTATTCAAATGCACGTGTTGTCTTATTCACCTGAAAAGGTTTGGCACTTGTACCATAATGATTCCATTACTAGTTCACTATGGCACATGTACAATATGCGTTACGCAACAATTCAGAAAAAAATTGTACATAATAAAAGCACACCTTGTCTTGTCCAACTGAAAAGGCTTGAACGCACTTGTAGCGTAATGATTCTCTTACTAGTTCAATATGGCACATGTACAATATGTGTTATTCAGCCTAAAACCACCCATTCTTACTTTTAAAAAATCCACGCATGTTACTTCATTCTTTGCGAATCCTCACAGCTTAAACAACCAATTAATCCTAATTTTCATAAAATTTTAAGTTCCAGCAATACAATATGTCTGGCCATGATGAGGTCCCTAGGTGTTACTGTGGGAAACGCACAATTTTGAAGCCATGTTGGGCCACCTGCAATCCAGGGTGCAAACGTTAGATGTGTAAATACATTGTGAGTTTTATATATATATATATATATATATATATATATATATATATATATATATATATATATATTGATTATTCAGATACTTATGTTATAAACATGATATTGCTAGTCGTTTGTTAACATGACCTTATTCGTATGAGGAAAATAGATGTAGTTCTGAAGAATGGTATGATGAACTAATTAATCAGGAATACTATTGTCATGCCCCGACCTTGGGGAGCGGGACCGGCGCTCAACCGAGTTACCCCACTCAAGCAAGCCTACTTAGTTCCTACTAATCAACCTTACCCATGAACAGTTAGAGAAGAAATAACAAGAGATAGAGACGAGAGGTTAAAATGTACAACACCAACTTACATTACTTTTAGGATCTTCATTTGCAATTACCCAAAACATTACGAGTTCATAGTTTTAAAAGTGGAACATCCGTCAAGTACAACAACATTTATTCTTTGTTTTCCCCAATTAAAACACCATCCACAGTATGTCTACGGAGCCTCTAAACATCATGAGTATGATATGGAGGTGCCGGTGACAAAGCCCCGTCTATACCTTAAAAGAATGTATAAGTATCAATATAATAAAAAAGCCCTGATTCAGAGTTGGGCTCACCACAAATCAGTTGAAGAATGATCTGCTCCTATCAGGAGCCTATGTCGCTTGCTGGAGTATCACCTTTATCCATTAATGATACAACGTCACCGGTAAAAAGGACGTTTGTGTCACGACCCAAATTGGAGGGCCGCGACGGGCACCCGGTACCTTACTCAATCGAGTACCAACGTAACATATCTTTCTTATCATACCATCATGGGTAAATGGGCCAGAAAGGCTATCATGAGATAACCAGAATAAAACATAAGGGAATGCTAGATATAGGATGACCCAACATGATATAGAAACTTATACATGTGACATACCAGCCTATAAGGCCGACATGATCATTTGTATACTCAAAACATAGGCTGAAAAGGCCATACAAGTATCCATATACATGACATCTATCTACAAGCCTCTAAGATTACATAAATAACATAAAGGTCGGGACAGGGCCCCGCCATACTAATCAATACATGTCCAAATCATACTAACCGAATAGGCAACTCCAGAGCAATTGGAGTGCACCAACACCTTCCGTAGAGCTGATAGCCTACTAAGACGACTATCAACCTGTTTATCGAGACCTGCGGGCATGAAACGCAGTGTCCCCAGGAAAAAAAGATGTTAGTACAAATAAAGAACCGAGTATGTAAGGCATGAAAGCAGTATATAAAAGACATGAAAGAAACATGGAATAAAGAACTCAACTTGTAAGTCTGAATAGCTCTGTGAATCATGAAACATTTATAATATCATGCGTATGCATAAAAATGTCATATCATGCATAGGTATATGTGTACATAACATCATCAAGCCTCTGAGGGCATCCCATTATATCATCTCGACCTCTGTGGGCGAAATCATCAACGTATACCAGCTGATTTGGTGGTGGTGCGTATATAACACCATAACCATTCCCCATACCCCATATACATATAATATATGCGTATATAACGCCATCTGGTCATGGGTCAATGTAAATGTAAAAATGAATACAATGCATAAGAAGTAAGTCAATAAGATCAATCGGGATATCATAAGATCAATATGCCTTCTATTAATATCATGAAATAAACTTTATCAACTTATGTATTTTCTCAGACCCATGAATAGATGATATAATAATAGGACACATGGGGAATCCAGAATATAGGCACCCCTAGTACTTCTAAGAATAGAGTCATTTGTGAAAGTTTCGCGTTTGCTCGTTTCATTTATATCATATGGATCATGCCAAAAGGAAAGAAGGGATACCCTTAACATACCTTAACTCCATTGAGTCCTTAATACCTTCCAACTAATTCTTCAAACAGCTCAACTCAATCTACCATAGCATAAAGAGATTCAAAATCAGTGCTGAGTAAAGGCTAAGTCTGCAACTTAAAATAGTAGCTCGTTTATGTAAATTTGGGCAGCATCTCCCCTGTAACAAGGGCCTCCTCCAATACCATAAACCAACAACAACAACTAGAGAAATCCAGCAACATACAAATATCAATAACAAGACACCATATAACAACAACAAGTCACAACTACTTCACGACGAGTGGCAAGCTCCGATTGGAATCCGTATAACCCATATCACCCCTTATAGACTTCTTAAATTAACTTAACAGTATCATTAACATGATAATGAAGTCATTCATCAATAATTCCATCCTTATATCATATATTTATAACAAAGGAAACAATCCACAACTCCAACTATCTTCAATTAGCAACTTTATTCACTAGTTCATGTCTAGTCCATCCATTTAACTTAATCAACATCAAGATAAACTTAAGCACATGCAACAACACAATACACATACCTCCTACAGTAGCTTTAATTCAAAATTCAATTTATATTTAGCTTACAACAACCCTCAATGGCAATACAACACCATAGAAGTTACTTAAGCTAATCCAAGTATTATCTTGTAGTTTATCATCCTAACAACTTAACCAACATACACGCAAGCTTAAGCACAATTAGTAGGCTTTTATACTAACCTTATCCAGTAGCAAGAAACTTGAAATTTCAGTCAAACACAGCCCACAACTATCTTCAATAACAACACAACCTCAAAGAGGTGTTGTTCTTCACTTGAACTAACTTTTGATGTTGAAATATGGTGTAATCACTTTGGAATCACTTCAAACCCTTATGGTATCTGTTTAGGAGGATTAGGAGAAGTTTCGATACAAAGTTGGGTCGAAAATGAGCAAAACATAGGCGTCCAAATCGTTGATAAAGTGAAGTAGATCGACCACCCCCTAAGTGGGTCCCATTGAGAGCTACTTGCACGATCTCACGAAAAAGTGAATATCTCTATACTATGATGTCGTATCTATAAACGGTTTAATGCATTAGAAACTAGATTCGTAGATCTTCAATTTTATATATCGATCATCCCTTAATTCCATGTATATTGTGACAAAAGTGCAGCTACATTTGACCTAATATTCAGCATATTATGAATGTAACTTGTGATGACCTTTGTCAACTTTTGTTCCACAACTTTCTTGACTTCAAAACGTAACACCCGACTATCATACGATTAAAAAACTCATAACATAACCACATTATCACGTTAAGCACCCTAGTCTCACCCCAAAAGTACATGTTATAATATTCCAAACTTGTTGACTTTCGAGTAAACTTATTTTCTTCAATTCGTTTAGCATCTAAGATTTCCAACCCTCTTGGTACTTGTTAATCATGATCTTAAATATTTGTAACCTCCAAGGTAACATGATTAACATAATTTGTTTACTTTCAAAGACGATCTCATTTCTGAGCTTACATCAATTGACTTATGACATACTATTACGTACGAAAATATGGAGTGTAATAGTTTGTACACGTGGAATAGTACTAGTATGTAGAGCAGACAAAACAATGAATAAAAAGCAAGGTAGATCAAAGAGAGGTAAATAAGAAACATCAAGAAGCTATGAAACAAACTATAGGACCATATGTAAAGCCTTACTATACTTAAATCATCATGCACTTCTCCCTTTTTATTAAAACAAGTGAGCCACATGAGCTATGTTATGGGATACAACTAGTAAAATATAAAAATACACTATGAACCAACTAAGGACAATTAAAATGGCACCTATTGTTCGTGATGGCTATGCGTTTCACAGACCGTCCATAGGGCTCATCTATACTATGCACCTATGTGTTTCAAAGACCGTCCAAAGGGCTCATCTATGTTATGCACCTATATGTTTCAAAGACCGTCCATAGGGCTTATCTGTACTATGCACCTATGCATTTCAAAGACCAACCGTAGAGCTCATTTATACTATGCACCTATGCATTTCAAAGACCGACCATAGAGCTCATTTATACTATACACCTATGTGTTTCAAAGACCGTCCATAGGTCTCACCTAATTCATGTGCTGACTATGCGCCCCACTAGTCCGTCCATAGCCAACCTTTACTAGGCACACATACGTTTCATAGACCGTTCATATGGCTCATAACACATTATTATGCACATTACCATATATAAGCTCTAAGAGACATGATTAACATTACATTTAAGGTCAAAAGTTCTTGAATCATTGGAATACTTCATGGTCATGCTCATCATGGAGAAACACAGTTTATTACATTAGCACATGTATGGTGAATCAATGAGCAGATTTCACGCATGGACCAAATTCCTTTTCTATAAGGTTCATCATAATTTAGCAAAGGACATCTCTATTTCATCTCGTTATGTACTCCCTTGTAATCTTAAGGTCATTAACTAAGTTCATGATTCATGGGGACTTAACATCAAAGTCGTTTGTATTTATTATTTTAGAAGCATACATACTATGATTGAAACCATTGGAACATATAATGCCTTATAATTCTAATTTTGGCAAGTGGGCACATTTCATTATCATACTATCACTTGCTTTTACTTGCCATGGGTGATCATAGAACATTAAGAAAATTTAAAACATTTAGGAAAACCATAGCTTCAACTCATGAGACCGTAAGAGCTTAGAACACATTGGAAACATTTACAAGGAAATTATACCCTTTTCATTTGAAACATAAATTGGAATCATAGACATTCGTTAAATCAACCTCATTTGAAGTATCCTTACAGGAGAGAATAAGGATAGAAATTGAAACAAGACTTGAGCATATCGGCATATGATAAATAATGTGTTTGAGGCAATCTAACATGATAGGAATTGGTACTTTGCGCAATCATACTTGGAGTTCACAGTGAGATCATGGAATCCGATTCTCCGAAGGGAGTTTAGCCAACATACCCAGAATTTTCCCCTTACTGATAATACAATGATCCATCATACTAAACAACTTCAATCTACAATAACATAGTCTAATGGGACCAATATTAATAGCAAATTTTGCAATTTAGGTTATCTAGGTACTTTATCAAACACCTCGTAGACATAAACCTCTACATATCTTAACCATAAAATTTGTTCATCAAAATACCACAATTTTTATCAACACTTCATCCCACTATCATCCTTAAGTAGTTTATCGCATGCTTGACCAACCATCCATAACCAACCAATAAATTCCACCAAATAACCACCCTTCAATCTCTATAATGGCTATGAACTTAAATTGGGAACATATGGCATACAATCACTATCCATATGTTCTAATACTTAATTCATACTCACATACTCCTAATAAATCCATGCATGTAAGTTTAAGGGTGTAGAGTTACCTTTTGGAAGAAATCTTGCAAAACCCTCCTTTGAGTTCTTGAAGAAATTTCTTGAAAATCTAGCAATTTTATGTGTAGATTTCATCAATACTAGTGTAGAAATGATGGGATTTCACACCAAGATAATGGGTATTGCTTACCTTGAAGAAGAGAGGAGTTGGTGGTCTTGAGAGAGTGGAGAAGAGCTCCAAAATCTGTCCAAGTGAAGTGGGGGAAATGAGCCCTTTCCCCTAAAGTGAGTACTTAAAAAGGCTTGAGGGGGGTAGCGTGCCAATTGCCTATACTTCACTAGTTTTCAAAGTTGCTGAGAGGGCTGCCGTGCCTCAATCTGTGTGTTGCACAGACCCTGGTCACGTTCCCAATTGTTTTCCTTTTTTTCATTTCTTGTTTCCCCATTCACCCTCATTTGATACCTTGCTATGACATAGACCCGAATTCACTTTCAAACCTTCATATAAGTATGAAACCATGTTTACATAATGACACCCTAGTCCGTGGAAATCCGTGGCATGTTAAAAAAAGGGCGATCTCGAGGCGCTCTTTAAAGCCTTAAATCATTAGGAAATTCTTTTACGGGGCCTAGCATTCTTCCCTACTTGGGAACATTCATCCTCGAATGTTGGATCGTAGCCTTTAGGTTTATCAAACCTTAATCGACTTCCCAAAGACCCCACAAGCCTTAGCTAAGTACAAGGTCATCCTCCTTACCCCTAAACCATTACTTAATCGTTCATAACTTACCCTCAAGCACTAGTTCTTCAAAATTTAACTAACTCTCCAAATTTTCAAAAATTTCCATAGAGTTTCCTTTGTATATAGGTCTATCCATCTGTCAGAGAGCTACATAAACCAACCAAAGAAACATATTCACATGCCATACAAGGCACCATAAGCATACGTAGCACTGAACACACCCTTTCTTATCATTTCATTATTATTAACTTACATAACTGCTCCAAGCCATGGAGGCGCATATACATGAGCATAAAACATAATACCTTAAAGAAAAGAGCTACAAATATCCCTTTCATATTATTACTTGGTTTTACAAATAAGTAAGGATATCTCCTTGTCATATCTTCTTCCGCCTCCTAAGTCGCTTCTTCCCCATGTTAGTTCCGCCATAACACCTTGACGGATGCAATTTCCTTGGTTCTTAGCATTCAAATTTGTCTATCAAGGATGGCAACAGGAACCTCTTCATAGGTCAAGCCTTCACTAATTTCAATATTCTGCATAGGGACAATGAGTGACGGATCCCCAATCACTTGCTTCAATAGAGACACGTGAAAGATGGGATGCATGGAGGACAACTCCTGAGGTAATTCAATCTCATAGACTACTTGACCTATTTTATTCAAGATTTTTAGGGCCCAATGTGTATTGGACTTAATTTACCTTTCTTAACAAATCACATAACATCCTCATGGAGAAAATCTTAAGAAACACCCATTCATTTTCCTCAAACTCCAAATCTCTATATCAAACACCTGATTAGGCTTTTTGGCGACCTTCAACCTTCTACAACCATTCCCTAATGATCTTGACTTTCCTCGTAGCTTAGTGAAGATTATTGGCACTATCAACTCCGTTACACAAACTTCAGACCATCCGATGGGATATCTATATCTCTTGCCATACGAGGCACCACATAGTGCGACAACAACCCAATACATGATAAAATTCTCGACCACGGCCTTCATTGGCCCTATACTCCTCAAAACATATTATTATATTCTCTCCTTGACCCGGTTGCGATTCGATATACAAAAGTACATGTTATGAACACTATATAACTTCCTTTGTCATATTAGGACATCTATATTGAAGAGACAACATAATCATTATCTTAACATGACCTTGAGTCACAAAACATTGCACGTACATACCTTTGAACCAAATGCATCATTCTTGGAACATCTTTATCACATTTCTCTTGCATAAAACCTCTTAGGAATTGATTTTAAAATGTTTTCATTGAATCGAGTTACAACCTTAGGTCAATACTTCTAACTTGCTTCTCCAAATTCTCAACAATGGACTTTGCTTGGCGAGTTTCTTACAGCACCTCCTCTTTCAAATGAATAACATCTTCTGGTTTGTGCTCATACCCTTGTAACATTAACCTGCATGACTTCGAGACAAATGTAAAGAAACCTTGTGCTGAGATCTTTCTTAGCCCACTCTCTTTCCTTCTTATGCGGCTCATAGGATTTAAGAAATCACTTACGACTTCCTGCTTGTAAGATTCTTAAAAGGCTCTCTATCGAGTACAATGCACTCTTGGGTTATTATAGCATCACATCCATTTCTCATACTTGTTCCTTCCTTCTTAATGTCTTGGCACTTTGTCTAAATCACAATTCCATGATGAACTAATTCTAAACACTCACAAGCCTTTCCCATACTACGCATGTCTTCATTGCGATATTTAAGCATCATAGCTACATGGTCTCACTCTTGTTTGGTTAAACTTAAGTAGCTTTACTGTGGCCCTTCCTTCCCCACTTGGGGTGAATGCACCAGACTTCAACTCAGTAATTTGAGGGACATATCTTTCATATCTCTAGTCCTCTTGTATAGGATCGACTATTAGGAAGGGTTAAGTTGCCATGGTGATAACCTCATAAGTGCTCTACCTCTTCTTCAACTTCATAGGATTGGGACTCAAATTCCTCATGTCAGTATATGTTAGGAGCGTAACATACCTTCGTACATTTTTGGAACCCTTATAACATTCATGGTGCAGGGATCTTCTCATTTTGAGTTCAATTGACTCTCCTTATACTCAAGGGGACATCCTATGAGATATACTTGGATGTTATTATTTTTTCTTAGACTTATCATTTCCAAACAAGGCACATATGGGTATAAAGAACTCATCATTATCTTTCATGACTTCTTGTCTCCCCAGAGAGACCAATACTATCATCATTACCCTCCAGGTCATGCCTTTCATATATCACAAGCCTAAGTAACTCATTTTCTTTTATAACTTAGGATCATATACATGATTCTCACATTATTCATATGTACTAGTTGACACGGTCTTATTTGTCATGTAAATATCTCTTTGGAGGTAAGTTATCACTTGTAACACATTTCTCATATATTGTATACTCTGGGTACCATAAACTTATCAGATATGTACATACAATTCATTAATCCTACTACATGTGCCATTTCCTTAACATTCAGGACTTTCTCTAATGTCATGCCATGTGACAATATTCCTTGGAGTTGACGGAAGAACATTTAGACTTATCCAAAACCTCAACGCACGAGTTAGAAAATAATCTTACAGACAAGTTACATCGCAGAGATGTAGAGTGTTGAAGAAGGGTAACATTCCTAAAATGTCCATGTAGCCTACTAATTATTGATATGGTCGAAAACACACCGATAAGAAGGACTCTACTAGACACGGCTCCAAGACATCCAAGGACACTTTAAAACCTTAAGCTCTGATACCAAGCTTGTCATCCCTCGACCTTCGGGAGCGGAACCGGCGCTCGACCGAGTTACCCCATTCAAGCAAGCCCACTTAGTGACTACTAATAAACCTTACCCATGTACAGTTAGAGAAGAAATACAAGAGATAGAGACGAAAGGTTAAAATGTACAACACTAACTTACATTACTTTTAGGATCTTCATTTGCAATTACCCAAAACATTACGAGTTCATAGTTTAAAAGTGGAACATCTGACAGGTACAAAAACATTTATACTTGGTTTTCCCCAATCAAAACACCACCCACAATATGTCTACAGATCCTCTAAACATCATGAGTATGATATGGAAGTGTCGGTGACAAGGCCCCGACGATACCTCAAAAGAATATATAAGGATCAATATAATACAAGAGCCCCGATTCAGAGTAGGGCTCACCACAAATCAGTTGAAGAATGATCCGCTCCTATCAAGAGCCTATGTTGTATGCTGGAGTATCACCTACATCCATTAATGATGCAGCGTCCCCGGTAAAAATGATGTTTGTACATGTGGAATAGTACTAGTATGTAGAGAAGACCAAACAATTAATAAAAAGTAAGGTAGCTCAAAGAGAGGTAAATAAGATACATCAAGAAGCTATGAAAAAAATGATAGGATCATATGCCAAGCTTATTATACTTAAATCATCACGCACTTCTCCCTTGTTTTCAAATAAGTGAGCCACATGAGCTATGTTATAGGATACAACCAGTATAATATAAACCTACACTATGAACTAACCAAGGACAATAAAAATGGCACCTATTGTTCGTGCTAGCTATGCGTCTCACCAGTCCGTTCATAGCCCTCTCTTACTATGCACCTATGCATTTCACAGACCGTCCATAGGGCTCATCTATACTATGCACCTATGCGTTTCAAAGACCGTCCATAGGGCTCATCTATGTTATGCACCTATGTGTTTCAAAGACCGTCCATAGGGCTCATCTATACTATGCACCTATGCATTTCAAAGAATGACCGTAGAGCTCATTTATACTATGCACCTATGTGTTTCACAGACCGTCCATCAGGACCATTTATGCTATGCACCTATGCGTTTCAGAGACCGTCCATAGGTCTCACCTAATTCTTATGCTGACTATGCGCCCCACTAGTCCGTCCATAGCCAACCTTTACTGGGCACCTATGTGTTTCACAGACCGTTCATATGGCTCATAACACATTATTATGCACATTACCATATATATGCTCAAAGCGACATGATTAGCATTACATTTAAGGTCGTTAGTTCCCAGATCATTGCTATACTTCATGTTCATGATCATCATAGAGAAACACAGCTTATTACATTAGCACATGTATGGTGAATCAATGAGTAGATTTCAATGGAGCATGGACCAAATTCCTTTTCTATAAGGTCCATCATAATTTAACATAAGACATCCCTCTTTCATCTCGTTATGTACTCGCTTGTCATCTTAAGGTCATTAGCTAAGTTCATGATTATTGGGGACATAACATCAAAGTCGTTTGCATTTATTATTTCAGAGGCATACATACTATGATTGAAACCATTGGAATATACAATGCCTCATAATTCTCATTTTGGCAAGTGGCCATATTTCAATGTCATACTATCACTTCCTTTTACTTGCCATGGGTGATCATAGAACATTAAGAACATTTAAGACATTTAGGAAAACCATAGCTTCAACTCGTGAGAACGTAAGAGCTTAGAACACATTGGAAACATTTACAAGGAAATTATACCCATTCATTTGAAACATAAATTGGAATCATAGACATTCGTTAAATCAACCACATTTGAAGTATCATTGTTGGAGAATAAGGATAGAAATTGAAACAAGACTTGAGCATATCGGCATATGATAAATCATGTGTTTGAGGCAATCTAACATGATAAGAATTGGTACCTTGGGCAACCATACATGAAGTTCACAATGAGATCATGGAATCTGATTCTACGAAGGGAGTTTAGCCAACATACCTGAAATTTTCCCCTTAATGATACTACGATGATGCATCATACTAAAAAACTTCAATCTACAATAACATAATCCAATGGGACCAAGATTAGTAGAAAATTCCGCAATTTAGGTCATCTAGATACTTTTTCAAATACCCCGTAGGAATAAATATCTACATCTCATAACCATAAAATTTGTTCATCAAAATACCACTATTTTTAAAAACACTTCATCTCACTATCATCATTATGTAGTTTATAACTTCCAACATCACATGTATGACCAACCATCCACACCCAACCAACAAATTCCACCAAATAACCACCCCTCAATCTCTACAATGGCTATGAACTTAAATTGGGAACTTATGGCTTCAAATCACTATCCCATAAGCTCCAATACTTAATTCATACTCACATACTCATAATAAATCCATGCATGTAAGTTTAAGGGTGAAGAGTTACCTTTTGGAAGAAATCTTGCAAAACCCTCCTTTGTGTTCTTGAAGAAATTTCTTGAAACTCTAGGGATTTTATGTGTAGATTTCATCAATACTAGTTTATAAATGATGGGATTTCACACCAAGATAATGGGGATTGCTTACCGTGAAGAAGAGAGGAGTTGGTGGTCTTGAGAGAATGGAGAAGAACTCTAAAATTCGTCCAAGTGAAATGGGGGAAATGAACCCCCAAGGTGAGTACTTAAAAAGGCTTCAGGTGGGGGTAGCGTGCCAGCGCCAAATGCCTATACTTCACTGGTTTTCAGAGTTGCTGAGAGGGTTGGCGTGCCACAATCCGCATGTTGCACGGACCCTAGCACGCTCCCAGTTATTTTCCTTTTTTCCATTTCTTGTTTCCCCACTCACCCTCATTTGATACCTTGCTATGATATAGACCCGAATTGACTTCCAAACCTTCATATAAGTATGAAACCATGTTTTCATTTTGACACCGTAGTCTGTAGCCATCCGTGGCATGCTAAACAAAAAGTGGCAATCTTGAGGCGCGCTTTAAAGCCTTAAATCATTAGGAAATATTTTTTACGGGGCTTAACAACTACAAATCATATTTACTAAACCTTTGAAAATGTATCGGGGAGTGCGAAATGAAGATTTGGAAATTCGAAGAAATATGTTACAATGTTGAAAAAGAAGTAGAGGCATTGAAGGAGAAATTGAAAGAAGAGGAAGAAGAAAATAATAGGCTGCAAGAGAAATTTTAGTAGTTGAAGTAGAGAATAATAGTCGATAGTGACTAAACGAACACGTGGCTGCTTTAGTTGTATTTTTTATTTTATGTTTTAGATTTCATGTATTATGTGGTTCTGTTTTACATATTTTAATGTATGTTAATCTGTGTGTTTGTTTGTGGTTTTAATATTTAATTAATCAATAACTAAAACTTAAAACTCTAAGGTAATAATATTCAACATAAAATAATATTTACACCAAACTACTGTTTAATGTACTATATACAATGCAAGATGACTATCAATGTGTCCCACAACCTGTATGCATTAGTGCATTGGCTGGCTTGAGGTGCATACCCTGACGATCGGCCATGCTATCAGGATCATCCTTATCCCATCGCCTCTTTATCTAAGGATGCACTGCAGCATGATCATCTAGAAGGCTAGCTAGATCAGTAGAGGAGTCTGTTGGGCCAGCAGTAAGCTGCAAAATTTCCGCCTTTTTATTTTTTTATTTTCTTTTAGCTTCCCTATGTTTCTTGATTTTTTTAGTAGTTATTGGACCCCTACTGTGCTGTTATCAAAACCTGCATCCCAGATGGCTCCTAAATAGGGTCATGTGTCTCTGGTAGACGGGTATCACAGTCTACCGACTCCGTGATAGGTGATGGCAAAATCTAAAAAAATATATAAATAGATTAGATATTACTGACTAATATTTAAAGTAAAATAAACAAATAATAATGTTAATACAACCAAATCTGCGTCTTAGTGGGCAGCCACACGGGCTCATCCTCGGAATTCTTGAGAGGAACTCCGAGGTGAACTGGACTAGCTAATGGATGTGAAGTGTGCACAGGAGGTGATGTCTCCTTCATCACGTGATGAAAAAACATTATCATTCTGCTAAACAATAAAACTATAATAGTGACATTTTAAAGATCGATACGAAATTATACTAACATGATAAGAACCATAGCTCAAACGTGTGATGTTGTGCACATCTCGCACCAGACGGTCCTCTGCCTCCCTCGATGTGTCTAGAAGATCCGTAAAGTATGAATCCCAATCATACAATGTAATGTCGGTGCCCATGATCGATAAAATAGCTGGCTGGCTAAACTGTGAAGTCTCCGGTGACAGCAGTCTGAATGAAGTCATATCATTACCGGCATTGTGTGCCTCACCCTTGTCACACGGAAAACCCTTTCCAATATCCTCCACGGGTGCCTCAATGCCCCCTTGTTGGCTACCCCGTCCACGCCGACCACGCCGACCACACGGGCCACCCCGTCCTCTCCGGCCACGCCTGGCACATCTACCACGTGTTGGGGGCAAGTTTGGGCCATGATGGTAATCCTATGGCAGAACATATACTGGATAAAAGCCTAAATGCGCATCCACTCGTGCAGCTGCCAATACGGCAGTAGTAAGCACAGAAACCTGAAGACCCAATGATGCAGTAGTGGGGCTCCATCGCCTAACTGTTGTTGCATCTACAGACCCATCTGGTGAATACGGTGTAAGCGAGTAGCCCACATAAGATGTAACATAATAATTAAACAAAAAAAGTATATCTACCATTATACGTAAGTATATCAAATAACGTACCAGTACCTCATGCCTCCCGGCATATGGAATGCACCACTGACCTTCTCGATACTTGGGATTACCTATCAGAGTGCAAATAACATGACGATACAAAGCCATGTACTAGTGCTCACTATCAACACCGTCATGTGGAGGGTCTGGCAAAAACGTGAAAAGTCTCTGATCCCAGTCCTCTATTCAGGCTGGAGCCATACCAAGTACGCTTGATCAACTTTACTGCGATCATTCTGACTGTAATGCGTGGCATGCCAACTTGGATGAGCAGGTATATTCTTTGGTTGGCCAAACTATCGCAGGACTCTCCCCGTCAGATGATGTTCAACTATATCGAGACATATCAATAGGACCTCAGAAAGCCACATGGCTCGACCTCGTGAGCAATAGTCTGGCAAACTAGCGATGAGCTTGTCACTATGTGGCCTCCTTACGAACTACTTATTAAATGCAAGAACAGTAAGTTAACACAAGACAAATCATGTATTAACAAATGTACTACGTCGAATATTTACCTGATCACCATCTAGTAGATCCAACATATCCATGTACAGTGGGAGATGATGCTGAGCCTGGACGTCGCAGGCACAACCTCTTCTATCTACTCACCTCCTAGCACTGGGTAGAAGCGGCGGAGGTGGTGCATCCGGAGCTAGTGATCTATGAGGGGGATGTATCTGCAACAATCTCTCCCAAGCCCAAACCTAATATTTATAGTGGATATAAATTGAGTATTTTTACTATATATATGATATTCATGAAAAGAATTGATAATTTATCACCTGTAGAAGTGGAATAAATCTAGCAACATCCCTCGCGCTACCCATCAACACCCTGCATTGCTGCCTATACAAGTATGCTAGAATGGCATTGCCCCAACTGTATATGGGTAAATCATCTAAGTGCTCCACATGAACCAAAGAAACATAGTCTCACAAGGTTGCCCGAGGTGTTTGCGAAAAGAATGCCGCCAAATATCATCAACAACAATAGTCTAGACTGTCGCTCAATAGCCTCCATCGATATCTGATCCTTGATCTGCTCATGTAGCGCCTCCAGGTGATGCCTAACAGACTATAAATGTAATCGGCTAACTCCCCTAATCGCAAACTCCTCAACCAGCCGGAATCTAGTGAACCTCCCCGGTATATGTAGATAGTCAAGTCTCATATACTCCTTAATCAATAGTGAGTAGTTTTCACAACCCAAATCCCACTTTAGGCCATGATGGCGCCTAACCCGTCATTAGGCAAGACAACAATTAAATCAATACAACAATAGTTAATCCAAAATGCATTTCAGAAAAATTTAAGAAATAAAGAGTGGAAAATGTTCGACTTTATAAGAAATATAGATATTATTATTTTTAGTGTTTAAATGAAGCCAAAATGTAACCAGGAAAATCAAGCGGAATACAACTAGAAACAAAGTCTAAATCCGCAAAATCTGGTGTCACAAGTGTTTGAGTGTTACATCCCATGCTTTCGGTCTATGGCTTGAGTCACTTGGCATATGTAAATAGACCCGAGCCATGAAATAATTTTGGTCATATCTAAGTATGCAAATGTCACGCCCCAAAACCGAGGAGCGAGACCGGCGCTCAATCGAGTGAACCCAACCGAGCAAGCTTATTAGATTCCTTCTACCCAAACTTATTCATGAATAAAGATAATATATGCTTTTCTAAATTACATGATAAAGTGGTCATGTCTGCAATTACCAATTTCTTACCATAAGTTTCACCATTTTTAATGTCTCAAATGGACAAGTAATACAACCACAACATAGCATAGTTTGTCTTTCCCAGCACCAATACACAACCCACACTATGTCTACGGAGCCTCTATAGATAAAGAAGAATACAATGATAATGCCGGCAACAATGCCCCGGCTATACCTCAAATCGAATACATAAAGTACAAAAGATACATGACCCCGGAATGAAGTGGGGCTCACCGAGTCAGCTGGGAAGGAGGTGTACTGCTATCACTGATCAATATCTCCTGCTGTGGAACCACCTGCATCAATTTAAAGATGCAGCGGCCCCGGCAAAAGGGACGTTAGTACCGTCGAATAATACTAGTATGAAAACTAAACCCCAATTTAAGAATTTAGAAATACAAGGTAATTATGATGAACCAGTACAGCAATAGAATAATATAGATAACTGTCTCAACCATAGCAAGCTTATTAAAAGCTATCAACAATATTTATAGGATTTAAGATGAGATGGAGGTGGAGGTGTACGTACAATACCACAACTCTAATCAAGCGGCCCTGCCGCCTCACCCCAATGTATGCGGGTGGATATATAACCACAGTACTAAGAACTTACACAAAGCGGCTATGCTGCCTCACCCCAATGTATGCGGGTGGTGGTGTGACAATAATACCAAAACTATACACAAAACGGTCGTACCGCCTCACCCCAATGTAAGCGGGTGGAGGTGCAGTCCCACAATATCATAATCCCTACAAAAAGTGGTCATGCCGCCTCACCCCAATATATATGCGGGTGGAGGTGTATCACAATCACAATCTCTATACCATAATCCCCACACAAAGCGGTCATGCCGCCTCACCCCAATGTATGCGGGTGGAGGTGTATCACAATCACAATCTCTACACAACTTGGCATAATACCTTTCACATAAACCACGACTAGAAATTATAACATGTGGATACGTAATCCATAGTTTGGGACACATCCTCAATTTATAATGCAATATGATAAGAGCATTTGAAATATGAATTGAACATATATCTTCATCACAGAACTTATCGGAATACTCGATTTATAATCAACATCTCGGAACTCACAAGGATAATGAGAATTCCAACTCTTAAAGAAGAGTTTAGCCAACATACCTCACTTGAGCTTCCTTACACTCTAAATGTTCCAAAATTCTTAGCAACTTCAATCTATTTTAGAAATATAAAAAATTAAACCAAAATTAGGAAGATGATCATGGTTCTAGCTCATTTGAGCATTTTATGAAACACTAGATGTGCATTAAGGTTTTAACATCCTTTTATGGAGGATTCCATCATCCCACAACCCAACCTTTACCATTTTTAGCTCAACAATCTTTCTACACCCCTTGATAACGCATGCATGTAAAATAACCAACCCTCTTGCCCAGAAATTATCTTGCTTATTATCCATTCCTACACAAAATTCGAAATTGAGGGTTAGGGTGTAGAATCTTACCTCTAAGATGAAGACCTAGTGAGTTTCCCTTCTCAATCTTCCAAAACTTGGGCAAGAATTGAAGAAAAATTATTGGAGAACACCTTCTCACTCTAGGGCACCCTCTCTTACTCTAAAATGTTAGATTATGTTTCAAAAATGGCCCAAAGAGTGCATTTAACGAAATAGGGTCTAGTTTTAAAAACCCAAAAATAGAGCTCCGGAACAGTTCTGCGGTCGCATATAAGACCGCATAATGGATATGCAGACCGCATATTGGTCGCATAATTGGTTACAAAATAGCCAAAAGAACTGCTTGCGTATGCGGTCACTATGCGGTCCGCATAACAGTTATGCAGTCGCATAATGCACAGCATAACAGTTATGCGGTCGCATAGTCGACCATATAGCTGCTTCCAGAATAGCCCTCTCCTGCTCACTTCTGCGGCCATTATGCGGCCCGCAGAGTGATTATGCGGTCGCGTAATGGACCGCATAAATACACTTTTTCTGCAAAAAATTTCCTTTACTTTCCTATGCATTGTTCAACCCATAAGCCTAGTCCGGCAACATGAAACATTATTTTCTTTGCAAATTTTACCGGGCTTTACACTTAAGTTCTTCAAAAATTTTTGGGGTGTTACAGAAAATAAAGAGCGCGGTGTATAAAAAGATGAAGTCCCGAAATGATGTAGGACTTATAAGTGTGACGATGATGATTAGGAACAATAGTTGGTGTTTGCAAAATAGGCTACGGACTAGTGTTGATTACCTTGGTAAAGAGTTTAATAAATGTGTTAAATAACTTGGAATATAATCAAATTGAGGTCAAAGAGTTTATTATGTGCATTAATTAAATTTTGGAGGATAGTGAAAGAAAGAACAAAAATGGAATTAGCTAAAGATGAAAAGGGACCCTACCATAATTAAGTGTGGACACCTTTTCACGTGGATGCATAATACCAAATGAGGAAATGACTCATTCATTCTACGTAGGTGAGCTGGTGATTGTATGTAGGAGGTGGACAATTCATATGTGCTATATAGGGGAAGTGGACCCCACGGTTCAAGGGTTATGAGTTATCATGAAGTACTACTTGAATTGAATTAGTTTCTTAGTTAGAATAGAGGCAGCAATGAAAGTTCCTTCATATGGTATGAAAAGTTCTTTTACTTGAACTGAGGCAACAAATTCATTAACCATAGCAACAACAACGTTATTCAATTAAGATACGGTCTTTCCTCATCACTTCAATTTCGTTGTTCCGTTATATCGTGTTATTGAATCGGGGTTTCTTCAAAGTGAAGTAAGGTGAAAGAAGAGGAGTTCTTGGCATATAAGATTGAGGTACTATACTGGATACGTTTGATGGGTTGTCAAGCGAATCGGCTCAGGTATGTTAAGGCTATCCCTTCTTTCCTTTTGGCATAATCCATACGTTACCAACGAAACGAGAAAACGCACAACTTTCATAAATATCTCTATTCTTAGAAGCACTAGGAGTGCCTATGTTGTTTATTCCCCATGTGTCTTATTATTATATCTTCTGTTCATGGGTCTCAGAAAAATACGTAGTTGATAAAGTTTATAAGGCATATTGATCTTATGACATTCCGAGAGATCTTATTGACTTACTTCTTATGCATTGCACTCATTTATACATGTACATTTACCCATGACCAGATGGCATTATATACGTGTATAATATATGTATATGGGGTATGGGGAAAGGTTACGGCATTATATACGCACCACCACCTGATCAGTTGGTATACGTTGATGATTTTGCCCATAGAGGCCGAGATGATATGATGGGATTCCCTCAGAGGCTTTATGATATTTTGTACGCATATACCTATGCATGATATGACATTTATACGCATATGCCTGACACTATAAATGTTTCATGATTCACAAAGCTATTCAGACTCACAGGTTGAGCCTTTTACTCCATGTTTCTTTTATGTCTTTTATGTACTGATTTTCATGTCTTACATACTCGGTACATTATTTGTACTGATGCCCCTATTTCCTGGAGCCTGCATTTCATGCCCGCAGGTGCAGGTAGATAGGCTGACGGTCCCCTTTCTTAGGATCCTTGCTTAGCGAGAGTTGGTGTGCTCCATTTGATCCGGAGCTACTTTTGAATTTTTGTACGATAAGTTTGTAGACATATATGGGTATGACGTGGCCCAATCCCATTCTTTATATAGTTGTACACTCTATTATAGGTCAGTAGATAGCCATGTATAGTTGGATAGGATGTGGCCTTGTCGGCTCGCCCTACCTTGTTCCGTATATATATGTATATATGTCTTTTGGGCACGCTTTCTTACGTAAATTATTCACATGATTCAGTAGTTTACTGCCAGACGTTAGGCATGACCTACACTTATTTCATGTTTTATCTTAGACATATGCTTAGGGGTGTTCGACAAGTAGGCTCGGGCACTCGTCATGGCCCATCGGTTTGGGTCGTGACAAAAGTGATATCAGAGCAGTTCTGTCCTAGGGTTGTCTACAGACCGTGTCTCTTAGAGTCTTATTTATGAGTGTGTTGTGCACCATATTTATAAACATGAGGCTACAGGACATATAGGATGTTATCCTCCCTTCTTATCTTAGATCGTGCGATATAAGGATTTGTTTTCCTAGCGATATGTTATGTTTTCAGCGATGCCTAAGAAGGCTACAGTCGCCCAGAAGGGCAAGTCTGTGGCTGATGTGTCACGCCCCGAACCTAGGAGCGAGACAAGCACCCCGTGCCTCACCTAACCTGGCGTACCAAATTGCGACTAAGGGACTCTGAACATATAATGTCATACTTTGGCCATGGGGCCACCTTGCAAGACAATTTGCGAAGCAAAATATAAAACTGAATGGAAACTAGCACTAACTAAATATCAATATAAAGCTAGGCCGACAAGGCCGTCATAGCTACTACAGCTGACAAACCACCAATTTATACAAACCCAACATACTGCACTAACCAATAGGATATGCCTACAAGCCTCTACTGATAGATGTACTGTGATCGGAACAGGGCCCCGACCTACCCATAACATATATACAGATATACATAAGATGTACACAAAACTCTAGTCCTGGCAACTCCGAAAGACGTGGAGCTTACCGATCAGGCGGAACTCGGAAAACACCTACTGAGGAGGTCTACCCATCTGTCTGTCTGAACCTGCACGCATGAAATGCAGCGCCCCCAAAAAGGGACGTCAGTACGAAATAATGTACCGAGTATGTAAGGCAATAAAATAACTGAAATCTGAAACTGAACTGATAATATGATAACTGAAATTAACTGGGAGTCAAAGATGATCTGGAGATATACTTACCTGCTGATACTGACTCAACTCCTTCAATATAGTAAGTAAAATAATTGTACGGCCTTATAAGGCTCGGTATATATAACTGCTCTGCCATAGTAGGCTCGTTCATAGGCGCTCGGCCATACTAGGCTATGTATCTCGACCATGCTGGGCTCGCTCATAGGCGCTCGGCCACAGTAGGCTCGGTATATAACTTTCCATCTGATCAGAGGTTGCCCAATAGGGGCCTGCCCATCGATTATAGCTCGATGGTAATGAAAATACTGTAATACTGTATATATAGGCTTGCTGCTCTCTTGACTGAAAGAAGACAATACTAAAATTGAATATAGAGTCTCGATAAGGAATAATATTGTAACTTATGAGACTAGAATAGTGTGAATAAATTCATGAATATGAACTTCTCTTTTGTCTCATTACTAACACATGTAGCTACGAGATCATGCCAAAATGAAGGAAGGCTTAGCCTTAACATACCTTATCACAATCTTTTCAATCACCAAGTTGAACTCACCTCTTCGCACCTTAATCTACAAGAATGATAATAATACTATCGTTAAGTTACGAAAGGTACAACTATCGCACAACGAACGACAAACCTATTTTGTATTAAAACGGGCAGCATCTCCCCTATAATATGCCCTTCCTCCAACTTCAAGATAACACCAACAATACAAGGACAGAACAATAACAACATATATACATCATTTTCCAGCCCTATATACACCATCAAATACTACAAAACAGCCCAACACACCCCAATCTCTTCGTACACAAAACGATCACCGTAGTAGTGTCAAACGACCCGAAAATGTTATGACGAACGACCAGCCAACCACCCTACATTTATATGGTGTTTATAAACCCCCTTCCTCCTCCAAAACTCCACAAAATAGTAATAAAACACGCAGCCCAACAGCAACACAAAACAGTCCACAAAACAGTCCGCTACAAGTGAATAACTCGAACTCACGGCTTCCGATCACCATCCCGTGAGTTCTTACAAGTATAGAACGACTTACCATGAATTTACAGAAGAAAAAATGGATGAAAGAGAGCAGTAAACTCACCTTATTTGTTGGATAACTCAGCTCCTATCTTGGTTCTTCAAACTCTAAGTTTTACCTCCAATTGGAACTTGAAAGGGAGAGAAAATCAATTAGGGTTTGTGGGAAATTTTTGGGAGGATTCTTTGCAGAGATTATGTCTGGTTATTATGCTCTATTTTAAGTCTAATATATGAAGAAAATAGGCCCTTAAAAGGCCTCTTTGGACGACCCGAAATGGCCCATTTTTGGGCTTTCATTTAAGCAAGTAGGTGACACACCTACTTGTCACCTAGCAGCTTGCGCAGTATCGCAAAAATGCACATATCTCTCTACTCCGATGTCATATTGACCAATGGTTTAATGCGTTGGAAAATAGACTCATAGATCTTTAATTTGATGGGTGTAACACACCATAACTCTAAGTATATTGGGAGAAAATTGCAGTTACATTTGACCCAAAGTTTCAGTAAAACTTATGAATGTAACTTGTGATGACTTTCATCGACTTTTGTTCCACAACTCGCTTGACTTAAAAACATAACACACGGATGTAATATGACTAACATAAATCATAACATAATCTCTTTATCATGTTAATCACCCTAGTCTCACCCCAAAGGTACATGTTATAACATTCCCAACTTGTCGACTTTCGATGAAACATTGTTTTATTTAATTGCTTTAGCTTCTGAACTGTCCAACCCTCTTTGTACTTGTTGTTCATGATCTTCAATATTTGTAACCTCAGAGGTAACATGATTAACTTACTTTATATACTTTTAAATATTATCTCATTTTTTTGTCCTACATTAGTTTGCTTACGACGCATTTTTACATACGAAAATATAGGGTGTAACATCACTCCCCCTTGGGAACATTCGTCCTCGAATGTTTACTCTTGGAGACTTTGGAAACTTTTTCCAGAGTATCCTTCGTACACTAGGTTAAAACCAACCTGCACGTAGCCAGAAACATACTATGCATGCCACACATGGCCAATCTTTATAAATAGCAGCAATTTGCCTCTGACATAATCCTGTCTCGTAGCCCTGCTACATCTGGAACACACAAACGACCCTTGTATCTGAGAACCCCATCTCCCTTGAGCTCTAACAATGGCTTCTTCTGCTGCGGAACTCGCTCTCTCAACTCGACCAACTCTGGGTCCTCGTACTGCCTTTCCTTGACTTCAGCTATGAGGGATGATTTTGCAGTGTTTTGGATTACAACTCCACCATCCTCAGAATCTACTAACCGAACCCCCAACGAAGCCAATTGATGAATATCTCTAGCTAATTGTCTTTTCTCGGGCTCTACATGTGCTAAGCTACCCATAGATCGGCGACTTAAGGCATCTGCTACAACATTAGCTTTCCCTGGATGGTAGAGAATGTTAACATCGTAATCTTTCAATAACTCAAGCCATCGCCTCTGTCGCAAATTCAACTCTTTCTGCTTGAAAATATATTGTAGGCTTTTATGATCAGTAAATATATCAACATGAACACCATATAAATAATGCCGCCATATCTTAAGTGCATGGACAACCGCAGCTAACTCGAGGTCGTGGGTCGGATAATTCCTCTCGTGCTTCCTCAACTGCCTTGAAGCATATGCAATTACCTTCCCATGTTGCATCAGGACACATCCTAACCCGACACCTGATGCATCACAATACACGGCATAACCCTCTAGACCCTCTGGAAGTGTTAGAACTGGAGCTGAGGTCAACTTGTTCTTAAGCTCTTGGAAACTCCGCTCACAAGCCTCTGTCCATTGAAACTTAGTTTCTTTCTGTGTCAACTTCGTCAATGGTGCCGAAAGGGAAGAAAAACCCTCTACGAACCTCCGATAGTATCCTGCTAAGCCTAGAAAGCTACGAACCTCTGTCGGAGTGGTAGGTCTAGGCCAAGATTTCACGGCCTCAATCTTCTGAGTGTCCACCTTTATCCCTTCATCTGATACAATATGCCCCAAGAATGCTACAGACTTCAACCAGAACTCACATTTAGAAAACTTAGCATACAACTTACGATCACGGAGGGTTTGGAGTACCGCTCGCAGGTGGTCCGCATGCTCATCCTCTGAACGGGAATAAACCAGAATATCATCAATAAATACTATCACGAACAGATCTAAAAATGGCCGGAATAGGCTATTCATCAAGTCCATAAATACAGCGGGTGCATTAGTCAACCCGAAGGACATGACAAGGAACTCGAAGTGGCCATATCGGGTCCTGAAGGCTGTCTTCGGAATATCTTTTTCCCGAACTCTGACCTGGTGGTACCCCGACCTCAAATCAATCTTGGAAAAGCATCTAGCTCCCTGCAACTGATCAAACAAGTCATCGATCCTTGGAAGTGGATACTTATTCTTAATAGTTACCTTGTTCAACTGCCTATAATCGATACACATCCTCAGCGAGCCGTCTTTCTTCCGCACAAATAGTACCGGTGCACCCCAAGGTGAGGTACTGAGCCTAATGTAACCTTTCTCCAGCAAATCTTTTAACTGCTCCTTCAACTCCTTCAATTCGGCAGGTGCCATTCTATACGGAGGGACGGATATTGGTTGAGTTCCTGGAAGCAAATCGATGCTAAAATCAATCTCTCGCTCTGGAGGAATACCTGGAAGCTCATCTGGAAACACATCTGCATACTCTTTGACTATGGGAATAGACTGAAGTGTAGGTATCTCAGCATCTGCATCTCTAACTCGCACAATATGATAAATGCACCCTTTTGCGATCATTTTCCTCGCCTTCAGATAGGAAATAAACCTACCTCTGGGTGTTGGTGTATTACCTACCCATTCAAGGACTGGCTCACCCGGAAAATGAAATTTGGCTACCTTTGCTCGGCAATCAACTGTGGCATAGCAAGCTGCCAACCAGTCCATGCCCATGATAGCATCAAAGTCCATCATCTCTAGCTCAACTAGGTCAGCTGAGGTCTGACGACTACAAATTGTCACCGTACAACCTCGGTAAACCCGTCTAGCAATAATCGATTCTCCGACCGGTGTAGATACCGCAAAAGGATCACATAGTATTTCAGGCACTATACCAAACTTCCTCGCGACAAATGGGGTAATATACGATAAAGTAGATCCTGGGTCTATCAAAGCATAAGCATCGTGAGAGAAAATGGTTAATATACCTGTCACAACGTCTGGTGAAGACTCCTGGTCCTGTCGACCCGCTAAAGCATAGATACGGTTCTGATTACCACTTGAACTGGAACCTCTACCTCTGCCTCGACCTCTACCAGCCGAAGACTGAGACTCACGCCTTGAAGGATGCACGGACATAGACGATCCTGTTGCTGAACTCGCTGGTGGTGTCATTCCCCCAGAATCTCTATTTGGGCAATCTCGCATCATATGCCCCGGACTCCCACATATATAACAAGCATCAGAACCTGCTCGGCATTGACCCAAGTGTCCTCTACCACAGATGTCACACCGCGGAGGAAATGACCATGTCTGCGCAGAACCTCGTTGTCGCTGCAAACCCGACGCCCGTGAGCTCTCACCTGGTCCTGACTGAGTATAGCGGTCATACCCGTAACCCTGTAACTGAGGTGGCGGAGGCCTAGGTGGCCGTCCGAAGTACTGGGTCCTATAACTACCCTGAGATTGCTCCTGAGACCTGGGAAATCTCATCCTCTTACGTTGCCCTTGCTCAGCCCTCTCTGTACCCTGCTGCCGACGCCTACCCCTTTCTATATTCTGGGCGAATGCCTGAATCCGGGAGATATCCATACTATCCTGCAATGCAGCGGTGGCACATGCCTCGGTTAACTCTGGGGCTAACCCTGCTATAAACCTGTGAATCCTGTCCCGCATAGTAGAAACTATGGATGGTGCATATCTGGCCAATGAGTCAAAACGGAGACTATACTCTCGAACACTCATATTACCCTGCTTGAGGGCTAGAAACTGATCGACTCGAGCCTGTCGGATCTCCCGCGGTAAGTACTGGTCAAGGAAAGCATCCGAAAAATTCTCCCAAATAGCTGGAGGTGTATCACGTCCCCTGGACCTCTCCCATCCCTCATACCAAAGGATGGCTATATCTCGGAGTCGAAAAGCTGCTAGCTCAACTGCCTCTTTCTCCGTAGCATGCATAACACGAAAGATCCTGTGAAGCTGATCTATGAAATCCTGCGGGTCCTCCCTCTGATCTGTCCCCGTGAACTCTGGGGGACTCAAAGCAATAAACTCTCGGACCCTTGAACTCCCAGACCCCTCAGAAGTTCCTCCACTAGCTGATGCCCTAGCATGTTGCTGGGTAGCTACCAACTGTGTCAACAAATGCACCGCACTCCTTAAGTCCTGATCTGATGGAAGTGGAGGGGGAACTGGATGTGCGGTTTCCCTAGGAATCTCTGTAGTTGGTGGAGGAGCCGGTAATGGCTGAGTAGGGGTCTCCCCTTGAGCCTCAGACTGGGCCCCATCTACTGGGGGTACCCTGTTGGTCCCCTCACCTACTACTGTATCTCTCCTCTGGCTAGCCGTAGTCTTCCTAGTCACCGTCATCTGTGCATGCAAACACCAACACATAAGTTTAATTCAAATTTCCTATAACTCAGTTCTATAGCACGATTTAGATTTCAAAGAAGTGTAACCAACTCCTAAATGCCCTGTAGTTCCTTGCTTATATAATGTGGTGCACAACACATCTATAAACAAGACTCTACTAGACACGGCTTGTAGACTTCCTAGGACAGAACTGCTCTGATACCAAGTTTGTCACGCCCCGAACCTAGGAGCGAGACAAGCACCCCGTGCCTCACCTAACCTGGCGTACCAAATTGCGACTAAGGGACTCTGAACATATAATGTCATACTTTGGCCATGGGGCCACCTTGCAAGACAATTTGCGAAGCAAAATATAAAACTGAATGGAAACTAGCACTAACTAAATATCAATATAAAGCTAGGCCGACAAGGCCGTCATAGCTACTACAGCTGACAAACCACCAATTTATACAAACCCAACATACTGCACTAACCAATAGGATATGCCTACAAGCCTCTACTGATAGATGTACTGTGATCGGAACAGGGCCCCGACCTACCCATAACATATATACAGATATACATAAGATGTACACAAAACTCTAGTCCTGGCAACTCCGAAAGACGTGGAGCTTACCGATCAGGCGGAACTCGGAAAACACCTACTGAGGAGGTCTACCCATCTGTCTGTCTGAACCTGCACGCATGAAATGCAGCGCCCCCAAAAAGGGACGTCAGTACGAAATAATGTACCGAGTATGTAAGGCAATAAAATAACTGAAATCTGAAACTGAACTGATAATATGATAACTGAAATTAACTGGGAGTCAAAGATGATCTGGAGATATACTTACCTGCTGATACTGACTCAACTCCTTCAATATAGTAAGTAAAATAATTGTACGGCCTTATAAGGCTCGGTATATATAACTGCTCTGCCATAGTAGGCTCGCTCATAGGCGCTCGGCCATACTAGGCTATGTATCTCGACCATGCTGGGCTCGCTCATAGGTGCTCGGCCACAGTAGGCTCGGTATATAACTTTCCATCTGATCAGAGGTTGCCCAATAGGGGCCTGCCCATCGATTATAGCTCGATGGTAATGAAAATACTGTAATACTGTATATATAGGCTTGCTGCTCTCTTGACTGAAAGAAGACAATACTAAAATTGAATATAGAGTCTCGATAAGGAATAATATTGTAACTTATGAGACTAGAATAGTGTGAATAAATTCATGAATATGAACTTCTCTTTTGTCTCATTACTAACACATGTAGCTACGAGATCATGCCAAAATGAAGGAAGGCTTAGCCTTAACATACCTTATCACAATCTTTTCAATCACCAAGTTGAACTCACCTCTTCGCACCTTAATCTACAAGAATGATAATAATACTATCGTTAAGTTACGAAAGGTACAACTATCGCACAACGAACGACAAACCTATTTTGTATTAAAACGGGCAGCATCTCCCCTATAATATGCCCTTCCTCCAACTTCAAGATAACACCAACAATACAAGGACAGAACAATAACAACATATATACATCATTTTCCAGCCCTATATACACCATCAAATACTACAAAACAGCCCAACACACCCCAATCTCTTCGTACACAAAACGATCACCGTAGTAGTGTCAAATGACCCGAAAATGTTATGACGAATGACCAGCCAACCACCCTACATTTATATGGTGTTTATAAACCCCCTTCCTCCTCCAAAACTCCACAAAATAGTAATAAAACACGCAGCCCAACAGCAACACAAAACAGTCCACAAAACAGTCCGCTACAAGTGAATAACTCGAACTCACGGCTTCCGATCACCATCCCGTGAGTTCTTACAAGTATAGAACGACTTACCATGAATTTACAGAAGAAAAAATGGATGAAAGAGAGCAGTAAACTCACCTTATTTGTTGGATAACTCAGCTCCTATCTTGGTTCTTCAAACTCTAAGTTTTACCTCCAATTGGAACTTGAAAGGGAGAGAAAATCAATTAGGGTTTGTGGGAAATTTTTGGGAGGATTCTTTGCAGAGATTATGTCTGGTTATTATGCTCTATTTTAAGTCTAATATATGAAGAAAATAGGCCCTTAAAAGGCCTCTTTGGACGACCCGAAATGGCCCATTTTTGGGCTTTCATTTAAGCAAGTAGGTGACACACCTACTTGTCACCTAGCAGCTTGCGCAGTATCGCAAAAATGCACATATCTCTCTACTCCGGTGTCATATTGACAAATGGTTTAATGCGTTGGAAAATAGACTCATAGATCTTTAATTTGATGGGTGTAACACACCATAACTCTAAGTATATTGGGAGAAAACTGCAGTTACATTTGACCCAAAGTTTCAGTAAAACTTATGAATGTAACTTGTGATGACTTTCATCGACTTTTGTTCCACAACTCGCTTGACTTAAAAACATAACACACGGATGTAATATGACTAATATAAATCATAACATAATCTCTTTATCATGTTAATCACCCTAGTCTCACCCCAAAGGTACATGTTATAACATTCCCAACTTGTCGACTTTCGATGAAACATTGTTTTATTTAATTGCTTTAGCTTCTGAACTGTCCAACCCTCTTTGTACTTGTTGTTCATGATCTTCAATATTTGTAACCTCAGAGGTAACATGATTAACTTACTTTATATACTTTTAAATATTATCTCATTTTTTTGTCCTACATTAGTTTGCTTACGACGCATTTTTACATACGAAAATATAGGGTGTAACATGAGGAGTACTTGTGAATACTCCATGAGTTACCAGGGCTCGGGGAGAGTCTCATAGTGAGATTCCGTCTCAGATTTCACATACCCCGCCCTCTCCAGAGGAGCTCCGAGGGGCACCAGCTCCAGCGCCTGCCCCTGCACACCCAGCTCCTCATCTAGATGCATCGGTTCAGGAGATGAGAGATTTTATTAAGCTATTGACTCAATTATTAGCCGTACAGGCTTGACGTCAAAAGGTAGGTATTAGTCATACAGATAAGGCCATTAGTGCGAGGGTTCATGATTTCATTAATTTGCATCATCGGTATTCACTAGAGCAGATCCAAACGAGGACCCTGAGGTATTTATCGATAGGATGCAGAGGACTTTGAGGGTAATGAAGACCACTGAGACTGAGTTAGTTGAGCTAGCTTCCTATAGACTTCGGGATGTTGAAGTTAATGGTACGAGTCTTGGGAGTTATCCAGCGGTGAGGATGCCCCTCCAGCAGTATGGCAGGAGTTTACAGAGGCTTTTCTTCATCATTATTTGCAACCAGAGCTTAGACGGGCTAGAGTTGATAGGTTCTTGACCCTTTGGCAGGGTAATATGAGTGTTCGGGAGTACAACCTTCAGTTTGATTCTTTGGCTAGGTATGCTCCCACTATTGTAGCTAAGATAGAGGAATGGGTTCACCGGTTCGTGATGGGGTTGAAGCCACACTTGCTTAATGACTGTATGTCGGTCTCACTTCAGCCAGGTATGGATATTTCTCGTATTCAGGCATATGCTCAGGGTGTAGAGGAGTGTAAGTAGAAGCAGAGGTCCAATCGTGAGCATGATAGGGGCTAGAGTAAGAGAGCGAGATCTTCAGGCCCTTATGGTGATCTTCAAGGTGGTCAGAGACAGTAGTACCCGAGGTATCCAACTCATTTGTTAGCTAGTGCACCCCCTTAATTTGCCGGTAGGAGATTTGATCGTTCCACATATTCAGGGCCTAGTCAGAATTCTAGAGCCTCTAGTTCTCAGTATAGGGGTGAGTCAAGTTAGATGAGGCCGCCCTTGCCACGATGTGCTCAGTGTGGTAAGCAGCATGTCGGGCAGTGCCTTATGGGGTTAGGTGTTTGTTATATTTTTGGTTATTTAAGCCATGTTATGAGAGATTGTCCGATGAGAGGTGGTGCAGGCATAGTTCAGCCAGCGGGATTTTTAGCTGGTTTATCATCATCAGTACACCCATATGGGCAAGTTTCACAAGCACCAATCGGTCGTGGTAGAGGCATAGGTATAACATCTAGCTCAAGCGATCCTCAGAACCGCATTTATGCATTAGCAGGTCGACAGGATTAGGAATCGTTGCCCAATGTTGTTACAGGTATATTACCAGTCTCCTCATATGATGTATATGCATTGATTGATCTAGGTTCCACCTTATCGTATGTCACTCCATTTGTTTCTAGTAAGTTTGGGATAAAACCTGAGTTGATTAAATCTTTTGAGGTGTCCACATATGTTGGGGATCCAGTGATAGCTAGACGGGTATATAGAGACTATATAGTAGTAGTTCATAGTCATTCTAAAGTAGCAGACCTGATTGATTTAGATATGGTAGAATTTGATGTTATAATGGGTATTGATTGGTTGGCTTCTTGTTATGCTAACGTTGATTGTAGATCAAAGATGTTTCGGTTCCAGTTTCTAGGGGATCCAGTTCTGGAGTGGATAGGTAATACTGCATCACCGAGAGGTAGGTTTATTTCCTATCTCAAGGCAAGGAAGATGATCAGAAAGGGCTATATTTAGCACTTAGTTCGAGTACAGGATATGAATATAGAGTCACCAACCCTTCAGTTTATCCCGGTGGTTAATGAGTTTCCCGATGTTTTTCCCGATGAGCTTCCAGGCCTTCTGCTAGAGCGGGAGATTGAGTTTGTTATTGACATATTACCAGATGCTCAGCCGATATCCATTCCTCCTTACAATATGGCACCTGTAGAGCTGAGAGAGTTGAAAGAACAACTGAGGGATTTGCTTGAAAAAGGCTTTATCAGACATAGTACATCATCGTGGGGAGCACCTGTGTTATTTGTGAGGAAGAAAGATGGTTCCTTGCGGATGTGTATTGATTACAGGTAGTTGAATAAGGTGACAATCAAGAATAAGTACCCACTCCTGAGAATTGATGATTTATTTGATCAGTTATAGGGTGCCAAGTGTTTCTCGAAGATAGACTTGAGGTTTGGGTACCATCAGGTAAGAGTTAAGGAGAAAGATATTCCAAAGAAATCATTCAGGACCAGATACGGGCTCTTTGAGTTTCGTGTTATGCCATTCGGTTTGACTAATGCCCCAGCAGTATTCATAGACTTGATGAACCGTGTGTTCAGACCCTTTATAGATCTGTTCATGATTGTATGTATAGATAAAATATTGGTTTATTCGTGTTTAGAGGCTGAGCATGTAGATCATTCACGTACGGTGCTCAGAGTTCTACAAAAAGGGAATTTGTACGCAAAACTCTCTAAATGTGAATTCTGTAGCTTTCCTTGGGCATATTATTTCAGGCGAGGGTATCTGGGTTGATACACAGAAGATTGAGGCAGTGAAGACTTGGCCTAGACCTACGACATCGACGGAGGTTCGTAGCTTCCTAGGTTTGGCAAGTTATTACATGAGATTTGTAGAGGGCTTTTCTTCTCTTTCAGCACCATTGACAAAGTTGACTCAAAAGGCAGCTAAGTTTTAGTGGACTGATGCTTGTGAGAGAAGTTTCCAGGCATTAAAGGACAAATTGACTTCAGCACCGGTTCTGACACTCCCAGAGGGAACCGATGTCTATGCTATCTATTGTGATGTTTCGCGCATTGGATTGGGTTGTGTATTGATGCAGCATGGTAAGGTTATCGCTAATGCTTCTAGACAACTAAGAAAGCACGAAATGAATTACCCGACCCACGATTTAGAGTTGGCAGTGGTGATTCATGCACTAAAGATATGGAGGCACTATTTGTATGGTATTCATGTTGATGTCTATACAGATCAGAAGAGTGTTCAGTACATCTTCAAGCAAAAGGAATTGAATGTATATCAGAAGAGATGATTGGAGCTACTGAAAGACTATGACATTGATATTTTATACCATCCATGGAAGGCGAATGTAGTGGCCGACGCCCTCAGCCGTAGATCTATGGGTAGCCTGTCATATTTACAGCCAGAGAAGATTGAGATAATCCATGAGATTCACCAGCTAGCTAGTCTTGGAGTTCGATTACTGGATTCAAGTGATACCGGAGTTACTATTCAGGACACGGCAGCATCCTCTTTAGTAACCGAAGTGAAGGAACACCAATATGAGGATCATGTGTTAGCTCATTACAGAGATACAACCCCTCAGAAGGAGAAGATACCATTTGAGATTACAAGAGATGGGGTCCTCAGATATCGAGGACGATTATGTGTCCCTAATGCTGCAGGGTTGCGCTAGCAGGTTATGGGAGAAACTCACTATTCTCGTTATTATGTTCATCCAGGAGCAATGAAGATGTATCATGATATCAGGGAAATATATTGGTTGGACAAAATGAAAAAGGATATATCAGAGTTTGTTGCTTAGTGCCCTAATTGTCAGCAGGTTAAGATTGAGCATCAGAAACCCCATGGATTATTGCAGGTTATAGAGATTCTGACTTGGAAATGGGAAGTAATTAATATGGATTTCATCATAGGCTTACCTCGTGCCCAGCGTAAGTTTGATTCTATATGGGTGATTGTTGATAGACTTACAAAATCAGCCCATTTTCTGCCTATTAGGACTACGTATTCAGTAGAGGATTATGCAAGGCTTTAATTAAGGAGATAGTATGACTTCATGGTGTCCCTATATCTATTATCTCAGATAGAGGTTGTCACGCCCCAATACTCGGAGAGCGTGACCGGTGCCCAACCGAGTGAACCCGATCAAGCAAGCCTGTTAGACGCTTTCTACCCAACACACCTATGATCAAGAGAAGACATAATTTCGTTAATTAGACAGTAGGGAGATCATGTACACAATACTAAATCATTTCATTAGTTGCTTCACTTTTAAGTCTCAAAATATACATATTCTTATAGTTTGAGTGGAACAAGTGATCAAAACACAACATAACTTGTTTGACTTTTCTAGCACCCATGTACAACCCACATAGTGTCTATGGAGCCTCTAAAAGATACAAAAGAGTGTTATGATAGTGCCAGCAACAAGGCTCTGGCTATACCTAGAGACGTGATAATAATATGAACAAAAGATACAATACATGACCCTGGGATGAAGTGGGGCTCACCAAATCTACTGGGAAGAGGATGTACCACTATCGCTGTTCAGCACTGCCTGCTATGGAACCACCTGCATCCATTTAAAGATGCAGCGCCCCCGGCAAAAGGGACGTTAGTACTGTCGAATTGTACTTGTATGTAAAACTAAACACCATCCCTATAGAATGAATAATAATACAAGGGGGAACAGTCAATAATTCAATAAGAGCTTCAAATAATCCTAAAACATCAAGTTAAAGATCACATAAGTTTTCAAGTCAATTTCCATGCTATTAGGTTGGGTGATCTTTATTGCCGATATACCATAATTCATAATACCACTGTATTTTTACATGGAGTCCGATCATGACCCGATCGGCTAGGTCATCTCATTTGAGACATCAACCATAACCACAATCTCATTATAATTTCCAGCACAGTCACCACCATGTGTGAGGCATGGCGTCCGATCATGGCCCGATCGGGTAGGACGTCTCACCCGAGACATTAACTTTTTCATTCAATCATCTCACATCATACTTCTTTCATATCCTTTCGATTCATTGGCACTAGTGGCCACAATTATAAAGTCATTCTTGGCACTTGGCCGTATTTCATAATTCTTGTTCCCCTTTCTACATTCAAACATCATTATCATTATCAGCAATAATAAGGCTTCCCATTCAAGACATTAAATTCACATATGAGCAATTTGGGAATTTTAGGCACATAGAGGCTTTTCATACAATTTGTCATAACAACCTTTATTTCGATCTTGACTTGAAGTCTTAACATTTTTAACACATATTCCATGTTTTGAACACATTCTCAATGATAAGGTGATATGATAAAGCATTTACAATACATATTGAGCATATATCCTTCAACACAAGCACATTCGGAATAGCCAATTCTATTAAGATCAATTTGGGACTTACACCAATTACATGAACACCGTGTGATTCGATTCTAAGAAGAAAGGGGTTTATCCAACATACCTCAATTGAGCTTCCTTTAAACTCTAAAACGTTCCGGAATTCTTATCAACTTCGATCTATTTTAGAAATATAACAAGTTGGACCAAAATTAGGAAGATGGTCATGATTCTAGCTCATTTGAGCACATTATCAAACACTAGGTGTGCGTTAATGTTTTTAAGGTCCTTTTGTGAAAGATTCCATCCTTCCCCAACCCATTCTCTACCATTTTTAGCTCACAACCTTCCCACATTCTTTGATAACACATGCATGCAAGATAACAACCCCCCACACCCAAGAATTGTCTTTCTAATTATCCCATTTTTGTAAATTTTCAAAATTGAGAGCTAGGACATAGATTCTTACATTTAGGATGAAGACCTTCTTTGTTAATCCTCAATGATTGAGCAAGAATTGGTGGATAATAGGTTGAAGGTTACTCCCCCACACTAAGCACTCTTTCTCACTTTAAAAGTATCAAAAATTTACTCAAATTTGACTATGGCATATGTTTTATCGAAGTAGGGTCGGATTATAAAAACCCAAAAATGAAGCTCCAGAATAGGGTATGCGGTCTGCAGAATAGGCCGCATAATTTCCCTCCAGAACTGGGCAAATCTGACTCGGTTTGCGGTCACTATGCGGACCGCATACCTATTCTGAGGTCGCATAATGTGCTGCAGAACCTCCCTCCCAAAAATCTCAAAGCTGGATATGCGATCAGAGTGCGGCCCATGAAATGATTTTGTGTTCACATAATGGGCCGCGAAAATGATATCAAAAATGGCCCAAAAGACTGTCTCACTCTGCGACCATTATGCGGTCCACAGAGTGATTCTGCGGCCACATAGTGGGCCGCAAAAGTGCATTTCTTCTGCCCAAAAAAATAAAATTCCATTACTTTCTAGTGCATTGTTCAACCTAAAAAAGTTCGAGCCTTATACAATCCTCAAACACGTAAGCCCAGTTCGGCACCACGAAACATTATTTTTCCTTTACGAAATTTTACGAGCCTTACGGAGGTGCTCAGTTTATAGCTAATTTCTGGAGGTCCTTCCAAAAAGGATTGGGGACTCAAGTAAGTCTTAGTACAACATTTCATCCCCAGACAGACGGTCAGGCTGAGCATACTATTCAGACAGTTGAGGATATGTTACGGGCTTGTGTGATAGACTTCTGGGGTAGCTGGGATGATCATCTGCCGCTTATTGAGTTCGCGTATAATAATGTCTATCATTCCAGTATTCAGATAGCTCTATATGAAGCTCTTTACGGACGGAAGTATAGGTTACCTATCGGATGGTTCGATGTTGGGGAAACTATGTTAGTAGGACCGGAGTTAGTACAATAGGCAGTTGAGAAGATTAAGCTTATACGGGAAAGGTTATTAGCAGCTCAGAGTCATCAGGAGTCCTATGCAGATAATCAACGATGAGACTTGGAGTTTCAGGTAGATGACTGGGTATTCCTAAAGGTATCACCGATGAATGGCATTATGAGATTTGGTAAGAAAGGCAAGCTTATCCCTCGGTACATTAGACCTTATAAGATTATACGCAGAGTAGGCCAGGAAGCATATGAGTTAGACTTGCCTTCCAAATTGTAGTCTGTACATCTAGCCTTTCATGTGTCTATGCTCTGTTAATGTATTGGAGATCCTTCTAGAGTCGTTCTAGTTGACGATATTCACGTCACAGAGCAGCTATCATAAGAGGAATCTCCCATTGCTATACTAGATAGACAAGTTCGGAGATTGAGAACTAAGGAGGTAGCTTCGGTTAAAATACTCTGGAGAAATAATAATGTGGAAGAGATGACTTGGGAAGCTGAAGAAGACATGAAGTCTAGGTATCCTCACTTGTTTCCGATTCCATAGGAGTATTAGACTGAGACATAACATCCTTTAGGTGCATATAGGTTACTAGATTCTTATGATAGTTACTGTCATTGGTTATGTAAGGCCATTGTTGTTATTGATGAGTATGACCCTGTTTGGCTTTGTATTAGTTGGTTTTCTATGTGACAGGTTGGTAGTAAGTAGTTCAATTTACAGAAGAGACTCTGGAAAAAATTTCGCAAGTCTCGAAGTGTTAACATTCGAGGACGAATGTTTCTAAAGGGGGGAAGGATGTTACATCCTTTGCTTTTGATCTATGGCTTTAGTCTCTCGGCGTATGTAAATAGACCCGAGCCATGAAAGAATTTTGGTCATATATAAGTATGCAAATAAATATCATGATGTATAAAAAGATGAAGTCCCCAAATGATGTAGGACTTATAAGTGTGACGATGATGGTTAGGAACAATAGTTGGTGTTTGCAAAATAGGCTACGGACTAGTGTTGATTACCTTGATAATGAGTTTAATAAATGCGTTAAATAACTTGGTATATAATCAAATTGAGGTCAAAGAGTTTATTATGTGCATTAGTTAAATTTTGGAGTATAGTGAAAGAAAGAACAAAAATGGAATTAGCTAAAGATGAAAAGGGACCCTACCATAATTAAGCGTGGACACCTTTTCATGTGGATGCATAATACCAAATGAGGAAAGAACTCATTCATTCTACATAGGTGAGCTGGTGGTTGTATGTAGGAGGTGGACAATTTATATGTGCTATACAGGGGAAGTGGACCCCACGGTTCAAGGGGTTATGAGTTATCATGAAGTACTACTTGAATTGAATTAGTTTCTTAGTTAGAATAGAGGTAGCAACGAAAATTAGTTTCTTAGTTAGAATAGAGGCAGCAACGAAAATTAGTTCCTTCTTATGGTATGAAAAGTTCTTTTACTTGAATTGAGGCAGCAAATTCATTAACCATAGCAACGTTATTCAATTAAGATACGGGATTTCCTCATCACTTCAATTTTGTTGTTCCGTTGTATCGCGTTATTCTCACGCCCCGACCTCGAGGAGCGCGACCGGAGCTCAACCGAGATACATCGGTTAAGCAAGCCTGTTAGATGCCTTCTACCCAACCTTGCCCATTAACAATGTAAGAACCAATACAAGTGATAGATATGAGAAGATTCAAGTGTTCCACAATCTTTTCCATTACTAAAGGATATTCATTTATGATTTCCAAAATATTACAAGTTTACTAATATGATGAAAACATGTTTGCCCAAATATTAAGACTTACTAGTTTAATTCCCAATATCATACACCACCCACAACCTGTCTACGGAGCCTCTAAGTACAACAGAAGAGAAGAATGGAAGTGTCGGCGACAAGGCCCTGGCTATACCTCAAAACATAAAGTACAACATCAAATGACATGAAGCCCGAAACAGAGTAGGGCTCACCAAAATCTGTTGAATAGAGAGTGACTGCTAACAAGGATCAAAACTGCCCGCTGACGAATCCACCTGCATCCATTGAAGATGCAGCGCCCCCGGCAAAAGGGACGTTAGTACATATGGAATAGTACTAGTATGTAAAGTTGAATGTCCTCTTTCAAAATAAAATGCCAATATAAGAAAGAGAAAACCATAGAAATAGCAAGTCACAATTAGCAATATCCAAATGCCCAGTTAAAACATAACAACTTTCAAAATACGAAAACAATATATATATTTTTGGTTGGGAGATCATTAGCACTGATATACTACCGTGGTTTTAGCACGGAGTCCGATCGCGCTTGATCAACTAGGCCATCTCCCCATGAACAAGGCCACATCCCCACGAACAATGTGGTTTGACATGTGGTACGAAAGAAAGGTGTTACCAATAGTAGTACAACCATGTGCGCAACATGGCGTCCGATCTCCACCCGATCGGCTAGGCCGCCTTCCCACATATACCGTGTGGGTTGACTTTCTAATTCACAGATAATATCAATCTCATCCCAATTAAGGGGAATAATAAAAATCACATCAATATTTCAATCTCATCCCAAAAAGGAGAATAATCACAATCCACCCCCTACACCGGCACGTGTAGTTTCGTGTGTGGTTGGAAATGACTCATTTATTCTACATAGGTGAGCTGGTGGTTATATGTAGGAGGTGGACAATTCATATGTGCTATATAGGGGAAGTGGAACCCACAGTCCAAGGGGTTATAAGTTATCTTGAAGTACTACTTGAATTGAATTAGTTTCTTAGTTAGAATAGAGGCAGCAACGAACATTAGTTCCTTCTTATGGTATGAAAAGTTCTTTTACTTTAATTGAGGAAGCAAATTCATTACCCATAGCAACGTTATTCAATTAAGATACGGTCTTTCCTCATCACTTCAATTACGTTGTTCCGTTGTATCGCATTATTGAATCGGGGATTCTTCAAAGTGAAGTAAGATGAAAGAAGAGGAGTTCTTGGCATATATGATTGAGGAACTATACGGGATACGTTTGATGGGTTGTCCAGCGAATTGGCTCAGGTATGTTAAGGTTGTCCCTTCTTTCCTTTTGGCATGATCCATACGATACAAACGAAACGAGCAAACGCACAACTTTCATAAATGCCTCTATTCTTAGAAGCACTAGAAGTGCCTATGTTGTTGATTCCCCATGTGTCTTATTATTATATCTTCTGTTCATGGGTCTTAAAAAAATACGTAGTTGATAAAGTTTATCCGAAGGCATACTGATCTTATGACATTCCGAGAGATCTTATTGACTTACTTCTTATGCATTGCATTCATTTATACATGTACATTGACCCATGACCAGATGGCGTTATATACGCGTATATTATATATATATGGTGGGGAAAGGTTACAGCGTTATATACGCACCACCACCTGATCAGTTGGTATACGTTGATTATTTCGCCCACTGAGGCCGAGATGATAATTGGTATACGTTGATGATTTCGCCCGCAGAGGCCGAGATGATATGATGGGATGCCCTCAGAGGATTGATGATGTTATGTACGCATATAACTATGCATGATATGACATTTATACGCATATGCATGACACTATAAATGTTTCATGATTCACAAAGCTATTTAGACTCACAGCTTGAGTCATTTACTCCATGTTTCTTTTATGTCTTTTATGTACTGATTTTCATGCCTTACATACTTGGTACATTATTCGTACTGACGCCCCTATTTCCTGGGGCCTGCGTTTCATGCCCGCATGTGCAGGTAGACAGGCTGACAGTCCCCTTTCTTAGGATCCTTGCTCAGCGAGAGTTGGTGTGCTTCATTTGATCCGTAGCTGCTTTTGAGTTTTGGTACGATATGTTTGTAGACATATATGGGTATAGCAGGGCCCAGTCCCATCCTTTATACAGTTGTACACTCTATTAGAGATTTGTAGACTGTCATGTATAGTTGGATAGCATGTGGCCTTGTCGGCTCGCCCTACCGTATTCCATATATATATGTACATATGTCTTTTGGGCACGCTTTCTCGCGTATGTTATTCACATGATTCAGTAGTTTACTGCCAGACGTTAGGCATGACCTACACTTATTTCATGTTTTATCTTAGACGTATGCTTAGGGGTGTTCGAAAGGTAGGCGCGGGCACTCGTCATGGCCCATCGGTTTGGGTCGTGACAATGAGCATCTACTAGGATGTACAATACTAATACAACATCTGTCAAGAATGTAAAATAGAGCATGATAGAATAAATGAATATGATGGAGACTCCGTGTGCTGCGGATCGTAATATGGAATGCAGCTCAACATAAAGTCCCCTCAGCAGATGCGCCTATGCGCCAAGATGACCATCAAAGGAACCTATCAGATCCTGCACATTTAGTGCAGAAGTGTAGTATGAGTACATAAATCAACGCGTACCCATCTAGACTAAACCCCGGAAAAGTAGTGACGAGGAGTCGACTTCGACACTTACTAGTGGTCCAATAAGTCAGTACAATAAATTATAAATAGATATGAAACACAACGGTAATAATGAGGTAAGAACTGTAACTAACATAATGGCAGTATGAATTTCTCAAATATCATATGCTATCTCAAATAGATAAGAAATATCAAGTGCTATCTCAAACGGATAAGAAATATCATATAAATGCCAAGTCTCAATCAAAAGGGAAATCTCATGAATATTCGGACTCCTAGCGATATTACACACGAGTTATGCCGGAGGTCATACGGATCCATAAAAATTATGTACATACACTACCAAGGTTGTACGGCCCGATCCATGGATGCATCTCAGATATATTACTATTTCATAGCACTGCCGAGGCGTATAACCCTATCCATAGGAGTAGAGAGACTCTTCGAACTATGGGCCAAACAATTTATACACAAGGATGGGCACAACAAAAATTTTACCAACACTCAAGTATTCCGCCAAAACTCAAGGTAATGAAGCATGGCCTAACATAAACCCTAATTAAATTTTAATTACAAATTTAAGCAATTAAACTAATCAGTTGAGTTCAATAATACATATATTGCATGCTAAAGATACTCCAATACTCATAATTTAACAATTTATAACAACTACCAACTCCACAAGAGAAGTCAACAGAGTCACATTACCCATAACACCACGAACTCACATATATAATTTATTCCTAGTTCCATGTCCAATTTCGTGGTCAAAATCCAAAATTACTATTTCTAGGTTTTCTTCCAAAATCATATAATTTCTACCAACTTTCATGTTAAAATTCATATATAATCCATGTATTTAACGCACAATGGGTAGGAATCAATTATCACATGATAGATGATGAAAATGGCACTTTAAAATTGCCCCAAAATCGACTCCCATGGAAAAATTTAGATAAAATTAACCAAAACCCGATTTTGCAGACTTATACGCTTCCCCGGCAACCCTTCAACGCGAACGCGGCATGTCCCTCGCATTCGCGAAGCACATCCAGCTCCTGCTCCAAAATCCTTCTTCGCGAACGCGAGACAAGGCTCGCAAACGTGATGCTTCACCAGGCTGCCCCATCACGAACGTCTCCATGGCCTCACGAACGCGATGGCCAAGTCTCCAGACCCAGCTTCACCTAAGCAAATGCGACGCCCTTGTCGCGAACGCGATGCACCTCTGCCCCATACCTTCGTGAACACGATGTACCTATCGGGAACGTAAAGAATGAATTTCAAGCAGCCACAAATCTTTCTTCATGAACGCGTGCATCCCTTCGCATTCGCGAAAGGCAACACCAGACACCAGCACTAACACTAGCAAACCATCCAAACTTGGTCTAAAACTATCCCGAAACACACCAAACTTATCCAAAGGCTCGAAATGCCACGAATAACATCAAATCCATGAATCGACGATCAAAATCTCTCCCTTAACTTTCAATCATTTAAACTTCGCCGAACGCGTCCAAATCACACTTAGACATTCCGGATCACGACTAAACTTTACGTACAAGTCAAAAATCACAATACAAACCTATTCCAAGGCTCAGAATCCCAAACGGACATCTATAATACCTAAGTCCCTTCATATCAAACTTTGAAATTCTAAAACCTTCAAAATGCCAACTTTCCACAATAAGCGTCGAAACACTTTTGGTCCACCCGAAACTCGATCCGACCATATGCCCAATTCTAAAATCATCATACGAACCTATCGGAACCTTAAAAGCCTGATTCTGATGTCATTTACTCAAAAGTCAAATTTTGGTCAACTCTTCCAACTTAAAGCTTCAAAAATGAGAATTATTTTTCCAAATAAACTCCGAACCCTTGAAAACCGAAACCAACCACACGTGCAAGTCATAATACATAAAGTGAAGCTACTCAAGACCTCAAATCGCCGAACGATGCGCTAGAGCTCAAAACACTGGTCGGGTCGTTACATTCTTCCCCACTTAACATACGTTCGTCCTCGAACGTGCCAAGAACCATTTCAGAGTTGCCCAAAATCACTATTTAACACCTCGTGCACCTACCCGTGCCCCCGCAATCCATATGAGCACATTAGCTCAACCTAGACTGAAGATCCTTCCTGCTATCTTAGCCCGCAAGCCTTAGAACCAAACTCCAACATCCGGAACTCTCTACAAGGTCTGATTCCAGCATTTGTACAACGTATCAATCTCCACAAGTTGTACTAAAACACGATCATACACCCATGCTGCAATCGCACAATGCACCGCAAAATTTATTTGCCCATAGTAACATACTCCAACCACAATACCTGCAAATTTATGAACCCACTACCCGTAATATACCCCATAACACATACAAAACCCTGTTCCAACTCTCGCGATACTGTAACGATGAAGGATATGTGTAGAAATAGATAACCACCCGCCAAATCATTAACTCCTAGAGTATCTCCGCTTGACAAGAACCATTGCCTCATTCTGAACTGATTAGTGATATTTTCCTTCTAATATACATTATATAAATCTAATTGCACTGATATCAGGTCCGCCAACCTCTTCTAACCCTGAACAAGCTGCTCGGCATTAAGCCACCGCAAACACCGTCTAAAATCTCATATGGTGCCATCAATGCGCCAGCAAGCCACAACTCAAATATGACCAATAAGGAAAGCGAACCCAAATACAGGATTCTCCGTCCTACGTAACGAATAAAATAACCAAAAAATGCCATGAACCTATCTTAGAGATGAGATACAAAACAGACAAAATAAGTATAAGGAACAGTACCCAACACCTCACTGTTGCAGTGTACAACCCGATTCACACATAATACCGTTGCGTGCCACCCGATCCACACTTGACAATTGTAGACTCCCTGGACAGAACTGCTCTGATACCAAGTTTGTCACGCCCCGAACCTAGGAGCGAGACAAGCACCCCGTGCCTCGCCTAACCTGGCGTACCAAATTGCGACTAAGGGACTCTGAACACATAATGTCATACTTTGGCCATGGGGCCACCTTGCAAGACAATTTGCGAAGCAAAATATAAAACTGAATGGAAACTAGCACTAACTAAATATCAATATAAAGCTAGGCCGACAAGGCCGTCATAGCTACTACAGCTGACAAACCACCAATTTATACAAACCCAACATACTGCACTAACCAACATGATATGCCTACAAGCCTCTACTGATAGATGTACTGTGATCGGAACAGGGCCCCGACCTACCCATAACATATATACAGATATACATAAGATGTACACAAAACTCTAGTCCTGGCAACTCCGAAAGACGTAGAGCTTACCGATCAGGCGGAACTCGGGAAACACCTACTGAGGAGGTCTACCCGTCTGTCTGTCTGAACCTGCACGCATGAAATGCAGTGCCCCCAAAAAAGGGACGTCAGTACGAAATAATGTACCGAGTATGTAAGGCAATAAAATAACTGAAATCTGAAACTGAACTGATAATATGATAACTGAAATTAACTGGGAGTCAAAGATGATCTGGAGATATACTTACCTGCTGATACTGACTCAACTCCTTCAATATAGTAAGTAAAATAATTGTACGGCCTTATAAGGCTCGGTATATATAACTGCTCTGCCATAGTAGGCTCGCTTATAGGCGCTCGGCCATACTAGGCTATGTATCTCGACCATGCTGGGCTCGCTCATAGGCGCTCGGCCACAGTAGGCTCGGTATATAACTTTCCATCTGATCAGAGGTTGCCCAATAGGGGCCTGCCCATCGATTATAGCTCGATGGTAATGAAAATACTGTAATACTATATATATAGGCTTGCTGCTCTCTTGACTGAAAGAAGACAATACTAAAATTGAATATAGAGTCTCGATAAGGAATAATATTGTAACTTATGAGACATGTAGCTACGAGATCATGCCAAAATGAAGGAAGGCTTAGCCTTAACATACCTTATCACAATCTTTTCAATCACCAAGTTGAACTCACCTCTTCGCACCTTAATCTACAAGAATGATAATAATACTATCGTTAAGTTATGAAAGGTACAACTATCGCACAACGAACGACAAACCTATTTTGTATTAAAACGGGCAGCATCTCCCCTATAATATGCCCTTCCTCCAACTTCAAGATAACACCAACAATACAAGGACAGAACAATAACAACATATATACATCATTTTCCAGCCCTATATACACCATCAAATACTACAAAACAGCCCAACACACCCCAATCTCTTCGTACACAAAACGACCACCGTAGTAGTGTCAAACGACCCGAAAATGTTATGACGAACGACCAGCCAACCACCCTACATTTATATGGTGTTTATAAACCCCCTTCCTCTTCCAAAACTCCACAAAATAGTAATAAAACACGCAGCCCAACAGCAACACAAAACAGTCCACAAAACAGTCCGCTACAAGTGAATAACTCGAACTCACGGCTTCCGATCACCATCCCGTGAGTTCTTACAAGTATAGAACGACTTACCATGAATTTACAGAAGAAAAAATGGATGAAAGAGAGCAGTAAACTCACCTTATTTGTTGGATAACTCAGCTCCTATCTTGGTTCTTCAAACTCTAAGTTTTACCTCCAATTGGAACTTGAAAGGGAGAGAAAATCAATTAGGGTTTGTGGGAAATTTTTGGGAGGATTCTTTGCAGAGCTTATGTCTGGTTATTATGCTCTATTTTAAGTCTAATATATGAAGAAAATAGGCCCTTAAAAGACCTCTTTGGACGACCCGAAATGGCCCATTTTTGGGCTTTCATTTAAGCAAGTAGGTGACACACCTACTTGTCACCTAGCAGCTTGCGCAGTATCGCAAAAATGCACATATCTCTCTACTCCGATGTCGTATTGACAAATAGTTTAATGCGTTGGAAAATAGACTCATAGATCTTTAATTTGATGGGTGGAACACACCATAACTCTAAGTATATTGGGAGAAAATTGCAGTTACATTTGACCCAAAGTTTCAGTAAAACTTATGAATGTAACTTGTGATGACTTTCATCGACTTTTGTTCCACAACTCGCTTGACTTAAAAACATAACACACGGATGTAATACGACTAATATAAATCATAACATAATCTCTTTATCATGTTAATCACCCTAGTCTCACCCCAAAGGTACATGTTATAACATTCCCAACTTGTCGACTTTCGATGAAACATTGTTTTATTTAATTGCTTTAGCTTCTGAACTATCCAACCCTCTTTGTACTTGTTGTTCATGATCTTCAATATTTGTAACCTCAGAGGTAACATGATTAACTTACTTTATATACTTTTAAATATTATCTCATTTTTTTGTCCTACATTAGTTTGCTTACGACGCATTTTTACATACGAAAATATAGGGTGTAACATCACTCCCCCTTGGGAACATTCGTCCTCGAATGTTTACTCTTGGAGACTTTGGAAACTTTTTCCAGAGTATCCTTCGTACACTAGGTTAAAACCAACCTGCACGTAGCCAGAAACATACTATGCATGCCACACATGGCCAATCTTTATAAATAGCAGCAATTTGCCTCACCGACCGTAAATCATAAATATTGAAAGTGAAAAATAAAAGCTTACCTGATGACCTGCTAGCCTACATAGAGCTATGTTGTAGCGTCCCATCTCGAACCATATCTTCATTTTGAAATAGGTGGGGGTATTTAGACTTCATTTCTTCCTCCGATTCCCACGTCATCTCTTCTACATTCTTGCTCCTCCATAAAACCTTTACGGAAGCTACCTCCTTATTTCGTAGATTGCGGATTTGTCGGTCTAGGATGGCAACTGGAATTTCCTCATATGACAAGTCCTCTGTAATCTGTACATCATCCGTGGGCACCACTCGGGTAGGATCGCCAATGCACTTCCGTAGCATAGATACGTGAAAAACCGGATGGACAAACTCCAATTCTGAGGGCAACTCTAACTCATAAGCTAGTTGGCCCACTCTCCGAATGATCCTATAAGGCCCAATATACCGTGGGCTAAGCTTTCCCTTCTTGCCAAACCTCATCACGCCCTTCATAGGTGATACCTTTAAGAATACCCAGTCATTAATCCTGAACTCTAAGTCTCGTCGCCGCACGTCAGAATATGACTTCTGACGACTCTGAGCTGTCAACAGTTGCTCCCGGATAACCTTTACTTTCTCTATGGCCTGCTGAACCAGGTCTGGCCCATGTAACCCAGATTCTCCAACATCAAACCACCCTATAGGAGATCTGCACTTACGCCCATACAAAGCCTCGTACGGAGCCATCTGGATACTGGAGTGGTAACTGTTATTATATGCAAACTCGATAAGAGGTAGATGTTCATCCCAACTTCTTTTAAAATCCAACACACATACTCGTAACATATCCTCGAGCGTCTGAATTGTGCGCTCGGCTTGTCCATCAGTCTGTGGATGAAAAGCTGTGCTGAGATTCACCTGAGTCCCTAGACCTCTCTGAAATGACCTCCAAAAATGTGCTGTAAACTGAGCCCCACGGTCAGATATAATAGAAACTGGTACTCCGTGTAGCCGCACTATCTCCTTAATATATAACTTTGCATAATCTTCTGTTGTATATGTAGATCTGACCGGTAGGAAGTGAGCTGATTTCGTGAGCCTATCGACTATCACCCATATGGAATCGAACTTACGATTAGAACGAGGTAAACCCATGATAAAGTCCATGTTTATCGCCTCCCATTTCCATGTCGGGATCTCTATAGTCTGCATTAGCCCTCCGGGCTTCTGGTGTTCTACCTTCACTTGCTGGCAACTAGTACATTGGGCGACAAACTCAGCAATGTTCTTCTTCATATCATTCCACCAGTACATATCCTTAATGTCATGATACATCTTCGTCGATCCAGGGTGGATGGAATACCATGAATAATGTGCCTCTGACATAATCCTGTCTCGTAGCCCTGCTACATCTGGAACACACAAACGACCCTTGTATCTGAGAACCCCATCTCCCTTGAGCTCTAACAATGGCTTCTTCTGCTGCGGAACTCGCTCTCTCAACTCGACCAACTCTGGGTCCTCGTACTGCCTTTCCTTGACTTCAGCTATGAGGGATGATTTTGCAGTGTTTTGGATTACAACTCCACCATCCTCAGAATCTACTAACCGAACCCCCAACGAAGCCAATTGATGAATATCTCTAGCTAATTATCTTTTCTCGGGCTCTACATGTGCTAAGCTACCCATAGATCGGCGACTTAAGGCATCTGCTACAACATTAGCTTTCCCTGGATGGTAGAGAATGTTAACATCGTAATCTTTCAATAACTCAAGCCATCGCCTCTGTCGCAAATTCAACTCTTTCTGCTTGAAAATATATTGTAGGCTTTTATGATCAGTAAATATATCAACATGAACACCATATAAATAATGCCGCCATATCTTAAGTGCATGGACAACCGCATCTAACTCGAGGTCGTGGGTCGGATAATTCCTCTCGTGCTTCCTCAACTGCCTTGAAGCATATGCAATTACCTTCCCATGTCGCATCAGGACACATCCTAACCCGACACCTAATGCATCACAATACACGGCATAACCCTCTAGACCCTCTGGAAGTGTTAGAACTGGAGCTGAGGTCAACTTGTTCTTAAGCTCTTGGAAACTCCGCTCACAAGCCTCTGTCCATTGAAACTTAGTTTCTTTCTGTGTCAACTTCGTCAATGGTGCCGAAAGGGAAGAAAAACCCTCTACGAACCTCCGATAGTATCCTGCTAAGCCTAGAAAGCTACGAACCTCTGTCGGAGTGGTAGGTCTAGGCCAAGATTTCACGGCCTCAATCTTCTGAGTGTCCACCTTTATCCCTTCATCTGATACAATATGCCCCAAGAATGCTACAGACTTCAACCAGAACTCACATTTAGAAAACTTAGCATACAACTTACGATCACGGAGGGTTTGGAGTACCGCTCGCAGGTGGTCCGCATGCTCATCCTCTGAACGGGAATAAACCAGAATATCATCAATAAATACTATCACGAACAGATCTAAAAATGGCCGGAATAGGCTATTCATCAAGTCCATAAATACAGCAGGTGCATTAGTCAACCCGAAGGACATGACAAGGAACTCGAAGTGGCCATATCGGGTCCTGAAGGCTGTCTTCGGAATATCTTTTTCCCGAACTCTGACCTGGTGGTACCCCGACCTCAAATCAATCTTGGAAAAGCATCTAGCTCCCTGCAACTGATCAAACAAGTCATCGATCCTTGGAAGTGGATACTTATTCTTAATAGTTACCTTATTCAACTGCCTATAATCGATACACATCCTCAGCGAGCCGTCTTTCTTCCGCACAAATAGTACCGGTGCACCCCAAGGTGAGGTACTGGGCCTAATGTAACCTTTCTCCAGCAAATCTTTTAACTGCTCCTTCAACTCCTTCAATTCGGCAGGTGCCATTCTATACGGAGGGACGGATATTGGTTGAGTTCTTGGAAGCAAATCGATGCTAAAATCAATCTCTCACTCTGGAGGAATACCTGGAAGCTCATCTGGAAACACATCTGCATACTCTTTGACTATGGGAATAGACTGAAGTGTAGGTATCTGAGCATCTGCATCTCTAACTCGCACAATATGATAAATGCTCCCTTTTGCGATCATTTTCCTCGCCTTCAGATAGGAAATAAACCTACCTCTGGGTGTTGGTGTATTACCTACCCATTCAAGGACTGGCTCACCCGGAAAATGAAATTTGGCTACCTTTGCTCGGCAATCAACTGTGGCATAGCAAGCTGCCAACCAGTCCATGCCCATGATAGCATCAAAATCCATCATCTCTAGCTCAACTAGGTCAGCTGAGGTCTGACGACTACAAATTGTCACCGTACAACCTCGGTAAACCCATCTAGCAATAATCGATTCTCCGACCGGTGTAGATACCGCAAAAGGATCACTTAGTATTTCAGGCACTATACCAAACTTCCTCGCGACAAATGGGGTAATATACGATAAAGTAGATCCTGGGTCTATCAAAGCATAAGCATCGTGAGAGCAAATGGTTAATATACCTGTCACAACGTCTGGTGAAGACTCCTGGTCCTGTCGACCCGCTAAAGCATAGATACGGTTCTGATTACCACTTGAACTGGAACCTCTACCTCTGCCTCGACCTCTACCAGCCGAAGACTGAGACTCACGCCTTGAAGGATGCACGGACATAGACGATCCTGTTGCTGAACTCGCTGGTTGTGCCATTCCCCCAGAATCTCTATTTGGGCAATCTCGCATCATATGCCCCGGACGCCCATATGTATAACAAGCATCAGAACCTGCTCGGCATTGACCCAAGTGTCCTCTACCACAGATGTCACACCGCGGAGGAAATGACCATGTCTGCGCAGAACCTCGTTGTCGCTGCAAACCCGACGCCCGTGAGCTCTCACCTGGTCCTGACTGAGTATAGCGGTCATACCCGTAACCCTGTAACTGAGGTGGCAGAGGCCTAGGTGGCCGTCCGAAGTACTGGGTCCTATAACTACCCTGAGATTGCTCCTGAGACCTGGGAAATCTCATCCTCTTACGTTGCCCTTGCTCAGCCCTCTCTGTACCCTGCTGCCGACGCCTACCCCTTTCTATATTCTGGGCGAATGCCTGAATCCGGGAGATATCCATACTATCCTGCAATGCAGCGGTGGCACATGCCTCGGTTAACTCTGGGGCTAACCCTGCTATAAACCTGTGAATCCTGTCCCGCATAGTAGAAACTATGGATGGTGCATATCTGGCCAATGAGTCAAAACGGAGACTATACTCTCGAACACTCATATTACCCTGCTTGAGGGCTAGAAACTGATCGACTCGAGCCTGTCGGATCTCCCACGGTAAGTACTGGTCAAGGAAAGCATCTGAAAAATTCTCCCAAATAGCTGGAGGTGTATCACGTCCCCTGGACCTCTCCCATCCCTCATACCAAAGGATGGCTATATCTCGGAGTCGAAAAGCTGCTAGCTCAACTGCCTCTTTCTCCGTGGCATGCATAACACGAAAGATCCTGTGAAGCTGATCTATGAAATCCTGCGGGTCCTCCTTCTGATCTGTCCCCGTGAACTCTGGGGGACTCAAAGCAATAAACTCTCGGACCCTTGAACTCCCAGACCCCTCAGAAGTTCCTGCACTAGCTGATGCCCTAGCATGTTGCTGGGTAGCTACCAACTGTGTCAACAAATGCACCGCACTCCTTAAGTCCTGATCTGATGGAAGTGGAGGGGAACTGGATGTGCGGTTTCCCTAGGAATCTCCGTAGTTGGTGGAGGAGCCGGTAATGGCTGAGTAGGGGTCTCCCCTTGAGCCTCAGACTGGGCCCCATCTACTGGGGGTACCCTGTTGGTCCCCTCACCTACTACTGTATCTCTCCTCTGGCTAGCCATAGTCTTCCTAGTCACCGTCATTTGTGCATGCAAACACCAACACATAAGTTTAATTCAAATTTCCTATAACTCAGTTCTATAGCACGATTTAGATTTCAAAGAAGTGTAACCAACTCCTAAATGCCCTGTAGTTCCTTGCTTATATAATGTGGTGCACAACACATCTATAAACAAGACCCTACTAGACACGGCTTGTAGACTCCCTAGGACAGAACTGCTCTGATACCAAGTTTGTCACGCCCCGAACCTAGGAGCGAGACAAGCACCCCGTGCCTCGCCTAACCTGGCGTACCAAATTGCGACTAAGGGACTCTGAACACATAATGTCATACTTTGGCCATGGGGCCACCTTGCAAGACAATTTGCGAAGCAAAATATAAAACTGAATGGAAACTAGCACTAACTAAATATCAATATAAAGCTAGGCCGACAAGGCCGTCATAGCTACTACAGCTGACAAACCACCAATTTATACAAACCCAACATACTGCACTAACCAACAGGATATGCCTACAAGCCTCTACTGATAGATGTACTGTGATCGGAACAGGGCCCCGACCTACCCATAACATATATACAGATATACATAAGATGTACACAAAACTCTAGTCCTGGCAACTCCGAAAGACGTGGAGCTTACCGATCAGGCGGAACTCGGGAAACACCTACTGAGGAGGTCTACCCGTCTGTCTGTCTGAACCTGCACGCATGAAATGCAGCGCCCCCAAAAAAGGGACGTCAGTACGAAATAATGTACCGAGTATGTAAGGCAATAAAATAACTGAAATCTGAAACTGAACTGATAATATGATAACTGAAATTAACTGGGAGTCAAAGATGATCTGGAGATATACTTACCTGCTGATACTGACTCAACTCCTTCAATATAGTAAGTAAAATAATTGTACGGCCTTATAAGGCTCGGTATATATAACTGCTCTGCCATAGTAGGCTCGCTTATAGGCGCTCGGCCATACTAGGCTATGTATCTCGACCATGCTGGGCTCGCTCATAGGCGCTCGGCCACAGTAGGCTCGGTATATAACTTTCCATCTGATCAGAGGTTGCCCAATAGGGGCCTGCCCATCGATTATAGCTCGATGGTAATGAAAATACTGTAATACTGTATATATAGGCTTGCTGCTCTCTTGACTGAAATAAGACAATACTAAAATTGAATATAGAGTCTCGATAAGGAATAATATTGTAACTTATGAGACATGTAGCTACGAGATCATGCCAAAATGAAGGAAGGCTTAGCCTTAACATACCTTATCACAATCTTTTCAATCACCAAGTTGAACTCACCTCTTCGCACCTTAATCTACAAGAATGATAATAATACTATCGTTAAGTTACGAAAGGTACAACTATCGCACAACGAACGACAAACCTATTTTGTATTAAAACGGGCAGCATCTCCCCTATAATATGCCCTTCCTCCAACTTCAAGATAACACCAACAATACAAGGACAGAACAATAACAACATATATACATCATTTTCCAGCCCTATATACACCATCAAATACTACAAAACAGCCCAACACACCCCAATCTCTTCGTACACAAAACGACCACCGTAGTAGTGTCAAACGACCCGAAAATGTTATGACGAACGACCAGCCAACCACCCTACATTTATATGGTGTTTATAAACCCCCTTCCTCCTCCAAAACTCCACAAAATAGTAATAAAACACGCAGCCCAACAGCAACACAAAACAGTCCACAAAACAGTCCGCTACAAGTGAATAACTCGAACTCACGGCTTCCGATCACCATCCCGTGAGTTCTTACAAGTATAGAATGACTTACCATGAATTTACAGAAGAAAAAATGGATTAAAGAGAGCAGTAAACTCACCTTATTTGTTGGATAACTCAGCTCCTATCTTGGTTCTTCAAACTCTAAGTTTTACCTCCAATTGGAACTTGAAAGGGAAATTTTTGGGAGGATTCTTTGCAGAGCTTATGTCTGGTTATTATGCTCTATTTTAAGTCTAATATATGAAGAAAATAGGCCCTTAAAAGGCCTCTTTGGACGACCCGAAATGGCCCATTTTTGGGCTTTCATTTAAGCAAGTAGGTGACACACCTACTTGTCACCTAGCAGCTTGCGCAGTATCGCAAAAATGCACATATCTCTCTACTCCGATGTCGTATTGACAAATGGTTTAATGCGTTGGAAAATAGACTCATAGATCTTTAATTTGATGGGTGGAACACACCATAACTCTAAGTATATTGGGAGAAAATTGCAGTTACATTTGACCCAAAGTTTCAGTAAAACTTATGAATGTAACTTGTGATGACTTTCATCGACTTTTGTTCCACAACTCGCTTGACTTAAAAACATAACACACGGATGTAATACGACTAATATAAATCATAACATAATCTCTTTATCATGTTAATCACCCTAGTCTCACCCCAAAGGTACATGTTATAACATTCCCAACTTGTCGACTTTCGATGAAACATTGTTTTATTTAATTGCTTTAGCTTCTGAACTGTCCAACCCTCTTTGTACTTGTTGTTCATGATCTTCAATATTTGTAACCTCAGAGGTAACATGATTAACTTACTTTATATACTTTTAAATATTATCTCATTTTTTTGTCCTACATTAGTTTGCTTACGACGCATTTTTACATACGAAAATATAGGGTGTAACACTTCTAGACACGCGTATCTCGATCACAAGCACGCCATGTGCATAAACATAACCCTGGGGAGACAGATAGCGACATGCGCTATAATGCCAAGCATGACTAAGGTGCAATAAACAACCTGCATCTCGAGAGCCATCTCGCTCATGTAACTCCACAAGCTACAAGGATGACCACACACGTGTGAACAATAAAGTCATCTCACAACCCACAGGACATAAAGGAGGAGCACCTAAAATAGACGAAGGGAGGAATAACATCCACCATGCCCAAAGACCCATCCTAAGCAACGCTATTCCGAATAAGCATATCTGATTTGGTATGGAATATACATTCTCACTAGGCCTACCCACAAACCTCAAAGCCGATTCCGGTCATCCCAAAATAGGTCAATTACGGTCCAAAGATCCACAATGACCCTATTCCCGACACATACGATTAACCTTTAAATCAGGAACAAACTTCCACATCCGCTACCAAAGGAACAGAGCATCTCTTAGACATAAATTCTCCAATCAACGACAGTACCAGAAGCTTCATGCCTAATTTTCATCCTTACCACTTAAATGAATGACACGTCACAATTATACGATCATTCCGTGAGAGATATTCCCACAACCTTTTGCACTAGGTAGCAATATCTTAACATCAATGGCCACCGGCCATGCTATTTCTATTGTGCTAATAACAATCCGCCAATCAAAACAAGGAAGCCTCTTCCACAAAACACACCATTCCTGCGACAATATAATAGCACCCGCTTGCTCTAAAAATTTGAAACCTCTGCCGCTTCTTCGAACTCGTGACATTTCTGTCAAAACTGAGCCGCAACCTTGATCCTTCAATTCTAATTTCATACCGCTCACTGCATCCATCATGCTGTTACGCGAGAGTACAAGAATCCCATTATAAATACTGAACCACCAGTGTAACAAACACTCCATCGACTAGAACCCTTCACTTAACTTATTTCAGAAGAATAATCGTAACACGCAGCCAAATTCCCTTAACCGTAGAAGAAACAAAGCTCAAGTCGTGGCCTAAACTGCCATAATACTTTCAAGACCCATTTACACATAACAAAACCATCAGAATCAAATACCTCCAAATCACTAAAATTACGAAGGCTGTCAAGCCCGCAAGTATAGCCACGAAACACCTTTATAGCCTTACCAAACCGAAGAAACCGATCATTTCCTCAACCATGTTGATCTAAACCACTACTAGACTAAATCAGCTTCTTCCGATTTCCCTTTTTAACTTGCCTTCAAGGTAACACCTCTTTTTACCAGCACACTATGGATTCAAATTAACACTCATCCCCAGTGACCCCAAATCGCGCCTCAATAGCCATGAGACATTTTATATTCTTCTCATGCACACAATAGTATCTCCAATTGATACACCCATCTCGAGGAAAATTTCTATAAATATGAAGTTGTTTCTTCTACCTCTCTAACACGGATATGCAGACCCGATAACAACATAGAAATATTCCCAGTACTCTTCACGAGCAATCACGAGCAAAATCTAAATCCTCAAACCCGGTGTCACAACTGCATGAGCATATACTAGGGAGTACAATACTAATATAACATCTGTCTGGAATATTAAATAGACAAAATAAAATAAATGAATATGATGGAGACTCAGTGTGATACGGATCGCAATATTGAATGCAGCTCACCATAAAGTCCCCTCAACAGCTGCACCTATGCGCAAAGATGACCACCAAATGAACCTGTCTCAGTACCTGCACAATTAGAGTAGAAGTGTAGTATGAGTACGTAAATCAACGCGTACTTAGTATGTATGATACATGCCGGAAGAGCACGCTTAACGAGAAAAAATTTCAAGTCAACATCTTAGCATTAGAGTGCTTCAAAGGAGTCGAGATTAAGAAAGTCGTATTAGCAATTTAGCTATTTAGGTTAGTCTTATAAAGTTAAGGGTATTTTGGTTATTTAGCCTAAAAAGTACTTTAGTATAAATAGTCCATTACTCTCTTTTTGAAAGGGTGCTTTTGACGATGGATTGAAAACAAATACCAAACCTTGAGAGGTTTGAATATCTTTTATTTCTCTTTATTTACCATGTTTTCTAAATTATCTATGTTAAATTTTATCATGTATGAGTTTATGTTCATACTCTTGGATTATCTTTTCTATCTGAATGTTAATTCATTATTCTAGTTGATATATCTTTTAGGGGCTTTGAATTTCATTCTTTATTTAGCTTAATCCATGTTAGTTATTTTTGTTCTTCCTAGACAAGCGTTTATTATAGGAACTCAAGCGGTATAACTAGTTCATAGTTAGGTTCTTGTCTTTCTCTAGTTTAAATCCTAATCTCCTTTTTTTTTTATTCCGTATATTTTTGCATTATCCATGTTTTCGATACGATTCTATATCATCTTAGTATAAGAGTGGAGGTTTTGGATTGTTGTATCAATCCTTGGGTCTTTGTTTTGTTATCATCATATCTGAAAATCAAAAAAAAGAAAAAAACAGAAAATCGAAAATTTCCAAAAATAGAAAGTTTACTGTTCACCGTATTTGTTCTTCATTGTTTAGTGTTTCTGTGCTTGATATATGATGCCGAAAATTTTGAAATTCGTAAAAATTAGTTGAAATCGATAGTTTAAGCTGATTTTTAGCTGAAAATTAGAAGTTCTGAAGGGAGTATTATTCCACACAATTGTCGCACCTCGAAGGAAGTCTGGTTTGCTTTGAATCTGAAAATTGGGTGTTCAAAATCAATTGGGAGTTTGTGATTCTAGTTGGAAACATCATTTTGAAGCTGAATCTGAAGGATTAGCTCGATTGAAACTGATTCAGTAGGGTTTTGGTTCAAATTTGTGAAGCGGGTTGTCGGAAAGACGACCTAGGGTTCGTCCTTTTTGCGAGTGTTTGAACTAATTGATTTGGGGGTTTTGTTCTAATTGGCGTTGAGAGGTGTAATCTGTAGCTGGGGTTCGTTTGCGACTGTAATCTGTTTGAAGAAGACGAACTGGGCGTTGTCGATTTTCTAGTTGCTTGTTACAAATTTGGTTACTGGGGTTTGAACTTAAGGATGTTGGGAAGTCATAGGTGAAATTTTAGCTCATTTGGTGGAGGATTGAGCGAGAATCAAATTCCCTGCCATGAAGAACTCGATTGACACCAGTTGCAAATTCGAAGAACTTCACGTACTGATTCGAATCGATTCGAGCAGCTGAGAAATCGTCGCACGAATCAGGCGGGAAGATTTTGGTTCCAGAAATTGCGTGTTTAGAAGTTGTCAATGCCGGTCTGATTAGTTTCAAATTATTGAGCTTATTTGCTGAATTGAAAGCCCCTTTTTGGTTCCATTCTGCTCAGTTATCACTACATTTGGATAGTCTCTTATGTTTGAACTGGAAAAAAATCAACTTTGATCTGATGAGAATCCATTTGAAAGTTCAAGATAGAGCGTTACTGTTGTTGTATTCGGAATTGTCAGGTGTACTGAGTTTGTAACAATTTCTGCACAGTGGAGAAAAAAATTCTACACAACTTTAAGACTATATTTTAGCTTTGGAGCAGTTTTGATTAGCTCAGTTGCTCACTACACTTTCACACTAGTTTTGTAGCAGTTTCGTGCCAATTTTCTACTAGTTTTAAATCAGTTATAGCAGTATTTTGACAGCCACTACTAGTCTGATTTCTGCCCAACAATCTTCAGCTTTGGTTCCATTTTAGCCAAGGTTTTTGGGCACCAGTTTGCACAAATTATAATTTCAGTTCATCTGCAATTTTAGACTGAATTTTGCATTTTGGATTTCTGTCCAGTGTGAGCAATCTGCAACTCCTTCAACAGTTGCTTCAGTTTTGGGACTGTTGAATAACTGGAATTTGTTGTTAGTGAAGTTTGGAACTCTTTGCTGCTAGTGAGTCTAAAACTGGATTGAGGAACTCCGTAACCGTGGTTGAGTGAAGTGAACAGTTGTATTTACTGTCAATTTGCCCAGAAAATTGCAGAAAAACTGAAATTCTAAAATTAATAGTTGCTGTAGTTTGAGAAAGTCTACTGTGAGTTTGTGAGCGAAAGTTGAGATTGAAATCTGAAATCTCTTATTGAATTAGCAAAGCTAGTATTTGATGCAAGTGTCAGTTCTTGATCAGTGTTTGAGCAGTATTTTAGAGCAGTACCTTTGAGTTGCAATTCTGCTGAAGTTGAAGCTGCAATTTCTGCCAAGTGTGAGCAGTTACTTCTGCACTATTGCTGGAAACTTTGAGCTGAAAATCAACCTGGTATTTGCCAATTTTCTGCTGAATTGCTTGGTAGTTGTTGAACCTCAACTGTGAGCTGCGACGTTAAGTGAGAAGTGACTGAAACTTGATCTGATGAAGTTTGCCACTATTTCTGGAAAATTTCTCAGTCTGCACAATTCAGTTGAACAGTTGAAGTTGAGGCCAGAATAGTTCTGCACGGGATTACAGATTTGGCCATTCTTTGCAAAAATGACCAGTTTTACAAAAATGACAGTTTTGCGAATATGACCAAAATTTTATAAGTGTCTAGTTTGGTAACTTCTTTTCTTTTCTTTCTTCCAATTTGTAGTAAACTAAACTCTTAACTAGATTAACTTAATATTAGTTCATATTGAGTTTAATTCTAGTTTCTTTGCGTGCTTTGTTTTTTTCGTGCCAATTTTTCGTGCTTTTCTCTTTTATTATCGTTGTGAATTGTTTGGCTCAAGTCCGTTTGCTTTTAGTTGTGTTTGGTGTAGCATAAATTCCATTCCAAACCGATACTTGATTACCTACTTGGATTGATTAGAGAATATTGGTTGTGAAGAGAATTTTTAGATACCCTTGTGTGGAAAAAGGCTTGAGTGGTGAGTTCAATTAAGCAAGGTGGCAAAAGCCTTTGACCTTTGAGTGTAAACACAAGTGTTGAGTGACATATATATTGAGTGAAACACTAAGGGAGTGAATTGTGAGGTCCTATTTTTGACTAACCAACTTTCTTATTTTAAGTTTTCTTTTGTGGGTACAAGGAGTCATAAGGGAGGTATGGATAGTTATGTCGGTTCTTCTTATGAAACTAATTGTGTTTCTCCAAGTGTTGAAATCTTTTATGATGAAAGTGAGAGAAAGCTAAATTTGAGGCATTATGTAGCGAATGTAGAAGGCTACGAGGGTTGTTTGGTTGCTATAAGTAATCACTATGTGACAAACTTCATTGCTTCGTCATTTGTTGAATGGTTGGGATTGAGTTGTGTTCAAAGGGAATCGCCTTATGAATTTAGTGGTGAATTGGTGGATACAGGAGTGATGGTTACTATAACTAAAGGAGACTTTAAAGAAGTGGTTTGGTGTAATGTATACCCTATGAAGTATTGCCATGTACGATTGTGAAAACCTTTATTTCTTGATCTTAATCTTCCAATTGATGTAAAGTGGAATATGTATGTGATTGATTTAAATGGAAGGGGGCATTCTTTCATTCCTAAATACTTTGAGGATAAGTTGGTGGCAAAGCAAGATATTGGATATGGAGTTTGGAGTGCAAATCAATTCACAAGTCATTCTCCTAGTCCAAGGGGAGATTATGATGCTTATACTATGCAAAGCCAAGTTGTCTTTTGATGCCTGTTACAATGCATCTTACACTTATCCACTACCCAACTACTAACACCAACTACAACCCCCAACCACACTTCAACCACCACAAGTACTTCAACTACTACATTATCAACCTTCACTACAACCTAGATCACCACTAACTCTACCTCCACAACATATACCTCAAGTACCACCAAGGAGGGACAATCTCCCCCATCCACCACCCATACCACCTCAAGAGCCTCGAATGATTAACAACCCACTTTTTTAACATGATCATGAGACCACCTTGAATGAGTTAGACAACATTCAACAAATTTTCAATGACAGATATAGGGGGGTGAAGTGAACCAAAGGGGAAGAGGCTAAATGAGTTTGAGAACATTCTTGAAAAATGCAAAGAGAAAAAGTAAGGATGAGAAATAAAAGAAATAGAGAAGTGAGGGAGAGAAAAGTGACAACTCTAGAGTGAAAAAAGGAGAGAAAATGTGGAGTGAAGTGAGTGAGTTGTCACAAGACAAGAGTGAAGAGCTTGAAAAGAAAATGCGAGAAAAGAAAGAGGAAAAATAACAAGAGAGGATACTCGGGGATTAAAGTTTATTTTTGACCCCGGAGTTGTTTCTTAGTGTGGTAAAGAGTCTTTCTTTTGGAGAGTATGCTTTCTATTGCTTCTTATGACACTTGGTTATACCATAAAAGTATGCACTTTGTTGAGAATTTTACAAGATTGTGGTGTTGTTGGAAGCGTGGAACTTTACTCTCTCTTGATTCATCTCATGGATATTATTTTTCTTATAGTCAAGTTTGTGCCACTTGTATTGAAGATGTATTATTTCTAGATTATGACACTTGGCTATATCATAAGAGTGTTACTTTTGAGTGCAAGATTGAGAACTTTGATTTTTTAGCTTGGATATACAATGCTTTGATTGTGATTGGCTTGATACTTAGATGTGCCCCTTTCTTGGTTTTGCAAGGTCCAAATTCGAGGACGAATTTCTTTCAAGGGGGGAGGATGATACATGCCAGATGAGCACACTTAACAAGGATAATTTTTAATTCAACATCATAGCATTAGAGTGCTTCAAAGGAGTCAAGATTAAGAAGGCAGTATTAATAATTTAGCTATTTAGGCTAGTCTTATAAAGTTAAGGGTATTTTGGTTATTTAGCCTAAATAGCACTTTAGTATAAATAGTCCCTTCCTCTCATTTTGAAAGGGAGCTTTTGATGATGGATTGAAAACAAAGACTAAACCTTGAGAGGTTTAGAATATCTTTTATTTCTCTTTATTTACCATGTTTTCTAGATTATCTATGTTAGGTTTTATCATGTATGAGTTCATGTTCATACTCTTGGATTATCTTTTCTATTTGAATGTTAATTCATTGTTCTAGTTGATATATCTTCTAGGGGTTTTGAATTACATTCTTTATTTAGCTTAATCCGTGTTAATTGTTCTGGTTCCTCCTACATTAGTGTTAATTATAGGAATTCAAGGGGTCTAACTAGTTCATAGTTAGGTTCTTGTCTTTCTCTATTTTAAACCCTAATCTCATTTTTTTATTCCGTGTATTTTGTCATTATCCGTATTTTCGATGTGATTCCATATCAATGTATCTAGCCTAACCCCAAAGAAGTTGTGATGGGGGGTCGACATCTATACTTACTAGTGGTCCAATAAATCAAGTATAATGAAAGTAAATAGATATGAAGCATACATATTAGGTAAAACAAAAAACAGATATAAGTGCATAATACAATCCTCAACAGAAGAATAAACATGAAGTCCTCAATAATCGGATACTACTTCGAATAGGATACATAATGGTCAACACTAGATAAATTATCAGATCTCAAGTTAGGAAAACTCACGGGTACACTGACTTCTTATCAAATTTTAGGCATCATTGTGCCGAGGCGAGAGGCTCAATCCCATAAGAGTAATGGCATGATTTCCTGTCGTGGCGTACGGCTCGATCCCATAATCATGTATACTTGAGGTATTCAGCCCGATCCCATAATCGTGTACACTGCCAAGGGTCAGCCGGCACTATCACGACCCAGCCTAGGGCCATGACGGATAACTAACACTAAGTTTCGATCATCACTAAACGTGCTGATAATCTACTAATTATAAATATAAACTGATAAACTGAACAAGCATAAGCATAGTTGATAAGAACCGTACAATATGGAAAGCGGTCTAGGCTAACACAAGCTGACATATAAAAACATACAAACTGCACAGGTGCATATCTACAGGCCTCTAGGAGTGCTGAACTGAACAACTACTAGGCAGAACAGGGCCCCGCCATACCCAAACTAGCTAACTGTACACATACCAAAAGATAAGTAACTCCGAAAGTAAGCGGAGTGACTCCAACAACTGGTGGATGGCTGAAAGGCCCCGTAAAATTTTACCAAGAATTCGAGTTTTTTGTGGTGCCGAGGTAGGTGCAATTGAAGGAGGGAATTCATAAACACAAAACCATGGCTTTTTCTCTTGGCACGGATGATGGTACACTAAGGTACCAAGAACGATTATGTGTTCCAAATGTAGATGGTCTCCGGAAAAGGATCATGACCGAAGCTCACAGTTCCGGGTATTCCATTCACCCAGGCTCTAAAACAATGTACCATGATCTCAAGGAAGTATATTGGTGGAATGTCTTGAAAAGGGACGTAGCGAACTTTGTTGCTAGATGTCCGAACTTTCAATAAATGAAGGCCAAGCACCAGAAGCCCGGTGGCTTGTCACAAAATTTTTAAATTGCAATGTGAAAGTGGGAGATGATCAATATGGACTTTGTGGTAGGTCTACCTAGCACGCCTCAAAAATTTGATTCGATTTGAGTAATTGTGGACCGGCTCACGAAATCAGCACACTTCTTACCTGTTAAGGCTACCGACACAACAGAATAGTATGCTCGGTTGTATATCAAGGAAATAGTGAGGTTGCATGGTACTCCAGTTTCCATCATCTCAGATCGAGGAGCGCAGTTCACACCTAATTTCTGCCAGAAGATTCAGCAAGGTTTGGGATCTCAAGTGAATCCTAGCGCATCCTTCCATCCACAGACCAACGGGCAAGCAGAGCGGAGTATTTAGATGCTTGAGGATATGTTGCGCGCTTGTGTTCTTGACTTCAAGGGTAGCTGGGATGACCATTTGCCATTGATAGAATTTGCTTATAACAACAGCTACGACGCCATCATCCAAATGGCGCAGTTCAAAGCTTTATATGGTAGGAGATGTAGATCTCCCATTGGTTGGTCTGAAGTCGGGGCGACCGAATTGATAGAGCTAGATCTCGTGCATCAGGCTATGGAGAAGGTCAAGATCATTAAGGAATGGTTGAAAACTGCTCAGAGTCACCGAAATTCCTATTCGGATGTGCGTCATAGAGATTTGGAGTTCAAAAAGAATGATTGGGTATTCTTGAAGGTTTCCCCCATGAAGGGTATAATGCGATTTGGGAATAAAGGGAAATAAAAGTCAAGGTATATCAGTCCGTACAGAATCATTCGAAGGATTGGTCAAGTGGCTTACTATCTCGAGCTACCTCTAGAGATGTCCTTAGTGCATCCGGTGTTTCATGTGTCTATGTTGACGAAGGTGGTTGGAGACCCGTCGCTCATTATTCCAGTAGAGGCTATTGAGGTTAATGAAGAATTGACTTATGAGGAGATTTCGGTTGCCATTCTTGATAGACAAGTCCGAAAGCTTAGGAAAAAGAGATTTCCTCCGTGAAAGTGCTATGGCGAAACCAACAAGTTGAAGAGTCCACCTGGGAGGCCGAGGAAGATATGAAAAAGAAATTCCCTCATTTGTATGAATAACTAGGTAGTTTTATTTTAAAAGAATTTTAAGATCTTACTTTCTATAAATTATGTTCAACTTGTACAGTTTATGTTGAAGATGCTTCTTTTTGGTAATCTAATGCTTATGATGTTATGGTCGATGTTGTTTTCTTGCTGTGATACATTGTTGGGATATGAATGTGTTGTAGGATTGGTTTCTGGGATTCTATGACAGGTGGATAGGCCCAAATACAGGGGAGACTCTGCCGAAATTTTTTAAAATTTTGGGATTTAGACAAATTTGAAATTTTTGGTGTGTGGGAGAAGCCATGTAGGGTGTTTTTGGTGGACTCTATTCCTTATTCTAGGACGAATGATCCTAAGCGGGGGAGGATGTAAGGCCCCGTAAAATTTTACCAAGAATTCGAGGTTTTTATGGTGCCGAGGTTGGCTAATGTGTTAGAAGGGTATAGAAATTTTTCGCGGTGAGCTTACTTTTTGGGATGTGCAAAGAATTGTTGAGTTGGTTGAAATTGTTTTGCAGAACATGGAATTTTTGCGGTCCATTATGTGACCGTAGAACTGCTTCGCGGACCGCAGATCCACCGTAGAGTGGAACAGGAGAAGCTCAATCTTGAGGGCTATTTTGCGGCCAATTATGCGATCGCATTTCATTTTGCGGTCCATTATGCGGCCGCATAACTGATCTGCGGACCGCAGATCGTCTGCAGACTTGAACAGGCCAACCCAGTTTTGGAGGTCAATTTCACAGTCCTTTTCGCGGACCGTAGACCTGATCTGTCGTGCACTCTGTGACCGATAGTTGAGTTCGGAGAGTCCATTTTATGTTTTTATAACCTGACCCCATTTTTATAAAAAGATCTTTGGGTTATTTTAGAAGGTTCCAGCGGATGCTTTAGAGAGAGATGAGTACTTTAGAGAGAGAGGAAGAAACCCCAAGTGCTTTGCTCATCAATTCTTGCCCAACTTTGAAGATTCAAAGAAGCCACTCACTAGACCATCAGTTATCCGGGTAAGTCTTTTTCCTAAGCTTTCTTGCAAATGGTTATGGGGTTTAAATAAGTTGTGGGGTAGTAGAATGGGCCATGCATGTGCCAATAGGAGATGGTATATGGGGTTATTGAGCTATTGCGAGTAGTTTCTTGTTGAAATTGGTTGAAGGAGGAAGGGAGTACCATTATAGAGCCTTGTAATCAATTTTGCATAGTAAATGTTTGACGAAATTCCCAAGAGCCTTGTACCATGAGAAACTTTCCTAATTGTGGTTCAATTTTGTCACATCTCTAATAGATTGAAGTCGCTAGAAGTTTTGGAACGTTGTAGTAATCTAAGGAAAGCTCAAGTGAGGTATGTTGGCTAAACTCTTTTCGTAGAATGGGATTCCTTGAAATTCTCGTAAACTTTGAATATGGGTTGATCAAGTTCATATTTCTTTCATTAATGTCTTCTTCTATAGTTAGCTAGTCCAAATTCCCATAGTTTGATTCATATTCCGATTGTATATTGCTATGCTCCTCTTTTATGCTTATCCCCAATATTTTTTGAATTCTTACATGCTTATGAGCTAAAGATATGATTTTTTTCTCAATGTTTCAAATATACTTAAATGTTTTAAGATGATCCTTGGAAGGTAATGAAAGAATGAAAGTATAAATTATGAAATGCGACCCTCGTGTCAAGAATGATGATTTACATATGAGGCCTAGAGTGCTACTGAAAATGAAAGAAAGTATGAAAGGCTATGAAAAGTATATGATTCTTTTTATGATAAATGATTTTGGGAGTATCGTTAGGTCACCGAGGAGGGCTTTCCCTTTTGCCGGGGATGCTACGTCTTTAATGGATGCACGTGGTTCCACAGCAGGCGGGATCGATCATTGATAGTGGTACACCCTCTCCTCACTTGACTTGGTGAGCCCCACTTCCTATCAGGGTCTTGTATCTTTTTCTCCTTGTTCATGATATTTTGTGGTATAGCCGGGGCCTTGTCCCCGGCACTTTCATACTACTCCCCTATTCTATTTAGAGGCTCCGTAGACAATGTGTGGGTTATATTTTGATTTGGGAAATTCAAACTAGAAATGTTGTACTTGTAATACATGTGTCCACTTCTAAACTACGAATGTGTAATGTATTTTGGGAAGTCCCCGACACTTTCATACTACTCCCCTATTCTATTTAGAGGCTCCGTAGACAACGTGTGGGTTATATTTTTATTTGGGAAATTCAAACTAGAAATGTTGTACTTGTAACACATGTGTCCACTTCTAAACTACGAATGTGTAATGTATTTTGGGAATTGTAAATGGAGTTTCTAAAAGAAACGGAATTGGTGTTGTACATGTTACTCTTTCGTTGTCAATCTTGTGATATTCATCTTCACATTATTCATGAGTAAGTTCGGGTAAAAAGCATCAAGAAGGCTTGCTTGACTTGGGTATCTTGGTTGAGCATCGGTCGTGCTCCCCAAGGTGGAGACGTGACAATGGCCTACTAATGTGACAATGATCTATCTGTACCTGTGTGGCATGAAATACAACGCCCCGAAAGGGACGTGAGTACGATATGTACAAAGTATCTAGGGTAGAAAACATATGTAAAGCATACTAAAATGTGACTATAAGATGGAAATCTGAATATAAGCTGAAATCTAAACAAGAGTCTGAACTAGTAACTAATCTGGAACTGAACCGAAGTTTAAGCTGAAACTGTGCTGAATCTGAACTACTATTTGAACTGGCACCTGTCTAGCGTTATAGGCTATATCCCTCCTCCCCCAATTAGGTAACTGTAGATCTGAACTAGCCTCATGTATGGTCATGCAATGCAAACTGTAGCTATATACGCGTACATAACATTCTTGACTGGCATTATGGGCTATATCCCCCAGCATGTAAATATATAATAGATAGGCCCGTCTGGTGTTATGGGCTATCTCCCCCTCAGCATATAATCAATAGGCCTCGTTGGCGTTATGAGCTATCTCCCCCCAGCATATAATCAATAGGTATCGCTGGCATTATGGGCTATATCCCCCCCAACATAATCAATGTAAGCATGTATGATGCATAACACATGTGGCAGCATTATATGGACTCAAGACATCATGAAGGAAACCATAAACGGAATCACAAACGTAATCATGGGTTCATCATCCATAAGTTAGATGGAGGAGCCTATCCCCATTTTAGGGAGAAACTAAGTATGTACATGAGATATTAAGGCTAATTAATTCATCAGGATTGATCTAGAATCAATATAGAACTAAAGAACTCAAAATTTATCCAACTCTTTGAATTTCCAAAAATTTTGGCATAGTTTCCCCTAAAACTGGATGATCCCCAAAAACATTGAAAGCACCATTATATAAACGGGAATGGATACCCGGCCAAGATGATAACATCAAACTAAAGGATATCCATATATTCATAATAGTGTCAAACGATCGACAAAATGGAATTATGAACGTAATGTCGGCTCATAGTGGCTAGCTTGTGACATTAAAGTCTAAATATGATTTAAGAATAATCTAAGCATAAAAACATGATAATTAAGCTTATATAATATTAAATGAAGCTATTAGGATCATATGGGGTTTAGTTATACATAAAAACATCAAAGGAACGGAACAAACGGAAGTCCGGATAGCATAGGCCAAATAGGCGATTTGCCCTTTTGTTTTTGTTGTGTTTTGAAGTTCAAACCTAAACTATTTACTTCCATAATTCACATATGTAATTGAATAATATACAAGAATACAATTCATGATGATATTTCCCTTGAACAATCCTTAAAAGATCAAAAAGAAAGGCTAGAACATAACCAAACCAAAGTATCCCAAAAACGAAACGAAAACCCTACATACCTCTTGTGTTCTTGCTTCCAAAACTTGTTTCCTTTGATCCAAACCCTTAATTATGCTTGTATAGCTACAATACATAGGATACAATATTCCTTATCCACGAAGCTCTTTCCAAATCTCGAGTTATAAGAAGAAAGGAGGACGACAACGTCTTACCTATGTCGTAAGGATCACATTGATGTGTTCGCATCTTGATTTTGAGTTGCGGATGATGGACTTGCTTCAAAACTCTAATGATATGTTAGGAGGTCTATACAGAGTTTTTAGGTCTGATTTGGGTCGAAATGAGGCTTAGAGACGAAGGCAACAAATTTATAAATCAAGATAATCCTCAACCGACCTTGTGGATCCCAAAAGAAGCTGCTTCTGTAGTCTCGCAAAACCACAAATATCTCTCCACTCTATTGTTGTATCGATGAACGATTTAATGCGTTGGAAATTAGACTCAGAGATATTCAATTTGGTGGGTGGATCATCCCGTAATTACTAGTACATTGAGAGAAAACCTGAGTAACATTAGACCTAAATTTTAAGTAAAATTATGAACGTAACTTGCAACAACTTTTGTCGACTTTTGTTTCACAACTCGTTTAACTTCAAAACTTAACACACGACTATAATACAAGTAAAATACCTCATAACATCACCTCCTTATCAAGTTAAGCATCCTAGTATCACCCCAAAAGTAAGGGTTTTAACATTCCCAACTTGCCGACTTTCGACGAAACTTATTTTCTTTCATTCGCCTAGCTTCTAAACCTTCCAACCCTCTTGGTAATTGAAGTTCATGATCATAAATATTTGTAACCTCCAAGGTAAAATGATTAACTTACTTTATTTACTTTCAAAGATTATCTCATTCTCGAGCTTACATCAATTGACTTACGACGTACTCTTATGTACGCTAACATAGGGTGTAACATCATTCCCTCCTTCGAAATATTCATCCTCGAATGTTGACTGATGCTCTTATCAGCCTCATAACCTACAGATCTTATGAATACTTTAATATTGTCCTTGTCATATAGGCAACTGTTTTGTGAATAAATCGAAATACCAGGGCATTCTCCCCTTTAGGCCTTTTCTCACACCATGACTTGTGTTAGGAATTCTTCCAATCTTGTAACTATTGCTACCTTCTGTCCTGCAACCTATACGACTTTGTCCTTGTACACACGCCTATGCGACTCTACTCTCCTTTTTCCTCCAACTTTTATCCAATCTCTAGGCCTCACTTTGTGAACATATATAGAACTATGACAAGCTGTCCCTCTAGGCATCTATAGGTGCACTAGAGTTCTTCGCTTGGTACTTTGTCGAACTTATGACTACTGCTATATTTTGTTTGATATCCTCGATTATCTATCTTTATGGGAACACTGCATCTAGGTAGGTCATACTATACCATAACACTTACTTTGGTTTATTATTACTGAGGTCTGCTGTCACACCCCGAACCTGGGCCTGGACGTAACACGACACCCATTGCCTGACTACATGTGACCGAGTGAAACCAACTGGCTGGATGAATCAACATGTGATATCATAACATACTGAATGCGGAAAATAAACTTACACATGTTTATATACTAAAATTCTAAATGATATAAATCAAAGTGCGGAAATACTAATACAATTTTGAAACATATTGGTAGCCAACATAGCTTAACATGAAAAGCCTGCGACTCTGTCTAACTTTTACTCTAGTCTATTAAGCCTCTCGTGAAGTACTAAAAACACTAACTGTCTGTAAATACATAAAGACTGTAACGTAATGGTAATGACCCAAAAGAACTAGGTATCACCAAATAGCTGATACGAGAATCCTAGGACTCTGAATCGTCAACCTGTAAATCATTACCTGCATTGTGAGATGCAGGCCCCAGGCAAAAGGGATGTCATTACATTTGAATTGTACTGGTATGTAAATCAACTGAAAGAAAGAATTATAAATGCTGAAACTGAAACTAAGCTGATAACTGAGAATTGATAATTGGTAACTGAAATGATAACTATTGAAACTAAAACTGAAATGATAACTGATAACTGATAACTGATAACTGAAATGATAACTGATAACTGATAACCGATAACTGAACTGAACAAAGGAAGTAAGGATATGAATACTCCCTCTTCTGAATGATAAAACAGCCTGTTTATCAGAATAAACTACGACCTCGGGCCCAATATATATGTGCACAAGCTACGGCCTCAGACCCAAGTATACGTATATATAACTACTGCCTCAGGCCCAAAAATGCATAAAACATCAACTACGGCCTCTGGCCCAAACAAGCATAAAGCATAAACTATGGCCTCAGGCCCAAATATGCATAAAGCATATAAACTACGGCCTCAGGACCAAATACAGGTGTTCAACATTCAGGGATTTAAATTTAGGAACTGAGAATCATACTGCAATATGTGATGCTGAAATACTGAATCATATTGAGTTACATGATACTGAAATACTGAATAGGACTAGACTGAGACATGTATTCTTGAACTGGTTATGAAAACTGAAACTTCAATTGTTTATGACATGATGAGTAATCTAGACTGTGACTCATCGGCATCAAACCCAAGTCTATATTGATTACGCACTGAGCTCACAACGTTCAGAATGAAAGTCATGAATGAGTTATGAATCTAGATAATAGAAGTTCTGCAACTATTCAAGGAACTAGGATTAACTATATTTCTAAGGCAATTAGTAACGTCGTAAAAGGAACGTAGTGTAGGGAGAATCATTAACATTCCCAAACATAGAGAGTTAGCCTCACATACCTTAACTTCTTGCTCTTGAGCTTAATACAACATTCGCCAACCCTTTCAACTTTAATCTATATCAATACAAGTCAAAGGGATTCCATATTAGCAATAATACTCATGTTTTGGCCACTTAGGCCTTTTATCAAACACATGGTAGGCATAAAGCTTCATAGTCCTTATTAATGGTATTTCTACACCTAACAACCCATTCTTTTGCTCCTAGATAATACTAAAATCTCAAATTGTTATAATCAATATCATTCTTCATCACCCATAAGACAAATAACACCCTTAACCAATAATCAATAATCAATAACCCCAACCTATAACCGTTCATGCTTTTCTATCAAACCAATCAACTCATATCTCATGAACTAGAGTCTATAATCATTAATCCAATACTAAAATGAAGTACAGGTGGAAGATATTAATCTTTTGAAGTTCGATCCTCTTGAATTCGAGTTATAGGGTTTCTTTTCTCAACCATGATCTTCCAATCGAATATCTAATGAGTTAACTTAGAATCATCATTAGAACTTAACTTGGATGGTGGAAGGACCTTTGAGGAGTTAGGTTCTTGAGAGCTTCCCTTTCCAGAGCAAGTTTTTGTGTTTTAGGGTGTGGGGGACGAAGTAGGGCTTTAAAAATGACCCCCCGGGTGTGCTCCCATGCACCTGAAGGCCCAACCACACACTTGGATGCGCAGAATGATAGTAGCACTACCACAAGTGCGCGGCCACGCACGCGACCATCCGGGCGCGCACCTGGGCACGCATACTGCGCATTGCTCAGTAAAATACAAATAACGTTTTGCACACAAATCCGTCCGGGCTCCACAATATATCGTTGGAAAGCTATTTTAAAGGGATACAACTTTCATGTATTACATTTTCCCAAATTCCCAATTGATAGTTACGAAATCCTTCTAGAAGACATACCTTCCATAAACTTAGTTGATTTTATCGAATCTTATGCACATCACTCTCCATCTTGATTCCAAAACAACTATTTTCACCCATACTCATCCTGCTAGGACTTCATATGTCTAAGATGTCACATTAATACTCATTTAATATGTACACACCTAGTCCAAATTTATGGAGTATAACATCTGCTACCCAACTCCAGGTTACTCTCTCCCTACTTATCCTATATATGTATAAATATAAGTTCTTTAATGCTTCCTCATTCTGTTCATCTTAAGAATGACAGCCTAATGTCATATCATACTTTGGAACTTCTATCCATCTATTGTTGATTTACCTTAATGTTGATCTATAATATACATTTGATAACTTGAAACCTCTTACGTAATACATTGCCACTAGGGCTCAAGTCTCATCGGGGAACATCTGAAGTTATTTGCCTGATCCACCTAGGGATGATACTATACTTCAATAACCATATTTCATAGCGTCTCAACGTGATTCATCTTATGGGGTTTATTCTAATCCCGTGTAATTTATGAAATCCCTTTTCTTTGAATCATTACTTAATCGAAATCCTAAACGTCATCCTCTTATCATTTATCAAAATTACACTATTATTCTACTACTAGGTTAGTATTCCATCTCTTCTAAATGCTCCTAGTCTTAAACTCCTCTAAGTTAATTCAGGCTATACTGAGCTTTCTATAACTTACGGAAACCATCAGCTCTCTTGTTTTGATGGTCTTATTCTCGAGACCTTACCTATTCCCGTCACCTTCTAACTCACCTTTTTCTTATCCTTACTCTTATCTACCTAAAAACTTGTTGCTCTACCATACTTTAGCTTGCGACCTACACATGTCTATTTATATCACTCGCAACCTTCCTTTAAATTGCTAGCACCATAGATTTTCTTATGTTATTCTGGAATCTCAAGCGAGACATCTCGTCGCCTCTAACTCTTATTTACTCTCTTATCTGGACCGTGACCTTATTCAACTGTCTATAATCTATGAACATACGTAGGGGCTATCTTTCTTTTTCACAAACAAGACTAGTGCTCCCCAAGGAGAAGTGCTGGGTATAATGAAACCCTTATCTAACAGATCTTTCGACTACTCCTTAAGTTCCTTTAAATTTGCTGATGCCATCCTGTAAGATGGAATAGATATTGGTTGCGTACCCGACACTATATCGATGGGAAAGGCAATTTCTCACTTTGGTTGATGACCTGATAGCTCATCTGGAAATACGTGAGGGAACACATTCACTACTAGAACTTATTCAAGAGTCGGCATTCCCTTCTCTATGTCTCGAACATGAACTATATGATATAAGCAACCCTTGGCGATCATCTTCCTCGTCTTAAGGTACAAAATAAATCTACCTTTTGGCGATGCAGAAATACCTTTCCATTCTATAGCTCATAGTCAACATTAGCATAGCAAGAATACAACTAATCCATACCAAGTATAACATCAAAATCAACCATTTCTAACTCATCAAGTCAGTTGTAGTACTACGGTCGCCAATCACAATCGTGCAACCTCTAAAAACATGCCTAGATACTACTGAATCACCAACTGGGTGGCTACCTCAAAAGGCTTAATGGCTTCTGTTTCTATCCCAATCATAGTAGCAATAAAGGGAATAACATATGATAGTGTGGAACTAGGATCTATCAACACATACCATTACGAGAATTCACTGATAACGTACTTGTGAACATGTCTGGTGAAGCCTCCCGGTCCTAAAGACCAACCGGAGCATTGGTGCGGTTCTGGGATCGCCTGTAGTAGGAGCTCTGCCTCAGCCTCTACCACGGCCCGCTGGTGTCTAAGGAACTTGCCCTTGCGGGTGTGCTGGTGCTGAAGAAGCTGCAACTAATCTCGTTGGTTGAGCTGCACCACTACCACCTCTAGACAGGCAATCTCTCATAACATGGCCTGAATCGCCACAAACATAACATGCATCTACACCAAACTGGCATCGGCCTAAATGGCGTCTACCACAATCAGGACACATAGGGTAAAGCGAACCACCCTGACTAGAAACACCTTGATGCTGGGATCCTGAAGCCCATAATGCCTGACTATCTCTAGACTATGGGGGACGATCAGATCTCGGCCCATGAAATCGTGAAGGAGTACTAGCTGCTGGCTGCCTGACACTCTGTTGTCTACTAGCACCTGATGTCTCACCAAACAAACCTGACAATCTACCTCTCTTTCTTGAGCTTCTATCTCTATCAACCCTCTGCTTTTGTTTCCTTTCCTCAAGTGTTAAGGCAAATGCCTGAATACGTGCAATGTCCACACTCGACTACATAGATACAGTCATACACTCATTTTACTAAGTAAGGACCAAGTCCCGCAACATACCCATGTACCCTATCCTACATGTTTGATACAACTGTAATAGAAAACCTGACCAAAGAATTAAAGCGAAGGTTGTATTCTGCAACACTCATACCCCCTTTGTCTGAATGTCAAGAACTAATCCAATCTTGCTCTACGTGTCTCTATAGGTAAGTAATGGCGGAGGAATGCATCTGAGAACTCCTGCCATGTAGCTGGAGCAGCATTTGCTCCCCTAGACATCTCCCAAGTGGTATACCAACATGCTACTAGATCTTGTAATCTATATGATGCCAATTCAACTGACTCTCTATCTGTGGCATGCATAACCCTGAGGGCTCTAGCTACTCTGTCTAGAAAATCCTAGGGATCCTCTACTGTACTAGATCCTGTGAAAACTGGAGGCTCTAATATGAGGAAATCACGAATCCTAGAACCTGTATCGTCACCCTAAGGACCTGTATGCTACCATCTGACTTGAGTAGCTACAATGCTAGTCAACAATCTGACGACCTCCCTTATGTCGTCGTGCTGAGGAGCCAGAGGTGCGGTAGCTGGAGAACCCTTAAACTCTCCCTGAACAGACCGAGTCTGTGAAGCTCCGGATGGAACCTTATGTCTGGACTCCTCATGCTCATCTGACTCAGGGGGTACTCTACTAGTACCCTAGTCAGCAACGACTTTGCCCTTCTAGGCAGCTATGAGTTTCTTCGGTAGCATCGCTACATGTTATATTTTTCGCCAGAAGGCTAATGATTATAACATAGATCTATCCCATTTTCTAGAGAAGAAGGAAGGAAAACCCTCCTATAATGCCCTGTAGCATAATGTTTATAAGTATGGCATGCAATACACCCATAAACCAGATTCTACTAGACACGGCCTGTAGACACCCTAGGAATGAACTGCTCCGATACCATGTATGTCATGACCCAGCCTAGGCCCGCGATGAATAATTGACACTAAGTTCCGATCATCACTAAACCTGCTGATAATCGACTAATCATGATTATAAACTTATAAACTGAACAAGCATAAGTGTAGTTGGTAAGAACTATACAATCTGGAAAGCCGACTAGGCTAAAACAAGCTGACATATAAAAATATACTAACTGCACAGGTACATATCTACAGGCCTCTAGGAGTGCTGAACTACGCAAGTACTGGATGGAATAGGGTCCCGCCATAACCAAACTAGCTGACTATACACATACCAAAAGATAAGTAACTCCGGAAGTAAGCGGAGTGACTCCATTAGCTAGTGGATGGTATACTAATGTGGCTGAAGCATTGATCAATCTGTACCTACGCGGCATGAAATGCAGTGCCCCGGAAGGGCCGTGAGTACGATATGTACAAAGTATGTAGGGTGGAAAACATATGTAAAGCATACTAAAGTGTGACTGTAAGATGGAAATCTGAATATAAGCTAAAAGCTAAACAAGAGTCTGAACTAGCAACTGATCTGGAACTGAACTGAAGTTTAAGCTGAAATTGTGTTGAATCTGAACTACTATCTAAACTGGAACTTGTCTAAGCGTTATGGGCTATATCCCCCATCCCAATTAGGTAACTGTACGTCTGAACTAGCCTCATGTATTGTCATGTAATGCAAACTATAGCTATATACGCGTACATAACATGCATGATTGGAGTTATGGGCTATATCTCCATGCAGGTAAATATATAATCAATAGGCCCGGCTGAAGTTCTGGGCTATCTCGCCCCAGCATATAACAAATAGGCCTCGCTGGCATTATGAGCTATCTCTCCCAGCATATAATCAATATGTCTTGCTGGCGTTATGGGCTATATCCCCCCAACATATAATCAATAGGTATCGCTGGCGTTATGGGCTATATCCCCCAGCATAATCAATGTAAGCATATATGAGGCATAACATATGTGGCAGCATTATATGGACTCAAGAGATCATGGAGGAAACCATAACGGAATCACAAACATAATCAGATGTTCGTCATTCATAAGTTAGACAGAGGAGCCTATCCCCATTTTAGGGAGAAACTAAGTATGTACATGAGATACTAAGGCTAATTAACTCATTAGGATTGATCTAGGATCAATTTTGAACCAAGGAACTCAAAATTTGTCCAACTCTTCGAATTTCCAAAAATTTTGGCTCAGTTTTCCCTAAAACTGAATGATCCCCCAAAAAATAGAAAACACCATAATATACACAAGAATGGATACCTGTCCAAGATGATAGTATTAAACTAAAGGAGATAAAATTATCCACAATAGTGTCAAACGATCGACAAAACAGAATTATGAACGTAATGTCAGCTCATATTGGCTAACTTGTGACATGAAAGTCTAAATATGATTTAGGAATAATCTAAGCATAAACACATGATATTTAAGCTTATATAATCTTAAATGAAGCTATTATGATAATATGGGGGTTAGATATGGGTAGAAACATCAAAGGAACGGATCAAACGGAAGTCTGGATGGCTTAGGCATAATAGATGATTTTCTTTTTTTATTTTTGTTGTGTTTTGAAGTTCCAACCTAAGATAGTTTATTCCATAAATCACATATGGAATTGAATACAATACAAGGATACAATATATGCTAAAATTGCCCTTGAAAACCTCTTAAAAGGTCAAGATGAAAGGCTAGAATATAGCTAAACCAAAGCATGCCGAAAATGAAACGAAAACCCTACATACCTCCTGTTCTCCTGCTTCCAAAACTTATTCCCTTTGATCCACACCCTTAATTATGCTTGTATAGCTACAACAAAGAGGTGACAATCTTCCTTATCCACGAAGCTCTTTCCAAAACTCGAGTTATAAGGAGAAAGGAGGACGGCAATATTTTACCTATGTCGTAAAGATCGCATTGATGTGTTCGCTTCTTGATTTTGAGGTGCGGATGATGGACTTGCTTAAAAACCCTAAGGATATGTTTAGGAGGTCTAGAGAGAGTTTTTAGGGCTGATTTGGGTCTAGATGAGGCTTAGAGACGAAGGCAACAACTTTATATATCAAGATAATCCTCAACCGACTTTGTGGGTCCCAAAGGGAGCTGCTTGTGCAGTCTCGCGAAAACGCAAATATCTCTCCACTCTAATGTCGTATCGACGAACGGTTTAATTTTTTGAAAACTAGACTCATAGATATTCAATTTTTTGTGTGGATCACCCCTTAATTACAAGTGAATTGAGAGGAAATCTCAGTTACATTACACCTAAATTTTAAGTAAAATTATGAACGTACCTTGCGACAACTTTTGTCGACTTTTGTTTCATAACTTGTTTGACTTTAAAACTTAACATATGACTATAATACAATAAAATATGATATAACATTACCTCCGCATCATGTTAAGCACCCTAGTATCACCCCAAAAGTATGGGTTATAACATTCCCAACTTGCCAACTTTCGACTAAACTTATTTTCTTCCATTCGTTTAGCTTCTAAACCATCCAACCCTCTTGGTACTTGCTGTTCATGATCATAAATATTTGTAACCTCCAAGATAACATGATTAACTTACTTTATGTACTTTCAAAGATGATCTCATTCTCGAGCTTGCATCAATTGACTTACGACGTACTCTTACGTACAAAAATATGGGGTGTAACAGGCACGAACCATAGATGCATCTCATAATACTGCTGCCGAATGACCCGATCCCATAATGATACTGCTGAGGCGTTCAGCCCGATCCCATAGGAATAGTGAAACTTGACTGGTCATTGGCCCCACTCACGAATATATGTTTGAGTTATGGAATTCAAGAAACTTCCTGTCATGCCCCAAAACCGAGGAGCGCGACCGACGCTCAACCGAGTGAACCCGACCGAGAAAGCCTGTTAGATTCCTTCTACCCAAACTCTTTCATGAATAAAGAGAATATATGTTTTCCTTAATTAAGCAATAAAGTGGTCATGTCTGCAATTACCAATTTCTTACCATAAGTTTCACCATTTTTAAAGTCTCAAATGGACAAGTAATACAACCACAACATAGCATAGTTTGTCTTTCCCAGCACCAATACACAACCCACACTATGTCTACGTAGCCTCTTTAGATAAAGAAGGGTGCAAGGATAATGCCGGCAACAAGGCCCCGACTATACCTCAAACAGAATACACAAAGTACAAAAGATTCATGACCCCAGAATGAAGTGGGGCTCACCAAGTCAGCTGGGAAGAAGGTGCACTGCTATCACTGATCAATATCTCCTGTTGTGGAACCACCTGCATCCATTGAAAGTTTTAGTGCCCCCGGCAAAAGGGACGTTAGTACTGTCGAATAGCACTAGTATGTATAACTAAACACCCTCTCAATAGAATGACAAATAATACAAACAAGATTATCATAAAATAAAAGGAAGCTTTAATCAACATCAATATCAGTACCATTATTCACATTGGGAGTTTTTTAGTATCGATATACCATTGTCCACAATACCAGTACCATTATTCACCATACCAATACCGCTATTCACAATACCATTATTCACAAAACCAGTACCACCGTACTCTTAGCACGGAGTCCGATCACGACCCGATCGGCTAGGCTATCTCAGTAGAGACATCAACCACAATTTCTCTCAATATCAATACCATCATCTTTAACACGGAGTCCGATCACGACCCGATCGGCTAGGCTATCCATTAGGGACATCGACCACGATCACAATTTCAATTACAATTTCCAGCACAATCACCACCATGTGTGCGGCATGGTTTTCGGTCACGACCCGACCGACTAGGCTGTCTTATTTGAGACATCAACCTTTTTATATAAATCATCGCATTTCATATTACTTTCACATCTTTTCATTTCATTGGCACTCATGGCCAAAATCATAAGGTCATTCTTGGCACGTTGGCCATATTCAGTATTTCATGCTCACCTTATCAATTTCAAATATCATTCTTATCATCAACAACAAATACAACTCAAATCAAGGTGTGTAGTACACATGTGAGCAATTTAGAGCCTAAGGCACATAGTGATATTTCACAAGAATTGGCATAATAGCCTTCATTTGAACTTGACTTAAAATCGAAACATTATTAATGAACAACCCGTATTTTAACACATCCTCAATTGGTAACATAACATGAATAAAGCATTTAGGATGCTTGTTGAATATATATCTTTCAACCCAATCTTACTCGGAATGGCCAGTCTCATAATGAATCACTCGGGACTTACATAATTTACATGAATATCGTGGGATTCAATTCTAAGAGAAGAGTTTAGCCAACATACCTCACTTGAGCTTCCATAAACTCTAAATGTTCCGGAATTCTTAGCAACTTCAATCTATTGTAGAAATATGACAAATTGAATCAAAATTAGGAAGATGATCATGGTTCGAGCTCATTTGAGCATTTTATCAAATACTAAGTGTGCACTAAGGTTCCAAGGTCCTTTTATGGAGAATTCCATCATCCCACAACCCAATCTTTACCATTTTTTAGCTCAAAAATCTCCCTACACCCTTTGATAACACATGCATGTAAACTAAACAACTCTCATGCCCAAAAATTATCTTGCTAGTTACCCATTTTCAGAAAATTTCGAAATTAGGGTTTAGGGTGTAGAATCTTACCTCTAGGATGAAAACCTAGCGAGCTTCCCTTCTTAATCTTCCAAAACTTGAGCAAGAATTGAAGAAAAATTATTGAAGAACACCTTCGCACTCTAGGGCACTCTCTCTCACTCTAGAATATCAGGTTATGCCTCAAAAATGGCCCAAAGAGTGTATTTAACGAAATAGGGTCGGGTTTTAAAAACCCAAAAATGGAGCTCCGGAACAAGGTATGCGATCTCACATGCGATCGCATAACTGATATGTGGACCGCATATCGGTAGCATAATTGGTTACAAAATAGCCAAAAGAACTGTCTGTGTATGCGGTCACTATGCGGTCCGCATAGCTGTTATGCGGTCGCATAATGCACCGCATAATAGTTATGCGGTCGCATAGTCGACCGCATAGTTACTTCCAACTGACCTAATTAACTGCCTTATTCTACGGCCATTATGCGGTCTGCAGAGTGGTTCTGTGGTCGCATAATGGACCGCAGAAATGCACTTTTCCGCCAAAAAGTTTTCTTTACTTTCCGGTGCATTGTTCAACCCAAAAGCGTAAGCCTAGTCTGGCACCATGAAACATTATTTTCTTTGCAAATTTTACCGGGCTTTACACTTAAGTACTTCAAAATTTTTCGGGTGTTACACTTCCGGACAAATTCGTACAACATGGGAGAAATTCATAAAAGGAATTATAATCTCTACTGCTAATCAAGTAGCTCACCAAATATCCAAAATCGCAAGTCCGATAATTTATCCAAATCTAGACTCAGGTAAAAATGTAAATTAAACAATTAAATAGGCAAGAACAACTCAAATATTACAATTAAAGCATGGCGTGAATCTAAGTCTACCCAGACCTTATAAGCAATTCTAGCGTACGCACGGACACTTGTCACCTCATACATGCGTAGCTCCCACAACATATAGCATATAACATATAACAATTATAGCACCTACAGGATAAATTTCCCCTCACAAGTGTAGACAGGAGACGTACCTCGCTCCGAATTTCGATAACCGGCTCTAACGCCTCACTAACTCCCCAAAACAATGCCAAACGATCCGAAAATAGTCAAACAACATGCAAACCAATAAAAATATACTCAAAGACCTGTAATTTAATAATTTATAACAATTCTCAACTCTACTTGAAAAGTAAAAAAAAGTCAACTCTGGGCTCGCGCACCCGTATTCTGAATATTATCGAAAATAAATGTTACCTATAAATTATATAGTCTATATCCAGAAAATCATCCAATTTTGTCCATGAATTGACCCTAAATCAAGAATTTGCTATTTCTCATCTTTGGGGGTTAAAACCCCAATTTCTACAATCCAAACACGAATAAAAAATGATAACCAACGGAAATAATCATAGAAAAACATCAAAATAAAGATTTTATATTTACCCCTTGTTGACGAGAATAACGCCGCAAAATCACCGGAAACGGAGTTCTAGAACTCAAGATATGCTCAAAATACTAAAATGCTCAGTTTGACAATTTAAAACACTGCCTAGGTGATTTTTGTTCATCGCCTTCGCGGGAGACTTTCGCATTCGCGAAGTAAAATTTTTTGCGTTGACCGGTCAAACCAGAATTCCTTCTTCGCGTTCGCGAAGAACAAAAGCTCGCACCAGAAATCAACAATCTTTCCTGACACGGAAATGGGCATAACTCTTTCGTACTACCTTGTATTTTGACGATTCTTGTTGATATGGTTCTGTAATTACGATACGGATCTAATGGTTTAATCATATCACAAATCAATAGTCGTTTTTGCAATATTATACCCTTTATGCCAAAAGAAACGACGCTGAAAAGTCAAATAAGAGCGCGACACAATCTAAACCCATCCGAAACTCATCGGAATCTAACCAAAACTTGTGGACAAGTCCAAAATCATCATACAAACTTGTTGAAACTTTAAAATCATGAACCCGAGCTCGTTAAGTCCACTATTTGACTGTGGTCAACTCATTTTCTTAATCTTAACCACTATGCAACTTAAATGTCCGAATCACTCTTAAACATTTCGGATCACGATCAAACTTCACGGACATGTTTCAATCAATAAAACGAACCTTTCCAAGGTCACAAAACACCACCCCGAGTTTGATAACACCAAAGTACACTCTAAGTAAAACTTAGAAATTTTAAAAACCTTCATAATACAAACTTCCGATAATATGTGCTGAATCGCTCCCAGACCATCCGATACCCAACCCGAACATACGCCCAAGTCCGAAATAACCTTATGAACCTATAGTAACCTTCAAATCCCGATTCTGAGGTCATTTATTCAAAAGTCCAAACCTAGTCAACTCTTCAAACTTAAATCTTCCGAATTAGGAGTTATTCTTCCAAATCAACTCCGAACTTCTCAAAAATCAAAACCAACCACATGTTTAAGTCATAATACATAAAGTAAAGCTACTTAAGATCTCAAACCGCCAAACGACATGCTAGATCTCAAAATGACCGGTCGGGTCGTTACACTTTCTCAAAGCATGTGGCTATCCTACCACAGAATCGATACAATACACAGCCACTCCCACTCCGGTTAAACCATATTCATAAGCAAACTACTCGACCTTTGCTTCTCGTACTTGATATGCTAGCAATCTAACCACCGCGAGATGTATCTTATCATGTCCCTTATCATCATCTGCCACCAGTGATGCCACTCCAAATCATGATCCATCTCTGTAGCATCCGAACAAATAAATTGACATCATTCTAAGCCCCCCTTAAGATCATCTTCCTCGAGCCATCAACACTAGAAACACTGATTCGACCCTGAAGCCGCTACACACTGCCATCTCTGATAACCGCTTCTTAGGTACTATTTCACAGAACCCTGTCTCGAAGGCAAACCAATGAAGACCATCACACCATCGAGCTTTAATGCGTTCAAACAAGGATGACGACACCACATCCCAAACATGAATTCCAGCAAGATGAAAAATATCAAATCTCGCTACTCAGTCAACCTAAGCCTGAACATCCATAGTCCAATTGCCTCTCCTCTACTGGGATTAAATGCCGAAACTCTAAACAATGAACCGAATAATCCTCCTCTCGAGTCATTCACTGCCGCGATCCATAAATAAGCGCCCTATTATTTACACCAGCACCATGCGATAACAATGCACGAACATCACAATACACTGTACATTGCCTCAAAATCGTAGGAAACACTAACACTGGGCTAAAATGATAGAACACCCCTCAAAAAGGTGACAATAATAGTCTACCCGCATATGTAGGGAAAAATATCCCGCACCACATCTGTAGCATCTTCACAACTTGTCAATGCCCAAATGATATCGAATGCTCGACATTGCATACGAATGATTAGGAAGGAACTGAAGGCATGAGCCTCAACAAAATCAAATTGCACGACCAAGAATGCGAGAAAAGGAAGTTCTCCTAACAGTCTTGTAGCCTCTTGAAGATAAGTACAGACGTCTCTGTACCGATCCGCAAGACTTTACTAGGCTTGCTCATGACTTGTGAGACCAAAGCGAACCTAGTGCTCTAATACCTAACGGTCACGACCCAAAACCTACTATAGGCTGTGATGGCGCCCAATGTTGTCGTTAGGCAAGCCAACAATTAAATCAACACAACAATAGTTAATCCAAAATGCATTTCACAATAATTTAAGAAATAAAGAGCGGAAAACGATTGACTTTATAAGAAATGTAGATATTATTACTTTTAATGTTCAAATGAATCCAAAATGTCAAGCAAAATACAACCAAAAACAGAGTCTAAATCCCCAAAATCTGGTGTCACAAGTGCATGAGCATCTACTAGTAAGTACAATACTAATACAATATCTATCAAGAATGTAAAATAGACAGGACAAAGTAAATGAATATGATGGAGACTCCGTGTGCTGTGGGTCATATCAGGGAATGCAGTCCACCATAAAGTCCCCTCAACAGCTATGCCAATGCGCCCAAATGACCCCTAAAAAACCTACACAATCAGTGCAGAAGTGTAGCATGAGTACGTAAATCAATGCATACCCAGTAAGTATCTAGCCTAACCCCGGAGAAGTAGTGACGAGGGGTCGACACTTATCAATGGTCCAATAAGTCAATACAATAAATTATAAATAGATATGAAACACAACGGTAGTAATGAGGTAAAAACTATAACTAACATAATCCTCCAACATAATGACTGTACGAATTTCTCAAATAACATATGCTATCTCAAAAAGATAAGAAAGATTAAGTGCTATCTCAAACGGATAATAAATATCATATAAATGCCAAGTCTCAATCAGAAGGGAATGCTCATGAATATTCAGGCTCCTAGCGATATTGCGAACTAGTTAGTCGTAAGGCCCGATCCATAATAATCATGTACATACACTGCCGAGGTCGTACGAACCGATCCATAATAATCGTGTACATACACTACCGAGGTCATACGACCCGATCCATTGATGCATCTCAAATATATTTCTATTTCATAGCACTGCGAGGCGTACCGCCCGGTCTACAGGAATAGAGACACTCTTTGAACTACGGGTCAAACAATTAAAACACAATGATAGGAACATAAAAAAAGCATAATTTTTACCAACAATCAAGTATTCCGCCAAAACTCAAGGTAATGAAGTTCGGTCTAACATAAACCCTAATCAAATTTCAATTATAAATTTAAGTAATTAAACTAACAAGTTTAGTTCAATAATACATATATTGCATGCTAAAGTCCTAAGTCTACCTAGAGATAAACATGATTTTATCTACATACGGACTCTCGTCACCTCGTACGTATGTAGCACCCACAACTAGTAGCAAGTAACAATTTATCACCTATGGGGTAGTTTTCCCCTCACAAGATTAGACTAGAGACTTACCTCGCTTCGAATTACGATAACTGGCTCCAATGCCTATCTAACTCCCCAACCAATGCCAAACGATCCGAAACTAGTCAAACAATGTGCAAACCAATCAAAAGATACTCAAATACTCATAATTTAACAATTTATAATAATTTCCAACTCCACTCGAAAAGTCAACAAAGTCAACCCCCGGTCTCACGTGCCTGGATTCTGAAAATTTTCAAAGATAAACATTATCCAAAACACCGCGAACTCAAAATATATAATTTATTCCTAATTCCATGTCCAAATTCGTGGTCAAAATCCAAAATTACTATTTCTTGGTTTTCTTCCGAAATCCCACAATTTCTACCAATTATCATGTTAAATCCAATTATACATAGATACATATATAATCCATGTATTTAACTCACAATGGGTAGGAATCACTTACCACATGATAGATGATGAAAATGGCACTTTAAAATCGCCCCAAAATAGGCTCCCATGGAACAACTGAGATAAAATGAACCAAAACTTGATTTTGCAAACTTATACACTGCCCAAGCGACCTTTCATCGCGAACGCGCATGTCCCTCGCATTCGCGAAGCACATCCAGCTGATGTTGCTGTGAATGGCGGGAGCTGATGTGGAGTTCCCTAAAGACATTCCTAAGTTGGAGCCATTGCATAAAAGAATACAAGGTGATGATGTTCCATTGGTAAATAAGTCCAAATATGGTATGTATAATTAGTTTATTCAATTTCTTGGGCTGTCTAGAACACCTAAGGTATTTTTGGAAGTAATGAACTCTACTCTTATTTCTTATATAGGTGATTTTATAATTTTTATGGATGATGATATTTTGATGCATATCAAGTCATTAACGGTAATATCTAAGTTCAAGTGCAAGAGTAATTTGCTTCCTTTTGAAATTAAGTATGACATAGATGATTATATGTTCCAACTTGGTGGAAAGAGGCATGAAATTTATGAGAAGAGGTTTGCGAATGAGTTTTCAAGTGATAAATTGCTAGAATGTGAGTTTTGTTGTGCAATGGGAAGTCATTCTCCTAGTCATGTTGAGTGTGAGCCTGTAAAAGTTTTTGCTACTAGTAAAGAGGCTATGCATGATTATTGTGACATTAGTGATCAAATACTCTTTCATGAACCTATCTATGACTCTTTCTGTGACAGTTTGAGCAATTGTTTAGAATCCATTGATGTTGCGAATATTATTGAAGAAAGTTATAATCATGAGCTTGATTGTATTGAAATTTTTATTTTGGAAATTATGGGTTCTTCTAACCTTCTTGAGAATTTATGTGCTTATTTGAATAGCTTACATGTAGAAGAATCCATGGGATTTGTAATTGATACTTGGCTATATCATAAAAGTGACTTATTTGATACATGTGGTAGAGATACTTGTTTTAAATGGATGCGTGATCAATCTTTTGTAATTTCTTTGTCATGCACATTTTTGGACTACCTTATTGACGAGTTCAAATTGAAAGTTTCATTGCATAGTGCATTGACAAATCTAAGTAGGCATAAATTTTATTGAGATGACGATGTTCATATGCTTTATAAGTGAGTATTTACACCTATTAGGCGTAATAGGGTTAATTGGACACATGGTCACTATCTTGTTTTATTCCTACCATTTTTTCAGATTAGTGGATGCCATTTACTAGTGCATGTCTTCTTTTTCTTGCAAGGTCAAAATTCAAGGACGAATTTTCTTCAAGAAGAGGGGAATTATAGCATCCTAAGAAGCTCAACTCTATTCAAGGACAAAGATGACGCTTTGGAATCTCAAAGAGGGCCTTTAACAAGATGTCAAGCTAAAGAGTTGCAAAACAAGGTCATTAGACTTCAAGTGCAAATAAAGAAGTTGTTAATTGGGATGAAGAGCTCAAGGATAAAGGATATGAGTTGTCTAGGTATTAAATTGTTTTATGGCCCAAATTTATGTTCAATAAGGGGAGGATTGGATCCCAAGAGATATCTTGTGAAGAAGGTCCTAATCAATCCACGTTTGGACCTATTTGGCACCTAAAATGTGTCCAAACTTGCAGCCCAATAAGTCCTACATGAAACCAAGATTTTATAACATAAAAAGGACTTACTTGCTTCCCAAGAATGGTTCAATAGGCGTGCTAGAAGTTGAGTACAAGTTGGTGCCAAGTTGCTTGCAAGTTACCTTCAAGATTTCCAAGATTGGTTTGGGACTTTCAAGATCCTATCCTAGATTGGTAAACTTATTCCCAAATATTTTGGGACTATATTTATTGCTTTCATAGGTAGTTAAGGTTATATTTTCCTTTTCCTAAGATTGTTGGAATTACTTTCCAAGAATGACTTTTTGTTTCCTAGTATTATTCCTTTTCCTAAGGTAGTTGGCCTTGTTGTCCATAGTAGTTTAGGACTTTATTTCCTTGTTTTCTAGCCTTAATTTCGTGACCCCATCTTACCTATATAAAGGGGTGTCTTCATTGTTTTTAGACATATATTATTACAGACTATTATCAATAAAAATTGGCTAGGTGTTACATGTCATGCCCCGAACCTGGGCCTGGACGTAGCACGACACCCGGTGCCTGACTACATATGATTGAGCGAACCAACTGGCTGACTGAATCAACATGTGATATCATAACATACTGAATGCGGAAGATAAACTAACACATACTGATATGCTAAGAGTCTGAATGATATAAATCAAAGTGTGGAAACATTAATACAAGTTTGAAACATATTTGTAGTCTACATTGCTTAACATGAAAAGCTTGTGACTCTGTTTAACTGTTACTCTAGTCCATGAAGCCTCTAATGAACTACTGAAAACACTAATTGTCTATAAATATTGGAAGACTCTAAAGCAATGATAATGCCCCGAAAGCACTGGGGCTCACCAAATAGCTGGTACGAGAATCCTAGCTCTCTGAATCGTCAACTTGTAAATCATTTCCTGCATCGTGAGATGCAGGCCCCGGGAAAAAGGGACATCAGTACATTTGAATTGCACTGGTATGTAAAACAATTGAAAGAAAGAACTATAAATGCTGGAACTGAAACTGAGTTGATAACTGAGAATTGATAATTGATAACTAAAATGATAACTATTGAAACTGAACTGAAATGATAACTGAGAACTGAAAACTGATAACTGAACTGATAACTGGTAACTGAAATGATAACTGATAACTGAACTGAACAAAGGAAGTAAGGATATGAATACTCCCTCTTCTGAATGATGAACAACCTGTTTATCTGAATAAACTACGGCCTCGGGCCCAATATATGTATGCACAAGCTACGACCTCAGGTCCAAGTATGCGTATACATAACTACGGCCTCAGGCCCAAAAATGCATAAAGCATCAATTACGGCCTCAGGACCAAACATGCATAAAGCATAAACTACGGCCTCAGGCCCAAGTATGCATAAAGAATATAAACTATGGCCTCAGGCCCAAATACAAGTGTTCAACATTCAGGGATTTAAAATCAGGAACTGAGAATCATACTGCAATACATGATACTGAAATACTAAACCATACTGAGTTAGATGATAGTGGAATACTAAATAGGACTAGATTGAGACATGTATTCTTGAACTGATTATGAACACTGAAACTTCAATTGTTTATGACATGCTGAGATTTAACTATGTTAATAAGGTGTTGTAGAATTGAAATTAACTTAGAATCATCATTACAACTTACCTTGGATGATGGAGGGACATTGGGGAAGTTAGGTTCTTGAGAGCTTCCCTTTCTATAGTAGGTTTTCGTGTTTGGGGTGTGGGGGAATGAGGTAGGTCTTTTAAATAAGTGAACACGTCCCAAAATTAAAGAGGAAAATAAAAGTAGATCGGATAAACCTTGCCGGCGCAAGGCATCGTCATGGACGCCAAAATAACTGTGCAAGGCGCCAACATTACAGTGCCTTGCACTGTCTGGGGCGCTGATGTTGATGCCCTGGATAGTGCCTTGCATTGTCTATGGCCGTGACTTTTCAATGCCTCGCACTGACTAAGGCTATAAGATGTGCCTCCCATAAACTTTGTCGATTCTATTGAATTTTATGCACCTCACTCTCGGTCTTGATTCTAAAACAATTGTTTCCAACCATACTCATCCCGATAGGACTTCACATGTCTAAAAGGTCACATTAATACTCATTTAATGTATCCGTAACTAATCTGGGTTTACGGAGTGTTACATTACAATTGTTTTACAGCCCAAATTTATGTCCGGAAGAGGAGGATTGGATCCCAAGAGACATCCTTTGCAGAAGGTCCTAATCAGTCCACTTTTGGACCCATTTGGCACTTAAAATGTGTCCAAACTTGTAGCCCAATAAGTCCTACATAAAGCAACGTTTTTATAACATAAAAAGTACTTACTTTATGTCCAAGAAGGGTACAATAGGCGTGCTAGAAGTTGAGTGCAAGTTGGTGCCAAGTTGCTTGAAAGTTGCCTTCAAGATTTCCAAGATTTCCAAGATCATATTCAAGATTGGTTTGGGACTTTCAAGATCCTATCCTAATTGATTTTAACTTACTTCCATATATTTTGGTACTAGATTTATTGCTTTCCTAGGTAGTTAAGCTTATGCTTTCCTGTTCCTAAGATTGTTGGAGTTACTTTCCAAGATTGACTTGGTTTTTGTTTCCTAGTGTTTTTCCTTTTCCTAAGGTAGTTGGACTTGTTGTCCAATAGCTTAGGACTTTATTTCCTTGTTTGTTTAGCCTTAATTTCGTGACCCCCTCTTACCTATATAAAGGGGTGTCTTCATTGTTTTTAAACATAGATCATGACAGATTATTATCAATAAAAATTGTGAGATTCTTCTTGCACTCTTGTGTGTGGCTACTCTTGGATTTATCCTTCAACCTTCAAGGCCCAACTTAAGGTGGTAAGATGAATTCTACGAAATCTTAGATCACTTCTAGGTATTCAAGAAAGGTGATAAGTTTAAGCTTATTGTTGTTCTTGCTATTCTAAAGGGCCGGGTTTCACAATCTATCTCTTGTTTTTAATTCTCTATCAATGGCGATTAGTTCTTCGTTAGCTAATTGTTGTTGTTACGTAACAACTTCAAGAATAGACTTCTTGAATTCAAGAAACTCTTTCTTGAATTCAATCTATCTTTAATTTATGTCTTCTTTTTCATTTCTCTACTTTCTTTTAGCTTCCGAACGTTTCTTGATTTTTTTGTTTTCCTTTGGTAGTTCTTGAACCCCTACCTTGTTGTTATCACCTAACCATAACACATACTTCCAGCTGGCCAACTTTGGCCATATATTCATAGTCTGCGACCAAGAAAAAATATGCCTCTAAGATTCCCATTATCCAAATCACAAGCATACAAAAATCTCCACATCCGATCCCGACTCGATCACTCAAGTGACTGACACAACTCTCATGCACAATCATCTTACTAGAATTAATTCCATAATCTTTCCGTGCCACATAGCAAAAATCAGGACAACAGCAGTCGGTCAACCAGGCGAGTATCGCAATACCAGTAAAGCATCCACAAGACAAAACACAGTGCGCCTTCTGAAATGTGCGCCCTTATCATGCAATACCATGTGGTACTAGCATTCATCTAAATATATGAAATAGTCTATACTATCTAAAATTCATGACCTTCCTTCCAAAACTGAACCACAACCTAGTACTTGGAATCCTCAATCCCACTTGACGTACCGCATCTATCATGCCATCATATGAAATTACGACAACCCCATTATCAACTCTTAGTCATAAATAGAATATACACTCGATCAGTTGGAAATCTTCCACTTGAACCCATCCAGGAGAAAATCACAATATGCAACATATTGATGCCGGTAGAAAATATCTATCTCAAACTGTGGTAAAAATCATCGAGAACTCTACGAAACCCATTTGCACATAACCAAGCCATCATAACTTGATTCCTCTAACTCAACCAAGTCACACAGGTCGCCAAAACTCAAGAATATTGCCACAAAACACTGGTAAAGCCTCACCACCTATTAAGAACCAAAAGAACCGGTCACGCCATTACCATACTGATCCAACCTACTACTAAGTTGTCCTATTTTCTCTGAATTCCTTCTGAGTTGCATCAACTTAACATTCCTCCTTGCAAAAACACCATGATCCTATACCAAAGCGCGCGACAAGAGATCCTAGCATGAAACCACATCGTCCTAAGCCCATAAGCCATTGTATTCCCTCTTTAACATCCAATAATACCACAACCAAAATGCCCACTTTGAAGAGACCTTATGTGAATCAAACACAGTTTCCTTAACCTCTCTGATACTGAAATGTAGAACCCATAATGATATAGAAATACCGCGAGTCCCAACACCATCAATACAATCTCAGACCTTGGCCTTTTACAAATATGGAAATTCCTCAAATACCACATATGAATCTTAAACTCGTCAGAACCTTCATGAGAGCCATCCACCCTATTAAAATCTCGACGCATCGCCCAAATGAGCCGAACGACCTGTGCTCTATTAGCATACCAACGCCCAAAGAAGTAATCCACACCTCTAAGCAACCGAGTGAATCCCTTTTCTTAGTTCCTTAAATCCATCATGAACAGTAAACCTAACCATTCTAAGACTTTCATATATCCATAAGGTGTAATACATCATGCATCCAGAAATTTCCTTGCTTAAGTCATTCTCAAAACCAACCTCTACAAGTCATAACCGATCCACAAGTATGCCTTAGATCGAAATCAATACAACACATAACCATGCAATCAAATCATCGATAGCAGACTCCCCCACTTTGTTCAAAGCCATAGAAAAAAACACCTGATAACTCATAATACCTATACTCTGTTACTGCCATAATCCCGCACTGAGATTCAACTAAATCCTTCATAAGCTCATGCAACACAAACCATAAAATACCTCAAATCATTTGCTAAGCTTGCATTCATCCTCGTGACAGTCAAGTCGACTCTCTCAATCGATCCAAACTCAAATCGCAACACATATAACCCACTGATAGAAATAAACTCTCCACACAATATCATAAGGATCACACATCCGTAGACCACCCCGCAGGAGATAACCTACCTACTTAGCCTAACATTGCTCAAGTCATTCTCAAAACCAACCTTTGCAAGTCATAACCGATCCACAAGTATACCTTAGACCGAAATCAATACAACACATAACCATGCAATCAAATCGTCGATAGCAGACTCCCCCACTTTGTTCAAAGCCATAGAAAAAAACACCTGATAACTCATAATACCTATACTCTGTTACTGCCATAATCCCGCACTGAGATTCAACTAAATCCTTCATAAGCTCATGCAACACAAACCATAAAATACCTCAAATCATTTGCTAAGCTTGCATTCATCCTCGTGACAGTCAAGTCGACTCTCTCAATCGATCCAAACTCAAATCGCAACACATATAACCCACTGATAGAAATAAACTCTCCACACAATATCATAAGGATCACACATCCGTAGACCACCCCACAGGAGATAACCTACCTACTTAGCCTAACATTGCTCAAGTCATTCTCAAAACCAACCTTTGCAAGTCATAACCGATCCACAAGTATACCTTAGACCGAAATCAATACAACACATAACCATGCAATCAAATCGTCGATAGCAGACTCCCCCACTTTGTTCAAAGCCATAGAAAAAAACACCTGATAACTCATAATACCTATACTCTGTTACTGCCATAATCCCGCACTGAGATTCAACTAAATCCTTCATAAGCTCATGCAACACAAACCATAAAATACCTCAAATCATTTGCTAAGCTTGCATTCATCCTCGTGACAGTCAAGTCGACTCTCTCAATCGATCCAAACTCAAATCGCAACACATATAACCCACTGATAGAAAGAAACTCTCCACACAATATCATAAGGATCACACATCCATAGACCACCCCACAGGAGATAACCCACCTGCTTAGCCTAACCTTGCTTAAGTCATTCTCAAAACCAACCTCTGCAAGTCATAACCGATCCACAAGTATTCCTTAGACCGAAATCAATACAACACATAACCATGCAATAAAATCGTCGATAGCAGACTCCCCCACTTTGTTCAAAGCCATTGGAAAAAATACCTGATAACTCATAATACCGATACTCTGTTACTGCCATAATCCCGCACTAAGATTCAACTAAATCCTTCATAAGCTCATGCAACACAAACCATAAAATACCTCAAATCATCTGCTAAGCTTGCATTCATCCTCGTGACAGTCAAGTCGACTCTCTCAATCGATCCAAACTCAAATCACAACACATATAACCCACTGATAGAAAGAAACTCTCCACACAATATCATAAGGATCACAAATCCGTAGACCACCCCACAGGAGATAACCCACCTGCTTAGCCTAAAATTGGCATTTCACTATGCCCTACCATGGCCATAACCACCATGCAATCACTTAATCATCCCGAGTCTAAACTCGTCAACAAGACATAAGAATCTACTTCATTCCACATGTACATCTGAAAGACATCTCAACATTCTCACAACTCAGAACTGTACAACACATCATGATAGAAATCGAGCACCCTGGTCCTTTTCACATCCCAAGCAAACTATTCTCGTCACATCCAAGCCATCTGAACACATTCCGCAGTCACATCACACTCATCATATAACTATCCAACCACTCACCAATCCATAAGCCCCACTCCTAGCGACACTATCGGATATAGAAGTCCAAAAGCACATACTTACACAACTGAAACCATCGAGCCCCAAGCTGCGGTCAAAACATGGCCTCAAGTCCTCCAGAATGGCCCAAAACCACCACACCGAGTGCACATCTTGCACCTTATCCATGGAATCGCAAGCCATCGATTCACAACTAATATAGCGCTCAACACAACACATGAGTGAGTGGAAGGAATTCAAAGATATACGCTTCAAGATGAATCAATGCCACATGATAAGGAATGAATGATGTGAAGTTTTATCCTAGATGCATTGTAGCCTCTCGAAGATAGGTATGGACGTCATCATACCGATCTGTAAGACTCTACTAGACATTTGGTCATGACTCGTAGAACCTATGAACCTAGAGCTCAGATACCAACTTGTAACAACCCAAAATCAACCCAACCCGCTAGGTAAGCAAAATAACATTAAATATAATTTAATAATAAATTACGAGTCATAAGTGAAATAACTGAGTCTTTATACAACTCCTCAAGGACTGGTAGTACAAGTCATGAGCCACTAAGACTTAGATGTACAAACTGAAATGAGAAATGATACAACATCTATTTGAAATGTATATGAACAGAATCTCAAATCTAAAACTACCAAGAACTAGTGGTAGTAAAATCTGGAACGCGGTACATCTGCAATGCCAGCTCCCGCCATTCACAGCAACATCAACTCCAAAATCTGCACGCAAGGTGCATAAGTGTAGTATGAGTACTACCGACCCCATGTACTTAGTAAGTAACTTAACTAACCTTGGCTAGATAAAAGAAGCATGATTTATAAATGATACTCACTAACACATGTATAGTTCATAATTTCAACAAGTATAGAACATATATGTGATCAAATCAGGAAATCTCAGGTAAAACCACTTTGATGCTCATAATTCTTTATTTTAAAGTGTTCTACTCAGTCAACAATCCATCTTTTAAAGAAGATATACATGTAAATCAGGTAAACAGTCAAGGAAATTGTAAGTAAAGATGAAATCTAATAACCAAATATCAGTCTGTTGCGTCGCGCAACCCAATCCAATAACTATAAGCCAATAAGGCCTGTTGCAGCGTGCAACCCGATCCAATAATAGTAACTAGCTCTCCCAGAGTTCATATCAACCAGAAACCAGTTAGTTTCTCACAATCCGCGTGTACACCATCAAGAGAGAAACATGAGAGGGTGACCCTAGGGGGATGGATCTGTATCCATACGCAAGCACGACCAATTCAATGTACTACAAGCCCGGCGTGGTCACATGCTCAATATCATAAACCGCCTGGTGTGGTCACAGGGTGAATATCAACCGCACTAACAACTCATGTGTTGCACAGACAATTCACGCGCTATAATATCAGTATCTGGATCCACACGGATAACTCATGTGATGCATAAAAACCTCACGTGCCGATACTCACAATCCGTCCCGCGTGGTCACAGGCTCAACATCACAATCCGCCCAGCGTGGTCACATGCATAACAACACAATCCGCTCGGCAGTGGTCACAGACATAACAACACAACCCTCCCGGCGTGGTCACAGGTATAACAACACAATCCACCTGGCATGGTCACATGCATAACAATACAATCCGCCGGCGTGGTCATAAGCATCTAGTCCAAATCATATAACACATAAGCAAATATACAAGAATACATGTATAAGATCAACGAATATCAGATTTCATGCTCCTGGACTGGTATAAGTGATATGCTAAAGTATATGTATGTGCAAAGCGTGCTATCATAGCTCAAATTTTTAATTTCATCATAGAAATAACAATTTCCAAGTTTATCAAGGGAATTAGCCTCTTCGTAACCTCAAACATGGTTCAAATAGATCACAAAAATATTACAAATATGAGAACATTATAGCTTAAAGCTTAACAGTTAATTCTAGGCATATCAAGCCTAAGCACTACCTCGAGCATGAAAACATACCCTGGTATTCGCACATGGACTCAAACCTCACACATATGGGCTCCCATAGCACGCAGCTATCACAAATAATTCAGGCTACTAGTGCACCAACCAAGTTTATATAAGATACTTACCTCAAACAAGCCAAAACAAATATCGAGCAAGCCAAACTACACTCTAGAAATGCCATCCCGCGCGTATCAACCTCTGAACGGCTCGAAAATAGCCAAAAGCAACTCAAATACATAAAATAATGCAAAAGGAAACCAACCCAAATGATAAAGGTTGAATCTTCAATCAATAACTCAATGTCAACCGAAAAGTCAAACCCAGGACCGCATCTCGGAACCCGACAAAACTCACAAATTTAGACAATCCATTCAATTACGAGTCCAAAAATACTAATTTCACTCAAATCCGACTCAGAATCGATGTTCAAAACTCAAAAATTCACTTTAGGAATGTTTAGACAAAAACCCCCAATTTCTCTTTAAAATTCATAATCCAAATGCCAAAATCGAAGATAGATTCATGAAATATAATCAAAACCGAGTAGGAAATACTTACCCAAATCCATGTGGTGAAAATTGCCCAAATTTGTGCTCCCCAGCTCAAAACGTGATAAAATGAGCTTAAGGTCCGAAATAGAGTACTTTATATCACTGCTCCAGCAATACCCATCGCGATCGCGGGATTTCCTTCGCGACTGCGAAGAACAAATGCTACTGCCACCAAAAATCTCTACGCGTTCGCAATACTGGTCACGCGAATGTGATGACCACAGACACCAAGGCTTAACGAACTCGATAAGAGGTACACGAACGCAATTAAGGATCCACCAGCTCCCAGCTCTCCTTCACGACTCAACGCGAACGCAGTAATACAATGCGACCGTGATGACCAATCCTCTCAAAGCTACACAAACGCAGCGACTAGTCCGCGAATGCGATGAAGAAATTACCCAACTCCAGATTTCCTCTTTGTGATTGAGAGCCTAGATCCACGATCATAGTGCTCTGCAGACACACCAGCAATCAGTAATACAAAAACCATCCGAAATGATACAAACCACGTCCGAAACTCACCCGAGACCCTCGAGACCCCGTCCGAACATACCAATAAGTTCTAAAACATAACACGGACCTACTAGAGGCCTCAAATCACACATAACAACATCAAAATCATGAATCACACCTCAAATCAAACTTTATAAACTTTCAACTTCCAAAAACTCGTGTCGAACCATATCAAATCAACCAGGAATGACCTTAAATTTTGCACACAAGTCCCAAATGATATAACGAATCTATTCCAATTCCCGGAACCACAATCCAAACCTGATATCATCAAAGTCAACTCCTGGTCAAACTTATGAATTTCCAAACCTTTAAATTGCCAACTTTCGCCAATTAACGCCAAAACCTTCAAGAAACATCCAGATGCAAATCCAGGCATACACCCAAGTCCAAAATCACAATCCAAACCTAACGGAACCATCAAAACTCCGATCCAGGATCAAATACACAATAGTCAAACTTGGTCAACTCTTCCAACTTAAAGCTTCTAACATGAGATTCATTCTTCCAAATTAATTCCTAATCACCTGAAAACCAAAACCGACGATTCACATAAGTCATAATCATTATATGAAGCTACTCAAGTTTTTAAATAGTTGAACAGAAGGCAAATACTCAAAATGATCGGTTGGATTATTACATTCTTGATACTTACTCTTTACACGTTGTCCCATACTCATACTACACTTATGCATATTTCTTATAGATCAAGGTATTGGAGGCAACAAACTTCGAGAGTGAGTGTATACGCTGTTCGCGAGGATTCAAGGTAGTGCTGCATGACCATCACAGTCCCTTGGAGTCCCATCCTTTATGTTGATACTGTTATTTTCACATTCAAAGAGTATTGTATTTGAAACGTCTTTATGTATTCGGTTTAGATCTCATAACTTTGTACTACCTGATTTTTGTGAGTTGTATTGCGCAGTGCCCTTTTTAGCTTATGTTCTCACTATTTCCCGCTGATTATGTTAATTCAAACTTATTATATCATGTTCTGATGATTTAATGTTGTTAATTTGATTGTCTCCCTAGCCTGGAAGGTTAGGTTCCATCATGAACCATTTCATAGGATTTGGGTCTTGACAAGTTTTTATCAGAGCCCTAGGTTTATAGGTTCTACGAGTCATGAGAAAGTTTAGTAGAGTCTTGCAGATCATTATAGAGACGTCTATACTTATCTTCGAGAGGCTACCGAATTGTTAGGAAACTTCATTTTTATTATTTATCATGCATATTTGTTTATTCCCAAGTTCGAATCATTACTCTTCTATTCTCATATATGGCGAGGACACATTCTATTGGTTTAGCCGAGCAAGCACCAGTGCCCCATGTAAGAGCCACGATAGTCTAGGGCCGAGGTGGAAAACGCACTACAGCTAGAGCCCCTGCTAGATAGCAGCCGTGGAGCTAACATTAGCTCCAGCTAAGGAGTAAGAGCCTGGACATGTTGAGAATGCACATGAGAGGCCTATTGCTATGACAGGACTTCAGGAGATTCTAGCTCACTTCATAGGTATGTTTGAGTGTTTGGCCCAGGCAGGGTTGATTTTTGTTGCACCAGCTACTTCAACTCCCGCCGCGCATACATTAGAGCAGAGGTCTCATGTTTACTCGACACCAGGTGTTCTACCAGTGCAGCCAGTCATTGTTGTTCAGCATGAGGTATCGTGTCTACTGAGGAGCAAAAGAGGTTGGAGTGGTTTCAAAGACTTCGTCCTCCCTTTTTAGTGGAGGGGCTTCTAAGGGTGCACATGGTTTCTTAGATACACATGGTTTCTTTGGGTGGGGTGGAGTCAAATGGGGTCGACTTTAACACTTTTTAGTTGGCGGGCCCAGCATATAGGCTGTGGCAGACTTATGAGGCGAGTAGTCCAGCGGGCCGAGCACCACTTACATGGTCCGAGTTCTACAACTTTTCTTGGGGGAGTTTATCCCATAGACCCACAGAGACGAGTTGTGCAGTGAGTTTGAGAATTTATGCCAGGAGGATATGACTGTGACTCAACATGCTATGAGGTTGTCAGAGTTATCCCGCTATGCAGCTCATTTGGTTTCTACTTAGAGGGAGAAAGTCCCTAGATTTGTTGAGGGACTCACCTACAACCTTAGATTTAGGATGGAACGGGAGTTGGATACTGGATTTCACTAGGTTCTGGCGATTGCTAGGAGTTTAGAGAGTATCCATAGGTAGGAGAAGGATGATAGGAAGCAAACAATCCTCGTGGTTCTGGAGGAGCTTCTACTCTACGGCCAAGGCTCGACATGGTACAGGTCATTTCAGTCGACCAGTTCAGTCTGCACTACAAGTTTCACCTAGTGCACCAGATAGCAATGGATTTTAGAGCACTCGTACCGGACAGTCATCCTTCAATGCACCTTCTGCATGGGTTCCTACAATGGTTATTCTAGTCGTTTGGGTCAAAATAGAGGTTGTTTTAGATGTGGTGATACTGGGCACATTCTGAGAGATTGTCCCAGGATTAGGATGGGTGTACCTCAGCAGGGTATTCAGGCTATGACTACCACTCCAGATGCTACTCCACCTGCACAACTAGCTAGAGGTGAAGGACAAGTGGGTAGAGGTCGTCCCAGAGGGGGATTTCAGGCCCGTTGTTATGCTTCCCCTGGTAGGACTACGGCAGTCGCATCAGATGCAGTCATTATAGGTATTATTCTAGTTTGTTATAGAGATGTTTTAATGTTATTTGATCCAGGTTCTACTTATTCGTATATGTAATCTTACTTTGCTTCATATTTAGATATGTCTCGTGATTCTTCGGATTCTAATGTTTATGTGTCTACACTCGTTGGGGATTCTATTGTGGTGGACCGTGTCTACCATTCTTGTGTGATTTCTATTAGGGGCTGTGAGACTAGGGTTGATCTTCTTTTGCTTAATATGGTGGATTTTGATGTAATTTATGGTATGAATTGGTTATCTCTGTACCATGTTATTCTTCATTGTCACGCTAAGACCGTGACGTTGGCTATGCCAGGGTCGCAGAGGTTGGAATGGAGTGGTTCCTTGGGTTATATTCCTAATAGAGTGGGTTCCTTTCTGAAGGGTCAACGGATGGTTGAGAAGGGGTGTTTTGCATACTTAGCATTTGTTAGGGTTGTCAGTGATGATACTCTTACAGTTGATTTCATCTCGGTAGTGTGAGAGTTTCTAGATGTGTTCCCTATAGACTTACTAGGTATACCACCTGATATGGATATTGATTTTGGTATTGACTTGGCACCAGGCACTCAACCCATATCTAATTTACCATATCGCATAGCTCTAGCAGTGATGAAAGAGTTGAAGGAACAGTTGCAGGAATTTCAAGATAAAGTTTTCATCTGGCCGTATGTGTCACCTTGGGATGCGACAACTCAATTTGTGAATAACAAGGATGATACCATGAGTATGTTCATTGGACAAGCTATTAAACAAAGTTACCATCAAGAATAAGTATCCACTACCTCGTATTGATGATTTAATTGATTAGCTTCAAGGTTCTATGGTGTTCTCCAAGATTGAGTTGAGAACGGGGTAACATCAGTTGAAGAACATGTCTTTGGACATACCTAAGACCACATTTAGGATCTGTTATGGGCATTATAAGTTCTTGGTGATGTCTTTTGGTCTGACTAATGCCCGAGCAACCTTCATGCATTTGATGAACAATGTGTTCTAGCCTTATTTGGATTCCTTTATCATTGTATTCATTGATGACATGCTGGTATATTGCCGTAGTAGGGAGCAACAAGTGCAACATTTGAGGACGATGCTTCATGTTTTAAGAGAGAAGAAGTTATATTCCAAGTTCTTTAAGTGTGAGTGTTGGTTGGATTCGATGGCATTCTTGGGCCACGAGGTGTCTAGTGAGGGGATTAAGGTGGATCCGCAGAAGATTGAGGCAGTTCAGAGTTGGCCCAGACCGTCTACCATTATAGAGATTCGGAGTTTCCTGGGTTTGGCTGTGTATTATCGCCGCTTTGTAGAGGGTTTTTATCCATTTCAGCCCCATTAACTAAGTTTACTCAGAAAGGTGTTCCATTCAGGTGGTCAAATGAGTATGAAGAAAGCTTTCAAAATGTTACACCCTATATTTTTGTACGTAAAAATGCGTCGTAAGCAAACTAATGTAGGACCAAAAATGAGATAATATTTAAAAGTATATAAAGTAAGTTAATCATATTACCTATGAGGTTACAAATATTGAAGATCATGAACAACAAGTACAAAGAGGGTTGGACAGTTCAGAAGCTAAAGCAATTGAATAAAACAATGTTTTGTCGAAAGTCGACAAGTTGGGAATGTTATAACATGTACCTTTGGGGTGAGACTAGGGTTATTAACATGATAAGGAGATTATGTTATGATTTATATTAGTCGTATGACATCCGTGTGTTATGTTTTAGTGTCAAGCGAGTTGTGGAACAAAAGTCGATGAAAGTCATCACAAGTTACACTCATAAGTTTTACTGAAATTTTGGGTCAAATGTATGCGTCTATTTTCTAATGCATTAAACCGTTTGTCAATAAGACATTGGAGTAGAAAGATATGGGCATTTGTGCGATACTGCGCAAGCTGCTAGGTGACAAGTAGGTGTGTCACCTACTTGCTTAAATGAAAGCCCAAAAATGGGCCATTTCGGGTCGTCCAAAGAGGCCTTTTAAGGGCCTATTTTCTTCATATATTAGACTTAAAATATAGCATAATAACCATACATAAGCTCTGCAAATAATCCTCCCAAAAATTTCCCACAAACCCTAATTGATTTTCTCTCCCTTTCAAGTTCTAATTGGAGGTAAAACCTAGAGTTTGAAGAACCAAGATAAGAGCTGAGTTATCCAACAAATAAGGTGAGTTTACTGCTCTCTTTCATCCAATTTTTCTTCTGTAAATTCATGGTAAGTCGTTCTATACTTGTAAGAACTCACGGGACGGTGATCGGAAGCCGTGAGTTCGAGTTATTCACTTGTAGCGGACTGTTTTGTGGACTGTTTTGTGTTGCTGTTGGGCTGCGTGTTTTACTACTATTTTGTGGAGTTTTGGAGGAGGAAGGGGGTTTATAAACACCATATAAATGTAGGGTGGTTGGCTGATCGTTCGTCATAACATTTTCGGGTCGTTTGACACTACTACAGTGGTCGTTTTGTGTACGAAGAGATTGGGGTGTGTTGGGCTGTTTTGTAGTATTTGATGGTGTATATAGGGCTGGAAAATGATGTATATATGTTGTTATTGTTCTGTTCTTGTATTGTTGGTGTTATCTTGAATTTGGAGGAAGTAAGGATTATAGGGGAGATGCTGCCCGTTTTAATACAAAATAGGTTTGTCGTTCGTTGTGCGATAGTTGTACCTTTCGTAACTTAACGATAGTATTATTATCATTCTTGTAGATTAAGGTGCGAAGAGGTGAGTTCAACTTGGTGATTGGAAAGATTGTGATAAGGTATGTTAAGGCTAAGCCTTCCTTCATTTTGGCATGATCTCGTAGCTACATGTGTTAGTAATGAGACAAAAAGAGAAGTTCATATTCATGAATTTATTCACACTATTCTAGTCTCATAAGTTACAATATTATTCCTTATCGAGATTCTATATTCAATTTAGTATTGTCTTCTTCCAGTCAAGAGAGCAGCAAGCCTATATATACAGTATTACAGTATTTTCATTACCATCGAGCTATAATCGATGGGCAGGCCCCTATTGGGCAACCTCTGATCAGATGGAAAGTTATATACCGAACCTACTGTGGCCGAGCGCCTATGAGCGAGCCCAGCATGGTCGAGATACATAGCCTAGTATGGCCGAGCGCCTATGAGCGAGCCTACTACGGCAGAGCAGTTATATATACCGAGCCTTATAAGGCCGTACAATTATTTTACTTACTATATTGAAGGAGTTGAGTCAGTATCAACGGGTAAGTATATCTCCAGATCATCTTTGACTCCCAATTATTTTCAGTTATTATATTATCAGTTCAGTTTCAACTTTCAGTTATGTTATCGCCTTATATACTCGGTACATTATTTCGTACTGACGTCCCTTTTTCGGGGACACTGCATTTCATGCATGCAGGTTCAGATAGACAGACGAGTAGATCTCCTCAGTAGGTGTTTCCCGAGTTCAGCCTGATCGGTAAGCTCCACATCTTTCGGAGTTGCCAGGTCTAGAGTGTTGTGTACATTTTATGTATATCTGTATATATATTATGGGTAGGTCGGGGCCCTGTTCCGATCATAGTACATCTATCAGTAGAGGCTTGTAGACATATCCTGTTGGTTAGTGCAGTAGGTTGGGTTTGTAGGCCTGGTATGTATAATTTGGTGGTTTGTCAGTTGTAGTAGCTATGACGGCCTTTTCAGCCTAGCTTTATATTGATGTTTAGTTAGCGCTAGTTTCCATTCAGTTTTATATTTTGCTTCGCAAATTGTCTTGCAAGGTGGCCCCATGGCCAAAGTATGACATTATGTATTCAGAGTCCCTTAGTCGCAATTTGGTACGCCAGGTTAGGTGAGGCACCGGGTGCTTGTCTCGCTCCTAGGTTCGGGGCGTGACAAACTTGGTATCAGAGCAGTTCTGTCCTAGGAAGTCTACAAGCCGTGTCTAGTAGGGTCTTGTTTATAGATGTGTTGTGCACCATATTATATAAGCAGGGAACTACAGGGCATTTAGGAGTTGGTTACCCTTCTTTGAAATCTAAATCGTGCTATAGAACTGAGTTATAGGAAATTTGAATTAAACTTATGTGTTGGTGTTTGCATGCACAGATGACGGTGACTAGGAAGACTACGGCTAGCCAGAGGAGAGATACAGCAGTAGGTGAGGGGACCAGCAGGGTACCCCCAGTAGATGGGGCCCAGTCTGAGGCTCAAGGTGAGACCCCTACTCAGCCATTACCGGCTCCTCCACCAACTACGGAGATTCCTAGGGAAACCGCACATCCAGTTCCCCCTCCACTTCCATCAGATCGGGACTTAAGGAGTGCGGTGCATTTGTTGACACAGTTGGTAGCTACCCAGCAACAGGCTAGGGCATCAGCTAGTGCAGGAACTTCTGAGGGGTCTGGGAGTTCAAGGGTCCGAGAGTTTATTGCTTTGAGTCCCCCAGAGTTCACGGGGACAGATCAGAGGGAGGACCCACAGGATTTCATAGATCAGCTTCACAGGATCTTTTGTGTTATGCATGCCACGGAGAAAGAGGCAGTTGAGCTAGCAGCTTTTCGACTCCGAGATATAGCCATCCTTTGGTATGAGGGATGGGAGAGGTCCAGGGGACGTGATGCACCTCCAGCTATTTGGGGGAATTTTTCAGATGCCTTCCTTGACCGGTACTTACCATGGGAGATCCGATAGGCTCGAGTCGATCATTTTCTTGCCCTCAAGCAGGGTAATATGAGTGTTCGAGAGTATAGTCTCCGTTTTGACTCATTGGCCAGATATGCACCATCCATAGTTGCTACTATGCGGGACAGGATTCACAGGTTTATAGCAGGGTTAGCCCCAGAGTTAACCGAGGCATGTGCCACCGCTGCATTGCAGGATAGTATGGATATCTCCCGGATTCAGGCATTCGCCCAGAATATAGAAAGGGGTAGGCGTCGGCAGCAGGGTACAGAAAGGGCTGAGCAAGGGCAACGTAAGAGGATGAGATTTCCCAGGTCTCAGGAGCAATATCAGGGTAGTTATAGGACCCAGTACTTCGGACGGCCACCTAGGCCTCCGCCACCTCAGTTACAGGGTTACAGGTATGACCGCTATAATCAGTCAGGACCAGGTGAGAGCTCACGGGCATCGGGTTTGCAGCGACAGCGAGGATCTGCGCAGACATGGTCATTTCCTCCACGGTGTGACATCTGTGGTAGAGGACACTTGGGCCAATGCCGAGCAGGTTCTGATGCTTGTTATACATGTGGGCGTCCAGGGCATATGATGCGAGATTGCCCAAATAGAGATTCGGGGGGAATGGCACAACCAGCGAGTTCAGCAACAGGATCATCTATGTCCGTGCATCCTTCAGGGCGCGAGTCTCAGTCTTCGGCTGGTAGAGGTCGGGGCAGAGGTAGAGGTTCCAGTTCAAGTGGTAATCAGAACCGTATCTATGCTTTAGCGGGTCGACAGGACCAGGAGTCTTCACCAGACGTTGTGACAGGTATATTAACCATTTGCTCTCACGATGCTTATGCTTTGATAGACCCAGGATCTACTTTATCGTATATTACCCCATTTGTCGCGAGGAAGTTTGGTATAGTGCCTGAAATACTAAGTGATCCTTTTGCGGTATCTACACCGGTCGGAGAATCGATTATTGCTAGACGGGTTTACCGAGGTTGTACGGTGACAATTTGTAGTCGTCAGACCTCAGCTGACCTAGTTGAGCTAGAGATGATGGATTTTGATGCTATCATGGGCATGGACTGGTTGGCAGCTTGCTATGCCACAGTTGATTGCCTAGCAAAGGCAGCCAGATTTCATTTTCCGGGTGAGCTAGTCCTTGAATGGGTAGGTAATACACCAACACCCAGAGGTAGGTTTATTTCCTATCTGAAGGCGAGGAAAATGATCGCAAAAAGGTGCATTTATCATATTGTGCGAGTTAGAGATGTAGATGCTGAGATACCTACACTTCAGTCTATTCCCGTAGTCAAAGAGTATGCAGATGTGTTTCCAGATGAGCTTCCAGGTATTCCTCCAGAGTGAGAGATTGATTTTAGCATCGATTTGCTTCCAGGAACTCAACCAATATCCGTCCCTCCGTATAGAATGGCACCTGGCGAATTGAAGGAGTTGAAGGAGCAGTTAAAAGATTTGCTGGAGAAAGGTTACATCAGGCCCATTACCTCACCTTGGGGTGCACCAGTACTATTTGTGCGGAAGAAAGATGGCTCGCTGAGGATGTGTATCGATTATAGGCAGCTGAACAAGGTAACTATTAAGAATAAGTATTCACTTCCAAGGATCGATGACTTGTTTGATCAGTTGCAGGGGGCTAGATGCTTTTCAAAGATAGATTTGAGGTCGGGGTACCACCAAGTCAGAGTTCGGGAAAAAGATATTCCGAAGACAGCCTTCAGGACCCGATATGGCCACTTCGAGTTCCTTGTCATGTCCTTCGGGTTGAGTAATGCACCTGCTGTATTTATGGACTTGATGAATAGCCTATTCCGACCATTTTTAGATCTGTTCGTGATAGTATTTATTGATGATATTCTGGTTTATTCCCGTTCAGAGGATGAGCATGCGGACCACCTACGAGCGGTACTCCAAACCCTCCGTGATCGTAAGTTGTATGCTAAGTTTTCTAAATGTGAGTTCTGGTTGAAGTCTGTAGCATTCTTGGGGCATATTGTATCAGATGAAGGGATAAAGGTGGACACTCAGAAGATTGAGGCCGTGAAATATTGGCCTAGCCCTGCCACTCCGACAGAGGTTCGTAGCTTTCTAGGCTTAGCAGGATACTATCGGAGGTTCGTAGAGGGTTTTTCTTCCCTTTCGGCACCATTGACGAAGTTGACACAGAAAGAAACTAAGTTTCAATGGACAGAGGCTTGTGAGCGGAGTTTCCAAGAGCTTAAGAACAGGTTGACCTCAGCTCCAGTTCTAACACTTCCAGAGGGTCTAGAGGGTTATGCCGTGTATTGTGATGCATCAGGTGTCGGGTTAGGATGTGTCCTGATGCAACATGGGAAGGTAATTGCATATGCTTCAAGGCAGTTGAGGAAGCACGAGAGGAATTATCTGACCCACGACCTCGAGTTAGCTGCGGTTGTCCATGCACTTAAGATATGGCGGCATTATTTATATGGTGTTCATGTTGATGTATTTACTGATCATAAAAACCTACAATATATCTTCAAGCAGAAAGAGTTGAATTTGCGACAGAGGCGATGGCTTGAGTTATTGAAAGATTACAATGTTAAAATTCTCTACCATCCAGGGAAAGCTAATGTTGTAGCAGATGCCTTATGTCGCCGATCTATGGGTAGCTTAGCACATGTAGAGCCCGAGAAAAGACAATTAGCTAGAGAGATTCATCAATTGGCTTCATTGGGGGTTCGGTTAGTAGATTCTGAGGATGGTGGAGTTGTACTCCAAAACACTGCAAAATCATCCCTCATAGCTGAAGTCAAGGAAAGGCAGTACGAGGACCCAGAGTAGGTCGAGTTGAGAGAGCGAGTTCCGCAGCAGAAGAAGCCATTGTTAGAGCTCAAGGGAGATGGGGTTCTCAGATACAGGGGTCGTTCGTGTGTTCCAGATGTAGCAGGGCTACGAGACAGGATTATGTCAGAGGCACATTATTCATGGTATTCCATCCATCCTAGATCGACGATGATGTATCATGATATTAAGGATGTGTACTGGTGGAACGATATGAAGAAGAACATTGCTGAGTTTGTCGCCCAATGTACTAGTTGCCAGCAAGTGAAGATAGAGCACCAGAAGCCTGGAGGGCTAATGCAGACTATAGAGATCCCGACATGGAAATGGGAGGAGATAAACATGGACTTTATCACGGGTTTACCTCGTTCTAATCGTAAGTTCGATTCCATATGGGTGATAGTCGATAGGCTCACGAAATCAGCTCACTTCCTACCGGTCAGATCTACATATACAGCAGAAGATTATGCAAAGTTATATATTAAGGAGATAGTGCGGCTACACGGAGTACCGGTTTCTATTATATCTGACCGTGGGGCTCAGTTTACAGCACATTTTTGGAGGTCATTTCAGAGAGGTCTAGGCACTCAGGTGAATCTCAGCACAGCTTTTCATCCACAGACTGATGGACAAGCCGAGCGCACAATTCAGACGCTCGAGGATATGTTACGAGTATGTGTGTTGGATTTTAAAAGAAGTTGGGATGAACATATACCTCTTATCGAGTTTGCATATAATAACAGTTACCACTCTAGTATCCAGATGGCTCCGTACGAGGCTTTGTATGGGCGTAAGTGCAGATCTCCTATAGGGTGGTTTGATGTTGGAGAATCTGGGTTACATGGGCCAGACCTGGTTCAGCAAGCCATAGAGAAAGTAAAGCTTATCTGGGAGCGACTGTTGACAGCTCAGAGTCGTCAGAAGTCATATTCTGACGTGCGGCGACGAGACTTAGAGTTCAGGATTAATGACTGGGTATTCTTAAAGGTATCACCTATGAAGGGCGTGATGAGGTTTGGCAAGAAAGGCAAGCTTAGCCCACGGTATATTGGGCCTTATAGGATCATTCGGAGAGTGGGCCAAGTAGCTTATGAGTTAGAGTTGCCCTCAGAATTGGAGTCTGTCCATCCGGTTTTTCACGTATCTATGCTACGGAAGTGCATTAGCGATCCTACCCGAGTGGTGCCCACAGATGATGTGCAGATTACAGAGGACTTGTCATACGAGGAAATTCCAATTGCCATCCTAGACCGACAAATCCGCAATCTATGAAATAAGGAGGTAGCTTCCGTAAAGGTTTTATGGAGGAGCAAGAACGTAGAAGAGATGATGTGGGAATCGGAGGAAGAAATGAAGTCTAAATACCCCCACCTATTTCAAACTGAAGATATGGTTCGAGATGGGACGCTACAACATAGCTCTATGTAGGCTAGCAGGTCATCAGGTAAGCTTTTATTTTTCACTTTCAATATTTATGATTTACGGTCGGTGAGGCAAATTGCTGCTATTTATAAAGATTAGCCATATGTGGTATGTATAGTATGTTTTTGGCTACGTGCAGGTTGGTTTTAACCTAGTGTACGAAGGATACTTTGGCAAAATTTTCCAAAGTCTCTAACAGTAAACATTCGAGGACGAATGTTCCCAAGGGGGGAATGATGTTACACCCTATATTTTTGTACGTAAAAATGCATCGTAAGCAAACTAATGTAGGACCAAAAATGAGATAATATTTAAAAGTATATAAAGTAAGTTAATCATGTTACCTATGAGGTTACAAATATTGAAGATCATGAACAACAAGTACAAAGAGGGTTGGACAGTTCAGAAGCTAAAGCAATTGAATAAAACAATGTTTCGTCGAAAGTCGACAAGTTGGGAATGTTATAACATGTACCTTTGGGGTGAGACTAGGGTGATTAACATGATAAAGAGATTATGTTATGATTTATATTAGTCGTATGACATCCGTGTGTTATGTTTTAGTGTCAAGCGAGTTGTGGAACAAAAGTTGATGAAAGTCATCACAAGTTACACTCATAAGTTTTACTGAAATTTTGGGTCAAATGTAACTGCGATTTTCTCCCAATATACTTAGAGTTATGGGGTTTTCCACCCATCAAATTAAATATCTATGAGTCTATTTTCTAACTCATTAAACCGTTTGTCAATACGACATTGGAGTAGAAAGATATGGGCATTTGTGCGATACTGCGCAAGCTGCTAGGTGACAAGTAGGTGTGTCACCTACTTGCTTAAATGAAAGCCCAAAAATGGGCCATTTCGGGTCGTCCAAAGAGGCCTTTTAAGGGCCTATTTTCTTCATATATTAGACTTAAAATATAGCATAATAACCAGACATAAGCTCTGCAAAGAATCCTCCCAAAATTTCCCACAAACCCTAATTGATTTTCTCTCCCTTTCAAGTTCTAATTGGAGGTAAATCCTAGAGTTTGAAGAACCAAGATAAGAGCTGAGTTATCCAACAAATAAGGTGAGTTTACTGCTCTCTTTCATCCAATTTTTCTTCTGTAAATTCATGGTAAGTCGTTCTATACTTGTAAGAACTCACGGGACGGTGATCGGAAGACGTGAGATCGAGTTATTCACTTGTAGCGGACTATTTTGTGTTGCTGTTGGGCTGCGTGTTTTACTACTATTTTGTGGAGTTTTGGAGGAGGAAGGGGGTTTATAAACACCATATAAATGTCGGGTGGTTGGCTGGTCATTCGTCATAACATTTTCGGGTCGTTTGACACTACTACGGTGGTCGTTTTGTGTACGAATAGATTGGGGTGTTTTGGGCTGTTTTGTAGTATTTGATGGTGTATACAGGGCTGGAAAATGATGTATATATGTTTTTATTGTTCTGTTCTTGTATTGTTGGTGTTATCTTGAATTTGGAGGAAGTAAGGATTATAGGGGAGATGCTGCCCGTTTTAATACAAAATAGGTTTGTCGTTCGTTGTGCGATAGTTGTACCTTTCGTAACTTAACGATAGTATTATTATCATTCTTGTAGATTAAGGTGCGAAGAGGTGAGTTCAACTTGGTGATTGGAAAGATTGTGATAAGGTATGTTAAGGCTAAGCCTTCCTTCATTTTGGCATGATCTCGTAGCTACATGTGTTAGTAATGAGACAAAAGAGAAGTTCATATTCATGAATTTATTCACACTATTCTAGTCTCATAAGTTACAATATTATTCCTTATCGAGATTCTATATTCAATTTAGTATTGTCTTCTTCCAGTCAAGAGAGCAGCAAGCCTATATATACAGTATTACAGTATTTTCATTACCATCGAGCTATAATCGATGGGCAGGCCCCTATTGGGCAACCTCTGATCAGATGGAAAGTTATATACTGAGCCTACTGTGGCCGAGCGCCCATGAACGAGCCCAGCATGGTCGAGATACATAGCCTAGTATGGCCGAGCGCCTATGAGCGAGCCTACTACGACAGAGCAGTTATATATACCGAGCTTTATAAGGTCGTACAATTATTTTACTTACTATATTGAAGGAGTTGAGTCAGTATCAACGGGTAAGTATATCTCCAGATCATCTTTGACTCCCAATTATTTTCAGTTATTATATTATCAGTTCAGTTTCAACTTTCAGTTATGTTATCGCCTTATATACTCGGTACATTATTTCGTACTGACGTCCCTTATCCGGGGACGCTGCATTTCATGCATGCAGGTTCAGATAGACAGACGAGTAGATCTCCTCAGTAGGTGTTTCCCGAGTTCAGCCTGATCGTTAAGCTCCACGTCTTTCGGAGTTGCTAGGTCTAGAGTGTTGTGTACATCTTATGTATATCTGTATATATATTATGGGTAGGTCGGGGCCCTGTTCCTATCATAGTACATCTATCAATAGAGGCTTGTAGACATATCCTGTTGGTTAGTGCAGTAGGTTGGGTTTGTAGGCCTGGTATGTATAATTTGGTGGTTTGTCAGCTGTAGTAGCTATGACGGCCTTTTCAGCCTAGCTTTATATTGATGTTTAGTTAGCGCTAGTTTCCATTTAGTTTTATATTTTGTTTCGCAAATTGTCTTGCAAGGTGGCCCCATGGCCAAAGTATGACATTATGTGTTCAGAGTCCCTTAGTCGCAATTTGGTACGCCAGGTTAGGTGAGGCACCGGGTGCTTGTCTCGCTCCTAGGTTTGGGGCGTGACACAAAAGAACAAGGATACCTTGACTACAGATCCAGTGTTGGTGTTGCCTTCAGGATTGGGGTCATATACAGTTTATTATGATGCTTTGCGTATTGGTCTCGGAGGTGTGTTAATGCAGGATGGTAGGGTGATTGCCTATGCTTCACGCTAGTTGAAGCCCCACAAGAAGAACTATCTGGTGCATGATTTGGAGTTAGCAGCTATTATGCACGCACTCAAGATTTGGAGGCATTACTTATATGGTGTGTCTTGTGAGGAGTATAAGGATCATTAAAGTATCCAACATCTGTTTAAACAGAAAGATTTGAATTTGAGGAAGTGGAGGTGGTTGGAGCTATTGAAGGATTAAAATATCACTGTTATCTATTATCCAGGAAAGATCAATGTAGTGGTAGACACCTTAAGTAGGAGTATGAGGCTTAGTATTCATTCCAGTTAGGGAGTGCCCTTTAGCTATGGATGTTCAGGAGTTGGCTAGCAGATTTGTGAGATTGGATATTTTAGAGCCGAGCAAAGTCCTTGCTTGTGTTATGTCTTGGCCATCCTTGTTTGAGCGCATTAAGGCTCATCAGTACGATGATCCCCACTTGATTATCCTTAGGGACAAGGTGCATGACGGTGATGCTAAGGAGGTGACTATTGGTGATGATGGGGTATTGTGACTTCGGAGTCGAGTTTGTGTTCCTAATGTCAATGGCTTGAGATAGTTGATTCTTGAAGAGGCTCTTAGTTCAAGGTGTTCCATTCATCCAAGTGCTATGAAGATCTATCGTGACTTGAAGCAGCATTATGGGTGAGGATGAAGAAGGACATTGTTTGACATGTTTCTAGGTGTTTTAATTGAAATCATGTCAAGTATGAGCATCACAAATCGGGTGGTTTGCTTTAGAAGATTGATACATCAGAGTATTAGTGGGAGTGCACTACTATAGATTTTGTGGTAGGGTTGCCACAGACCTTGAGGATGTTTGATGCAATTTGGGTCATTGTAGATTGGTTGACCAAGTCTTCACATTTAATTTCGGTCATTAATTCCTACACTTAGGAGCAGGTGGCTAGGATCTACATCAGGGAAATTATTTGCCTGCATGGTGTACCCATTTTTTTCATCTCAGACCACGACACTCAGTTTACTTTGCACTTTTGTAGGGCGGTGCAACATGAGTTGGTCATGCAGGTTGAGTTGAGTAATATATTTCACCCTCAGACGGACGGGCAGTCTGGGCAGAGCATTCAAACCTTGGAGGATATGTTTGGGGCATGCACTATTGGTTTCAGAGGTCAGTGGGACAAGTTTTTACCTCTAGCGGAGTTTTCCTACAACAATAGCTATTAGTCTAGTATCCATATGGCTCCATATGATGCCTTATATGGGAGCTGGCTTCGTTCTTTGGTTGGTTGGTTAGAGCCTGGAGATGCTAGGTTATTGGGCACATATTTGGTCCATGATGCTTTGGAGAAAGTGAAGTTGATTCAGGAGAGGTTTCGCACAGCTCAGTCCAGGCAGAAGATTTATGCAGACCGGAAGGTTCTTGATGTGGCTTTCATGGAGGGCAATAAGTTTCTTCTTAGAGTTTTGCCCATGAAGGATGTGATGAGGTTTGGGAAGAAGGGAAAGTGTAGCCCGAGGTATTTTGGTCCTTTTGAGGTGTTGGAGAGAGTTGGCGAGTTTGCTTATAGACTTTCTTTGCCTCCTAATCTTTTGGCAGTCCATATGGTATTCCATGTGTCTATGCTTCAGAAGTATCATGAAGATAAGTCCCATGATTTGAATATCAGCATAGTTCAGTTGGATGAAAATCTGGCTTATGAGGAGGAGTCGATGGCCTTTTTGGATCGGCAAATTCAGAAGCTTAGATCTAAAGATATTGCATCGGTGAGGTGTAGTGGAGAGGTCAACTAGACGAGGAGGCGACTTGAGAGACTGAGCATGATATGTAAAGTAGATATCCTCATCTTTTTGGAATTTTAGGTATGACTCTTAACTCGTTCAAGGACGAATATTTGTGTAAGAGGGGGAGAATGTAACCATCCGGCCTGTCGTTTTGTGTATTTAAGTTCCGTTTCCCCCTTTGATGCTTCCTATGTGCTTGGCTGTTGTTTTGTTACTTGCCAGTATGGTTTGTTTGGTCCTGCGAAGGTTTCATAGTGTATAGGAACACTTAGTTCTAATTTTGGAAGCTTAAGTTATAAGGGTTGATGATAACAACATGATAGGGGATTCAATAATTACTAAAGAAAATCAAGAAATCAAGAAATGTGCAGAAGCTAAAAGAAAATAGGGAAACGAAAAAGAAGACAAAAATTAAAGATAGATTAAATTCAAGAAAGAGTTTCTTGAATTCATTAAGTCTATTCTTGAAGTTGAATCCTAACAACAACAATTATCTAACGAAGAACTAATCGCCTTTGATAGAGACATAAAGACAAGAGATAGATTGTGAAACCCGACCCTTTAGAATAACAAGAACAACAATAAGCCTAAACTTATCACCTTTCTTAAATACCTGGAAGTGATCTAAGATTTCGAATAGGGTTTATTCTTACCACCTTAAGTTGAGTCTTGAAGGTTGAAGAATATATCAAGAGTAGCCCCCCTTATATAGATAGGAGGGTTCACGAAATTAAGACTAAAAGCAAGGAAATAAAGTCCTAAACTACTTTGGACAACAGGTCCAACTACCTTAGGAAAAGATAAATACTAGGAAGCAAAAACCAAGTCATTCTTGGAAAGTAATTAAAACAATCTTAGGAAAAGGAAAACATAATCTTAACTAACTAGGAAGCAATAAATATAGTCCCAAAATATATGGAAATAAGTCCCAAAACAATCTTGGATAAAATCTTGGAAATCTTGTGTAAGGCCCCGTAAAATTTCGAAAAGGAAAATAATGTATCATGGTGCCGGACTTTTTGGGTGGAACAATGCATTGAGGTGTAAAGGAAATGTTTTGGTAGATAAATGCATTTTTGCGGTCCATTATGCGGCCGCAAAATTACTCTGCGGGCCGCATAATGGCCGCATAGTGAGGTAGGTATGGGCTGGGTTGGATGCCAGTCTGCGATCGACTATGCGACCGCAGAACTGTTCTACAGTTCATGATGCGACTGCAGAACAGGTCTACGGGCCGCATAGTGACCGCAGACCCAGACAGATTTTTTCCAGTTTTTGGCACCAAATTGTGCGGCCAATATGCGGAACACATATCCATTCTGCGGTCGCATATCCTGTTCCGAAGCTTCATTTTTGGGTTTTTCTAACCCGACCCTACTTCGATTAAATAGCCGCAATGGACCATTTTTGAGCTAAAACCTGATAATTTGAGAGTGAGAGAGTGCCCTAGAGTGGGAGAGTGATATTCAACAAATTATACTTCAATTCTTGCTCAAATCTTTGAAGATTAATAAGGAAAACTCACTAGGTCTTCATCCTAGAGGTAAGATTCTACACCCTAACCCTCAAACTCGAATTTTATCTAGAATTGGGTAATTAGTAAAATTATTCTTGGGTATGGGACTTGGTTATTTTGCATGCATGTGTTATCAAAGGGTGTAGGAAAATTATTGAGCTAAAAAAATGGTAAAGAATGGGTTGTGGGGTGATGGAATCCTCCATAAAAGGACTTTGATACCTTAATGCACACCTAGTATTTCATAAAATGCTCAAATGAGCTAGAACCATGATCATCTTCCTAATTTTTGGTTCAATTTGTTATATTTCTAAAATAGATTGAAGTTTCTAAGAATTCCGGAATATTTTAGAGTTTAAGAAAGCTAAATTGAGGTATGTTGGCAAAACTCTTCTTTAAGAATTGGAACCCCAATATTCTTGTAAGTTCCAAGATATTTATTATAAGCTGAGTATTCTGAATAAGTTTTGTGACAAAGATATATGTTTAATTCGTGTTTCAAATGCTCTCATGTTAGTGTATTATAAATTGAGGATGTGTTCCAAACTATGGATTGTGTATCTACGTATTATGATTCCAAGTCGTGATTTCGTGTTTCAAATGCTCTCATAATATTGTATTATAAATTGAGGATGTGTTCCAAACTATGGATTGTGTATCTACGTGTTATGATTCCAAGTCGTGATTTATGTGGAAAACTATTTTGCCAAATTGTGTAGAGATTGTGATTGGGATTGCACCTCCACCCGCATATATTGAGGTCAGGCGGCATGGCCGCTTTCTGTAGGTATTGGTATCGTTGATGCACTTCCACCCGCATATATTGGGGTGAGGCGGCGGGGCCGCTTTGTGAGAAAATGGGTATTATGTTTACACCTCCACCCGCATACATTGGGGTGAGGCGACAGGGCCGCTTGAGTAGAGTTTTGGTATTGTGTTTACACCTCCACCCGCATACATTTGGGTGAGGCGACGGGGCCGCTTTGTGTGGAAACGGTTACAGAGGATCTCATCATGAATTCTATAAATGTTAATGACAACTCTTGATAAGCTTGCTTTGGTTTAAATGGCTATCTATGCTATTCTATTGTCACCTTGATTCATCATATTCATACTGTATTTTCGAGCTCTTAAATTGGTGTTTGATTTTCATACTAGTACTATTCGACATGTACTAACGTCCCTTTTGCCGGGGGCGCTACATCTTTAATGGATGCAGGTGGTTCCACAGCGGAATGCATTGATCAGTGATAGCGGTACACACTTTTCCCAGCTGACTTGGTGAGTCCCACTTCATTCTGTGGTTGTGCATCTTTTGTCCCGTGTGTATTATGTTTTGAGGTATAGCCCACACCTTCCAACTATCATTGTACTCTTCGGTATTTTTAGAGGCTCCGTAGACTAAGTGTGGGTTGTGTATGGGTGTTGGAAATGTTAAACAAGTTGTGTTGTGATTATATCACGTGTTCTACTTTGAACCATGAAGGCGTGTGTGTGTGTGTGTTTTGAGACTTATTAATGGAGTAACTAATTGTAATGAATTGGTATTGCAGACATGATCACTTTATTTTTTGAATAACGAAAACATATATTCTCTTTATTCATAAATGAGTTGAGTAGATGTAAATCTAATGGGCTTGCTCATCCGGGTTCACTCGGTTGAGCGCCGGCCGTGCTCCTCGATTTTGGGGCGTGGCAAACTTGGTATCAGAGCCTAAGGTTTTAAAGTGTCCTAGGATGTCTCGGAGCCGTGTCTAGTAGACTCCTCCTTATTGGTGTGTTGTCAACCACATCTATAAGTTTGAGGCTACTTGGGCATTTAGGAATAATAACCTTCTTTCATGTTCTCGATCGTGCGATAAAGCTGATTGTATGATTATTCCTCCTTTAACTCGTGCGTTGCTCTAATTTTCAGTACATGGCACCTAAGAAAAAGGCAAGAACTGGCCAAAGAGCCAATGTCACCCCGGGAGTGGCAGTTGATCCTATATTTGTTGATACGGGTGAGCATCCGAGGGGTGAGGATATTCCCCCAGTTACTACACTGCCTGATTCTACCACAACTATCCCTACGCCTACTGAAGGTGCAACGGTTCCTCCAACTGATATCCCAGTTCCACCTCGAGCTCCAGATTTCGATTTTGGTATGTCTAATGTTGATCATAGGGGAGCCATATAGATGTTGGCATAGATAGTGGTGTCACGCCCCAAACTCGGGGAGCGCGACCGTCGCTCAACTGAGTGAACCCGGTCGAGCAAGCCTATTAAACCTTTCCTACCCGACTCATTCATAATCCAAAAAGGGATCGCATCACTATTTGTAAAACAGGGGAGAGATTAGTTATATAAATATATAAACGTTGCTAGTTCATTTTTCCTTATATACATTATGTCATAGTTGAGTTCCCAAAATACAACTCGATCCAACGACCACCCAAACATACATACATGACCCACATAAATATCTACGGAGCCTCTAAAAGTACAAAAGAGCAACATGACAATGCCGGCAACAAGGCCTCGGCTATACCTCAAAATATGAAAACATATACAAAAGAAGGACTACATGACCCTTGGGAGAAACGGGGCTCACCAAGACTGCTGTGAGGAGAGAAAGAGAGCACCACTATTTGCGATCGGCACTATATGCGATCGGCACTATCTGCGATGGAACCACCTATATCCATTCAAAGATGTAGCGCCCCCGGCAAAAAGGGACGTTAGTACTGTCGAATAGTACTAGTATGTAAGGCAAACACCTATCTTAGTAGAATGAACAGTGAAACAAAGAGAAGGCAGACATAATAATCAATAAGAGCTTCATAGAAATACAAAGAAAACACCAAGTAAGGGTCACATAGTTTCCAATTCAATCTTTCCATCTTTTTAGATTAATAATCTTTAGTGCCAAAGCCACAACTCACAATGCCACCGTGTTTTTACACGGAGTCCGGCCTCGGCCCGACCGGCTAAGCCATCTCAAGTGAGACATATCCATATCCACAATGTAATCAATAATTTCAACACAAATGCCACCATGTGTACAGCATGGCGTCCAATCTCCGCCCGATCGGCTAAGCCATCTCACTTGAGACATAACCTCTTTCAATTGTTCACTAAATTCACATTTCTTTCCCATCTTTCGTTACATGGCACAAACAGCCTCATTTATTATGTAGTTCTTGGCACTTGGGAACATTTTAAAATTCAAGTCTTTTCCCTTTTTATCCGTTCAAATAACATCATCACAGAAGGCATTGCACACATAAGGGAAGAAGCTTGGAAACAACATAGTTACGTTCTCAAATAGCATGATGACATGGTAACCATCTAAAACAATTAGGGAACATGAATCTTTCAATCCAACACAGTAAGGCAAATAATTCTAGTATGATCAAGTTAGAACTTACACCCATCATTCGGACACCAGGAGTTCGATTCTAGGAAGAAGAGAGTTAGCCATACATACCTCAATTGCGATTCTATAGACTCTACAATTTTCCGGACCCCTTAGCAACCTCAATCTATTTTAGCAATATACAAATTGAACCCAAAATTAGGAAAACGTTCATGGTTCTAGCTCACATTCCCCCCACACTCTTTATCACACATGCATGCAAGATAAACCACCCTCATACCCATGAAGTATCACCCCTAGTACCCTATTATAGCCATGTTTGAAATTAAGGGCTGGGGTGATGAAGCCTTACCTTTTAGGATGAAGAATTTGGTGCTCTACTTGAATATTTCCAAAGATTTGAGTGATGGTTGAAGATCAATGTGATGAAAAATTAGGCCCTCCCTTAAGAACCCTCTCTCTCAATCTAGGAATATCAGAAATGATCTTCAAAATAGACTAAAGGGGTGTTTTAACGGAATGGGGGTCGGGTTTTAAATTAAGAAAAATGGTGCCCCGACAGAGGTCTGCGGTCGCATATGCGACCACATAATGGTTATGCGGTCCGCAAAGTGACCACAAAAATGGCCCTCAAGGGACTAAACTTTTGGCTCAGGTATGCGACCAGTATGTGGTCCGCATACTTGTTCTGCGGTCACATAATGCACCGAAGAACTCCCTCCACGGAAACCCAAGAGGAATTATGCGACTGATATGCGGTCCGCATATAGATTGTGTGGTCCGCATATCGATTATGCGGTCGCATAATCGACCGCAAAACTGACCTCAAATTGGCCAAACTTACTGCTTCACTTTGCGGCCATTATGCGGTCTGCAGAGTGATTATGTGGTCCGTAGAGTGATTATGCGGCCGCATAATTGACCGCAGAAATGCTTTCTTCTGCAAAACATTTTCCTCTACTATAGTAACGCAGGAATCTATCTTGGCACCACGAAACCCCGAGTTTTTGGTTAAGATTTTTACGGGTCCTTACAAGTGGCTTCTCAGGCCAGAGATTGAGTGTTGGGCCTACTCCTTCCAGTCTGCCAGGGGAACCTGCTAGTTTCAGGGTAAACAAGTTTCTTCAGTTAGATCCTTCAATATTTATGGGTACTGTTCCCGAGGAGCACCCCCAGGACTTTATTGATGAGATGCACAAGACTCTCCGGGTTATGCATGCTACATTGACGGAGGGAGTGGAGTTTGCCTCCTACCACCTAAAAGGGGTGGCCTATTCTTGGTTTGAGTTATGGGAGGAATCCCGTGAGGAGGGAAGCCCTCCGGAAAGGTGGGGTGAGTTCACCGATGCTTTTATGGATCATTTCTTGCCTGCCGAAACTAAGGCAGCCCGTGCCGCTGAGTTTGAAAGCCTGAAGCAGGGTAGTATGAATGTGTAGGAGTATCATATGGAGTTTGCGCGCCTGTCTAGGTATGCTATTCATATGTTGCCTACTATGGAGGCTAGAGTGCGCAGGTTTGTTCAGGGCCTTAGCCCCTTGGTTATTAACGAGGACACTACAGCTGCCTTGAATTCCGATACGAACTATTTAAGATGGTGGCATTTGCTCAAGCCACAAAGACCCGTAAATTGAAGAATAAAATGGAGCGTTAGAGTAGTAGCAAGGCCCTGTCTGCGAGCTACTTTGGTGGTTCTTCCGGTGGTGGTGGTGTTAGGTTGGCATTCTGGGGAGGGTCATCAGGACCATCTCAATCATTCGCTCAGTCTTCGATGAGTGCACAGTCATCTGGACCCAGTCAGGGCAATAGGGGACCCTACCAGCAGGGTCGGCCCTACAGAAGGTTTCAGCAGCGGAGGCTCCCATGCCCTATGTATGCGAGGATGGACTTTGGGGCTTGCTTCATGGACCTACCTATATGCTATGGGTGCGGTGTGAGAGGTCACATTCAGAGGGATTGCCGCTCATCCCGCCAAAATATGGGCAGAGGTACGGTGCAGCCATCTAATTCTGCAGCTACTATATCTACAACACCTCCAGCTCGAGGCACCCAAGCACCCGCAGGGCGTGGTGCAGCTAGGGGTGGTGCACAAAATTCGGGAGGGCCCAAATGATTTTATGCTATGCGGAGGCGTCGGGATTCAGAGGCTTCTCCAGATGTTGTCACAAGTATATTGTCTGTCCAATCACATGATGTATATGCTCTTATTGATCCCGGTTCCACTTTGTCATATGTCACTCCTTATGTTGCTATTGAATTTGGGATAGAACTGGAACAGCTTCATGAGTCGTTCTCTTTATCTACTCCGGTTGGTGAGTCTATTTTGGCCGCACGGGTTTATAGGGATTGTGTTGTCACGTTGCGTGGTCGGGACACCGTGACCGATCTTATTAAATTGAGAATGGTCGATTTTGATGTGATAATGGGTATGTATTGGATTTATTCATGTTTTGCCAAGCTTGATTGCCGAACGAGAACTGTTAGGTTCGAATTTCCAAATGAGCCAGTTATTGAGTGGAAGGGTGATGATGTAGTACAGAAGGGTAGGTTTATTTCTTACCTTAAGGCCACGAAAATGATCAACAAGGGGTATATTTATCATTTGGTCCGGGTTATGGACACCGATGCTGAGGCACCTACAATTGAGTCTGTGCCTGTTGTGAATGAATTTCTGGTCTTTTCGGATGAACTCCCTGGGATCCCACTAGACAGGGAGATTGACTTTGGGATTGATGTGATGCGAGACACGCATATTATATCTATTCCACTATACAGAATGGCACCGGCAGAATTGAAAGAGATTAAAGGAACAATTGAAAGATTTGTTAGAAAAGGGTTTTATCCGACTGAGTGTGTCGCCTTGGGGTGCACCGGTTCTTTTTGTAAGAAAGAAAGATGGGTCACTGAGAATGTGTATTGACTATCGGCAGCTTAACAAGGTCACAATCAAGAATAAGTACCCACTGCCAAGGATAGATAACTTGTTTGACTAATTCTAGAGTGCTAGGTATTTCTCCAAGATCGGTTTAAGATCCAGATATCACCAATTGAAGATCAGGGAGAAGGATGTTCCAAAATTAACTTTTAGAACCCGATATGGGCACTTTGAATTTTTGGTAATGTTTTTGGGCTAACAAATGCCCCAGCAGCTTTCATGAATCTTATGAATCGAGTCTTCGAGCCATTTCTTGACTCCTTTGTGATAGTGTTTATTGACGAAATCCTTGCATATTCACGCAACTGAGAGGATCATGCCGATCACCTCAGGGCAGTGTTGCAGACTCTGTATCAGCACCAGTTGTATGCGAAATTTTCAAAATGTGAATTTTGGTTCGAATCTGTTACATTCTTGGGTCATGTCGTCTTCAGAGAAGGAATTGAGGTTGATCCTCAAAAAATTGCAGCTGTGAAGAATTGGTTGAGGCCTACAGCCCCAACATATATTCGCAGTTTCTTAGGCTTAGCAGGTTATTATAGGAAGTTTGTGGAGGGTTTTTCTACCCTTGCCTCTCTGTTGACTAAATTGACTCAGAAAGCGGTTAAGTTCTAATGGTCCGATGCTTGTGAAAGGAGCTTCCAGGAGTTGAAATCAAGATTGACTACGACATCGGTGTTGACCTTACTAGAGGGTGCAGATGAATTTGTGGTATATTGTGATGCTTCGAGAATTAGGCTTGGGTGTGTATTAATGCAACAAGGCAAGGTGATAGCTTATACTTCTAGGCAACTCAAGAATCATGAAAAGAATTATCCAACACATGACTTAGAACTTGCAACAGTGGTATTTGTGTTGAAGATTTGGCGTCATTACCTTTATTGGGTCTATGTGGATATATTCACGGATCATAAGAGCCTACAATATATTTTCAAATAGAAGGAGCTGAATCTGAGGCAGAGAAGATGATTTGAGTTACTCAAAGATTACGGCATCGATATCCTGTATCACCCGGGAAAGGCCAATGTTGTAGCGGATGCTCTTAGCTGAAAATCTATGGGTAGTTTGGCTCACTTGGAGGCATATCAAAGGCCACTGGCCAAGGAAGTTCATCGATTGGCTAGTTTGGGAGTTCGTCTTGCAGACTCAAGTGAAGGAGAGGTGATTTTTCAAAATAGGGCTGAATCATCGCTTGTTGTGGAAATCAAAGCGAAGCAATACAACAATCCATTTTTGGTGCAATTGAAGGAGGGGATTCATAAACATAAGACTATGGATTTTTCTCTCAGCTTGGATGATGGTAGGCTAAGGTACCAAGGGCGTCTATGTGTTCCAAATGTGGATGATCTTCGGGAAAGAGTCATGATCGAGGCTCACACTTCTAGGTATTCCGTGTACCCGGGTTCAACAAAAATATATCATGATCTTAAGGAAGTTTATTGGTGGAATGATATGAAGAGAAATGTAGCGAACTTTGTGGCGAGATTTCCAAATTGTCAACAAGTGAAGGCCAAACACCAATGACCCGGTGGGTTGGCACAAAACATAGAAATTCCAATATGGAAGTGGGAAATGATTAATATGGACTTTGTGGTAGGATTACCACGCACTCCGCGCAAATTTGACTCAATTTGGGTGATTGTGGATCAACTCACGAAATCACCACACTTTTTTCCAGTTAAGGCTACCGACACAACATAATAATATGCTCAGTTGTATATCAAGGAAATAGTCAGGTTGCATAGCACTCTAGTTTCCATTATTTCTGATTGGGGAGAACAATTCACTGCTAATTTTTGGAAGAAATTTCAGCAAGGTTTGTGTAATTAGGTGAATCTTAGTACAACCTTTCACCCGTAGACTGACGGGCAGGCAGAGCGAACTATTCAGACGCTTGAGGATATGTTGTGTACTTGTGCTCTAGACTTCAAAGGTAGCTGGGATGATCATTTTCCACTCATAGAATTTGCCTACAACAATAGTTATCATGCTAGTATTCAGATGGCACCGTTCAAGGCTTTATATGGTAGGAGATGTAGATCTCCCATTGGGTGGTTTGAAATTGGGAAAGTAGAGTTCATAGGGCCATACCTCGTGCATCAGGCTATGGAAAAAGTTAAGATCATTAAGGAGCAATTGAAGACTGCTCAGAGTCGTCAGAAGTCCTATTCGGATGTTCGTCGTAGGGATTTGGAGTTCAAAGAAGTTGATTGGGTATTCTTGAAAATTTCCCCCATGAAAGGTGTAATGCTATTTGGTAAGAAAGGGAAATTGAGTCCGAGGTTTGTCGGACCATACAGAATCATTCAGAGGATCGGTGAGGTGGCGTACAAGCTTGAGCTACCACCTCAGATATCATTAGTGCACCCGATATTCCATGTGTCTATGTTGAAGAAGGTAGTTGGAGATCCGTCAGCTATTGTACCGGCTGAGACCATTGAGGTTAATGAACAACTGTCATATGAAGAAATTCCAGTTGCCATCCTTGATAGGCAAGTCCGAAAGTTGAGGAATAAAGAAATTGCCTCCGTGAAGGTGTTGTGGCAAAACCAGTAGGTTGAAGAGGCTACTTGGGAGGCCGAGGAAGAGATGAAAAAGAAGTATCCTTACTTGTTTGTATAAGCTATGCAACCTTTCTATAAAACTGTCGCCTATGGATTCTTATATCACTTGTTCAGTTAATGTAAAGGTGCTTCTTTCTAAATATATTGTATGTGAGGCCACTCTTGGTGTTGTTATGAGTTATGTTACATCATTAAATTATATATATGTTTTGAGGATGTGTTTTTGGGGCTCTCTGACAGGTGGATAGGCCCAGTTATAGGGGAAACTCTGGTGAAAGTTTTAGAAATTTAGGGAGTTAGCCAAATTTTGAAATGACTAGTGAGTGTGAATTAACAGTTGGGCCACATTTGATGCTAATAACAGATTTTGACCTTCATTCGAGGACGAATGATCCTAAGTGGGGGAGAATGTAAGGCCCCGTAAAATTTCGCAAAGGAAAATAATGTTTTATGGTGTCGGATTAGGCTTACATGTTTGAGGATTGTAGAAACTGCTCGGACTTTTTGGGTCGAACAATGCATTGAGATATAAAGGAAACTTTTTGGCAAAGAAATACATTTATGCGGTCCATTATGCGACCAAAGAATCACTCTGCTGGCCACATAATAGCTGCGGAGTGAGGCAGGTATAGGCTCGGTTGGATGCCATTCTACGATCGACTATGTGACCGCAGAACTGTTCTGCGGTTTATTATGCGACCGCAAAACAGGTCTGTAGGGCGCATAGTGACCACAGACCGAAGCAGATTTTTTCCAGTTTTTGGCACCAAATTGTGCGGCCGATATGCGGACCGCATATCCATTCTGCGGTCGCATATGCGACCGCATATCCTGTTCCGGAGCTTCATTTTTGGGTTTTTATAACCCGACCCTACTTCGATTAAATAGATACAATGGACCATTTTGAGCTAAAACCTCACATTTTGAGAGTGAGAGAGTGCCCTAGAGTGGGAGAGTGATCTTCAACAAATTGTCCTTCAATTCTTACTGAAATATTTGAAGATTAACAAGGAAAACTCACTAGGTCTTCATCCTAGAAGTAAGATTCTACACCCTAACCCTCAAACTCGAATTTTATCTAGAATTGGGTAATTAGTAAAATTATTCTTGGGTATGGGAGTTGGTTATTTTGCATGCATGTGTTATCAAAGGGTGTAGGAAAATTATTGAACTAAAAAAATGGTAAAGAATGGGTTGTGGGGTGATGGAATCCTCCATAAAAGGACTTTGATACCTTAATGCACACCTAGTGTTTCATAAAATGCTCAAATGAGCTAGAACCATGATCATCTTCCTAATTTTTGGTTCAATTTGTTATATTTCTAAAATAAATTGAAGTTTCTAAGAATTCCGGAATATTTTAGAGTTTAAGAAAGCTAAATTGAGGTATGTTGGCTAAACTCTTCTTTAAGAATTGGAACCCCAATATTCTTGTAAGATCCAAGATATTTATTATAAGCTGAGTATTCTGAATAAGTTTTGTGACAAAGATATATGTTTAATTTGTGTTTCAAATGCTCTCATGTTAGTGTATTATAAATTGAGGATGTGTTCCAAACTATGGATTGTGTATCTATGTGTTATGATTCCAAGTCGTGATTTATGTGGAAAACTATTTTGCCAAATTGTGTAGAGATTGTGATTGGGGTTACACCTCCACCCGCATATATTGGGGTGAGGTGGTAGGGCCACTTTGTGTATGATTTTGGTATTATTGTTGCACCACCACCCACATATACATATTCACACACACACACACACACACACACACACAGATATATATATATATATATATATATATATATATATATATATATATATATGTGTAGGTATTGGTATCATTGATGCACTTCCACCCGCATATATTGGGGTGAGGCGGCAGGGCCGCTTTCTGTGGAAACGGTTACGCAGGATCTCATCTTGAATTCTATAAATGTTAATGGCAGCTCTTGATAAGCTTTCTTTGGTTTAAACGGCTATCTATGCTATTCTATTGTCGCCTTAATTCATCATATTCATAATGTATTTCTGAGTTCTTAAATTGGTGTTTGGTTTTCATACTAGTACTATTCGACATGTACTAACGTTTCTTTTGCCGGGGGCGCTGCATCTTTAATGGATGCAGGTGGTTCCACAGCGGAGGATACTGACCAGTTATAACAGTGCTCATTCTTCCCAGCTGACTTGGTGAGCCCATCTCATTCCGGGATTGTGCATCTTTTGTTTCTTATGTGTTTTGAGGTATAGACGGAGCCTTGTTGCCGGCACTATCATTGTACTCTTTGGTATTTTTTGAGGCTCTGTATACTAAGTGTGGGTTGTGTATGGGTGTTGGGAATGTTAAACAAGTTGTGTTGTGATTAAATCACTTGTTCCAATTTGAACCATGAAGGGGTGTGTGTGTGTGTGTTTTGAGACTTATTAATGGAGTAACTAATGGTAATGAATTGGTATTACAGACGTGATCACTTTATTGTTTGAATAACAAAAATATATATTCTCTTTATTCATGAATGAGTTGGGTAGAAGGAAATCTAATAGGCTTGCTCGGCCGGGTTCACTCGGTTGAGTGCCGGTCGCGCTCCTCGATTTTGGGGAGTGAAATCTTGAAACTTTTGATGGCAATTTGCAAGCAACTTGGCACCAACTTACGCTCAACATCTAGCATGGTTATTGTACCCTTATTGGACATCAAGTAAGTCCTTTTTATATTGTAAAAACGTGGCTGTATGTAGGACTTCAAGGGCTGCAATTTTGGACACATTTTAGGTGCCAAATTGGTCCAAAAGTGGACTGACTAGGACCTTCTTCAAAGGATGTCTCTTGGAATCCAATCCTCCTCTTCTTGGACATAAATTTGGTCCATAAAGCAATTGTAATACCTGGCCAATTCATATCCTTTATCCTTGAACTCTTCCTCCTAATTAACAACTTCTTTATTTGCAGTTGAAGTCTAATGACCTTGTTTTGCAACTCTTTAGCTTGACATCTTGTTAAAGGCCCTCTTTGGTATTCCAAAGCTTTATCCATGTCTTTGAATAGAGTTGAGCTTCCTAGGATGCTATCATTCCCCTATTCTTGAAGAAAGTTCGTCCTCGAATTTCGACCTTGCAAGAAAAAGAATTCATGCACTAATAATGGCATCCACTAATCTGAAAAATGGTAGGAATAAAACAAGATAGTGACCATGTGTCCACTTAACCCAATTAAGCCTAATAGGTGTAAATACTCCATTATAAAGCATATGCACATCATCATCCCAATAAAATTTATGCCTACTTAGATTTGTCCAATAAAAATCTTTCTTAGATGCACTATGTAATGAAATTTGCAATGCGATCTTGTCAACATGGTAGTCCAAACATGTGCATGCCAAAGAAATTAAAAAATATTGGCCATGCATCAATTTAACACAAGTATCTCTGCCACATGTATCAAATAAAATACTTTTATGATATAACCAAGTATCAATTATAAATCCCATGGATTCTTCTACATGTAAGTTATTCAATGAAGCACATAATTCTAAGAAAGGTCATAAGAACCCATAAATTCCAAAATACATTTTTTAATACATTCAGGCTCATTATTATGACTTTCCCCAATAATATTAGCAACATCAATAAATTCTAAACAATTGCTCAAACTGTCACAGAAAGAGTCATAGATAGGTTCTTGAAAGAGTACTTGATCACAAGCCTCACAATAATCATACATATCCTCATTACTAGTAGCAAATTTTTTTATAAGCTCACAATCAACGTGACTTGAAAAATGACTCCCCATCACACAACAAAAATCACATTCTGGAATTTTATCACATGAAACCTCATTAGAAACTTGAATAAGAGAAGAAAGAATATTTAACTCATTCATAAGCCTCTTCTCATAAATTTCATGCCTCTTTCCACCAAGTTAGAATTCACAATAATCTATGTCATACTCAATTTCAAAAGGAAGCAAATTGCTCTTGCACGTGAGCTTAGATATTACAGTTAATGACTTGATATGAATCAAAATATCATCATCCACAAAAATAATAAAGTCACCAACATAACAAATAAGAGTATAGTTCATTACCTCCAAAAATACATTAGGTATTTTCGAAAGCCCAAGAATTCGAATAAACCAACTATACATACCATACTTGGACTTATTTATCAATGAAATATCATCACCTTATATTCTTTTATGCAATGGTTCCAACTTAGCAATGGCTTTAGGGAACTACATGTCATAAACTTGTAAATAAGGAACAAAATAGTCAAAAAGTTCAACAACAAAGAGATTAACCAAAATTTTATCTTCCACCATCCAACAAGAATAGATTTCTCCAAAATTCATGTTGGAATCCAATTGGATATTTTGCAACCATCTCTTGTGCCTCACCTCCCCTTTCAGAAGGTCTTTCCACACTTGGCTGCATAAAATCACAAGAACTAATAAAAGAAAGAGTTAATTGGTTAGGAAGTAAAGAAAACTTTTTCTTGCTTACACTCTCTATGGCTTTTATCACAAGACCAACTTTCTCCTCACCCTTAGCCTCTTTTCTAAAGTTTTTTTCTTTTTCTTCGCTCAAACCCTCTTGTTTTTCTCTCTCTACCTCGCAGACTTTTGTTATCTCATTGCCTTCTCTCTTTTCTTTTCCCTCAAGCTCACTCTTTTTCTCACTTGACATCCCATTCTCCTCACTCAACACAAACTCTAATTTTTACTCTCTTGGGATGTCAACATGCACTCCCTTACTCCTCTCATTCTTTTCTCTCTCATATTTTTTCATATTTTTTTTAACAGTCTTTTCGTCTTCAAAAATTTGCGAGGGAGTCAAAGGCAGAAGAATGAGTTTCTTTCCATTAACCTCAAAAGAATATCTATTTTTTCCATGCTATATGAAGCTCTTCTATAGACATACCATGGCTTTCCCAACAAGATATGATAATTATTCATGGGAATCACATCACTCCAGATTGCATCCTCATACCTTCCAATAGAGAATAGTAATAACACTCTTTTATCTACCTTTACTCTTCTCAACATGTAGGGTTCAATATGCTCAACATAAGGCAATTTCAGTTTCTCAACCATATAAGTGCTAATTGTGTTATAACTGAACTCTTTGTCAATTCTAAGGGCACAAATCCAAGATATCACTTTTGCTCTTGTTTGAAAAATAACTTTACCATTGACTTCCTTCGATTTGGCATATTGTAAGTTGGACTTTTCAAGTTGTCGAGTAATAGCTCTTCTCCTTTCATCATAACTACCTGTTTGAGATATATTGACAAAGATTAGAAGAAATATGTATCTTTCAAATTTGATTTTTTCCCTCTAATGTTCTCACCTCTCTTACCCTTTTTCACTCAAAGCAACCCTTGGTTGTTAATCTTTAGATTTATTAATAAACCATACTATTCATAACCTTAGTGATAAGAATAGGAGTTAGAAAAAGAAAAGTGACAGACCAAACGTAGAAAGAATAGGAATTGGTTACTAGAAAAAAAAGGAAAGAATTTAGGAAATCCCAAACCCACAAGAATAAGAAAAGAAGTTACCTTAATATTCAAGAACTAGGACCCCTCTTCTTGTTTTCTTTATTGACTTGGAAACCGAATAATACTTTTGTATACGGTCGAATTTGATTTCGTCCTTCGTACGTCTGATCGAGATAAAAACATAATGGACCGAAGAAAGTCTTCATGATATCGAGATGGGATCCGAAGAAGGCATGAATGAGCTTCAAGTTTCAGGGACAAGTCAAATATCGAGCTCGAAGTCATTATTGAGCTCCGGTCCAAATCGAATCATGATGAGATGTGATGGAATCGACCTTAAGGGCAAGAGGCCAACTAATACAGAGCCCAAGTCATTACCGGACCCCGAGTCGGCATTGACCTCAAACCCGCTTCGAGATCTAAAACTTGAAACCGACCAATGCTGATCAATACTGAGTCTGACCAAGATCGGGCTCATAGACAAGAGCCGTTGCAGCCGCACTAAGAGAGAGAATCTCAGCGGGAATTAGGAAAAAGCTGATTTATCATGGGTTCCCCACTATGTATTTTTAATTATATCTAAAGTAGGATTCCCCACTATAAAAGGGATGACTATATTTCTGTAAAGGACAAGTTTTTTGCATACATTGTAACTGAGATATCATACACTCCTATATTGAAAAGTTATTCTTTTTAGCTTCATAGATTGATTCATCTTGCTTAATCCATAAATAATCCTCTTTCCAATTTTGCTTATTTTTTCACTCTTTATAGTCAATATTCGGTATTTCTATTTATTCTTACGATTTGTGTCAATTTATACCACATACCCTTAAAACTACGTACAAATTCAACTCTATCAATTTTTCGGGTAAACAGTTTGGCGCCCAGCGTGGGGCTAAGAATAACAGTGGTTATTTGATACGAATCTGCAAAACATGCCATTTTACGCTTGTTTCCGGAAGTGTCTTTGATTTCGTATTAGCAACGACGAGCTATCAATTAAATGGCCTTACCTATAGACAACGAAGCTAGTCTTCAAGGTGAGAACAACAACTTGACGCCCAGGATGGAAAGGCCGCTTGTCGACACCGTTGGAGCTCGAGTCGAAGTTCCATTAGACATTAATTCGTATGTGGCCATTGAGGCAAATCTACATTCTGAACCTGAAAATAGCATTCATGGTGGCACTCGATCTGCAGCTCGAGATACTCATAACATTGAGGAAAACGATGTCAGTTTGCGTATGATTTTGGAAATGTTGTAAGCTCAACAAGCAGCAATAGCTCAGCAATAGCTCAGTTGCAGAATCAAAAAATTCGTACAAAAACCTTTCCCCCCAAGCGCGACTCCTAAATCGATCCTAAAGAAATTCTGCATGCTCGAGATTCCTAAATATAACGGAACTACCGACCCCAATGAACATGTCACCTCTTGCACATGTGCTATTAAAGGGAATAACCTAGAGGACGATTAAATCGAATCCGTATTATTAAAGAAATTTGGTGAAACCTTTTCAAAGGGAGCAATGATATGGTATCATAATTTACCATCTAATTCTATCGATTCTTTTGCTATACTTGCAGATTCCTTTGTAAAAGCACACGCAGGGGCCATAAAGGTCGAGACCAGGAAGTCAGACCTGTTCAAGGGTAAGACAAGGATAACGAGATGCTAAGGGAGTTCGTATCTTGTTTTCAAATAGAATGAATGGATCTGCAACCAGTCACAGATGATTGGGCTGTTCAGGATTTCACTCAAGGTTTGAACGAACGAAGTTCAACAGCTTCACGGCGGTTGAAGCAAAACATGATCGAGTACCCAGCTATTACTTGGGCCGACGTGCATAATTGATACTAGTCGAAAATTAGAGTCAAAGACAATCAGTTGGGTTCTGAACCCACTGCTAGAAGGGACATCAATCGAGAACAAGGTCCGATCAGGGACCAATACTGACCATATAGTGGAAACCACAGGATCAATGAATCGAGACATAACCCCGAACAAGGCAGTAAAAGAAGTAATCGAGGTCAAGGGTCTCAGGGGCTGATAAACAGAAATGGGTTCGACAGGTCTACCGGACTTAAGGAAGCACCACGGTTATCGGAGTATAACTTTAGCATCGATGCATCTGCCATTGTGTCGGCTATCGGACACATCAAAGACACTAAATGGCCTCGACCCATGCAAACCGATCCTGCCTAGAGGAACCCCAATCAAATGTGTGAATATCATGGCACCCATGGGCACAGAATGGAAGATTGTAGGCAACTAAGAGAGGAGGTAGCCCGGTTATTCAATAAAGGGCACCTTCGAGAATTTTTAAGCGACAGAGCCAAAAACCATTTCAAAAATAGGGATTTCGGTAAACAAAATGAACAGGAAGAACCACAACACGTCATCCACATGATCATCGGTGGCATCGATACCCCTTAGGGGACGGTACTTAAACGCACTAAGACATCGGTTATGAGAAAAAAGCGACCTCGGACTAAGGATTACGCACCCGTGGGAACCTTGTCCTTTAATTATGAAGATGCAGAAGGATTCATGCAACCTCACAACGATTCACTGGCAATATCCGTAGTTATGAATAAAACTAAAATTAAGCGTGTGTTAATTGATCCAGGTAGCTCGGCAACCATTATTAGATCGAAGGTTGTAGAACAACTCGGTCTACAGGATCAGGTCGTACCCTCAACCCCGGTTTTAAACGGATTTAATATGGAATGTGAAACCACCAAAGGCGAGATAATTCTACTGATAAACGTGGCCGGGACCATCCAGGAAACGAAATTCCACATAATCGAAGGTGACATGAGGTACAACGCCCTTTTTGGAAGACCATGGATCCACAAAATGAGAGTTGTGCCTTCGACCCTCCACGAGGTTCTTAAATTCCCAACATCGGAGGGAGTCAAAATAGTGTACGGAGAACAACCGTCCGAAGAGAGAAATGTTTGCCATCAAAGAAGCAATACCGATATCCTCACCTTCATCAACAAAGGGGTCGGACTCAAAAGGGGAATGAGATGCCAAATAGCAATCATAGACGTCAGCTTCAACCCAACTAGAAAATCAGAAGATTGACGAAAATGATGATCAAAGGACCCCTCGATTCTTCGTGGTCCCCGATGATTCCGACGCTACCCAATCAACGATTGAAGAATTGGAGCAAGTCATACTAATCGAGCATTTGCCCGAACAAAAGGTATACCTGGGAATGAGATTAACCACTGAACTGAGGAAAAGGCGTATTCAATTTTTTATCGATAACATAGATTATTTTGCTTGGTCCCATTTAGATATAACAGGGATCCTACCGGATATAACGACGCATCAGCTAATCCTGGACCCTAGGTTCAAACCGATGAAGCAAAAGAAAAGACCCCAGTCCGAGATAAAGTACGCATTCATAAAGGACGAGGTAACTAAACTTCTTAAAATAGGGTCCATTCGGGAGGTGAAATACCCCGAATGGTTAGCCAATGTAGTTGTAGTCCCTAAAAAAGGGAAAAAAACTTAGAATGTGTATAGATTATAAGGATTTAAAAAAGGCGTGCCCCAAAGATTCTTTTCCGCTACCCAACATCGATCGCATGATCGATGCCACAGCCGGCCATGAGGTCCTTACTTTTCTTGATTCCTATTCCGGGTATAATCAAATCCAAATGAACCCGGAAGACCGGGAAAAAACTTCATTTGTCACCAAGTACGGAACATATTGTTATAATGTATTGCCCTTCGGGCTAAAGAATGCAGGAGCTACTTACCAACACCGAGTGAATAAAATGTTCGAGGAACAAATAGGTAAATTAATGGAAGTTTATATTGATGACATGCTAGTTAAGTCCCTGCGCGCAGAGGACCATTTGGCTCATTTACAGGAAACATTCGAGATTATAAGGAAATACAACATGAAGCTCAACCCTGAGAAATGTGCTTTCAGGGTCGGTTCATGCAAGTTCCTTCGCTTCATTGTATCAAATCGGGGGATCGAGATCAACCCCGATAAAATCAAGGCGATCGAAGACATTACCATCGTGGATAACGTAAAAGCCGTGTAGAGGCTAACGGGACGGATTGCTGCCTTAGGCCGATTTATTTCAAGGTCGTCAAATTGAAGTCACAGATTTATCTCTCTACTTAAAAATAAGAACGATTTCGCCTGGACCCCGGAATGACAACAGGCATTAGAGGAATTGAAGTGATACCTATCGAGCCCACCACTGCTTCACACTCCAAAGGCAGACGAGAAACTTTGCTTGTACTTGGCAGTATCGGAAATTGCGGTAAGTGGTGACCTAGTTTGAGAAGAGCAAGGTACGCAATTTCCCATTTATTATGTAAGTCGAACCTTAGGAGAAGCAGAAACTAGATACCCACACTTAGCGAAATTGGCACTTGCACTGATAAGCGCCTCTACAAAGTTAAGATGATACTTTCAATGTCACCCCATATGCGTATTAACCACTTACCCACTTCATAATATTTTGCACAAGCCCGAACTATCATGCCGATTGGCCAAATGGGCCGTCGAACTCAGTGGATATGACATCGAATATCAACCCCGGACGGACATCAAGTCTCAAATTTTAGCGGTCTTCATGGCCAATTTCACGCCAACCCTCGTACCCTGTTGAAATCGGGTATATCATCGGGGGTATGGACCCTTTTTACAGATGGGGCTTCGAACATGAAGGGGTCCAGGTTAGGCATCATTTTAAAGCTGCCTATGGGTAGCATTATTAGGCAATCTATCAAAACTACTAGGTTGACTAACAACATGGCCGAGTATGAGGCCATGATTGCAGGTCTCGAGCTAGCTAAAAGCTTGGGAGCAGAAGTCATTGAAGCCAAGTGTGACTCTTTACTGGTGGTAAATCAAGTAAACAAAACCTTCGATATTCGAGAGGATAGAATGCAAAGGTATTTGGACAAAGAATGGACTTTACAGCATGTACCTCGAGAATAAAATAGTGAGGCCGATGAACTTCTAAATTTGGGATCATCTGTTGAGGTAGATGAGATTAGCTCGGGGACTGTCGTTCAACTCTCGAGATCCGTGATCGAGGAAGGTCATGCTGAGATAAATTCTACAAGCTTAACCTGGGATTGGAGGAATAAGTATATTGAATATTTGGAGAATGGAAAGCTCCCATCGGACCCTAACATTTCGGGGGCCCTACGAACCAAAGTTGCTCGATTCACACTGACTACAGATGGAACATTATATCGAAGGACATTCGATGGACCATTGGCAGTATGCTTAGGTCCAGGAGACACATACTACATCCTACATAAGATTCACGAGGGTACTTGTGGAAATCATTCCGGTGCAGATTCATTAGTCCGAAAAATAATCAGAGCAGGATATTATTGGATCGATATGGACAAAGATGCAAAGGAATTTGTTCAAAAATTTGACAAATGTCAAAGTTTTGCAACGATGATCCATCAGCCAGGAGAGCAACTTCACTCAGTCCTATCCCCATGGCCATTCATGAAATGGGGAATGGATATCGTTGGCCATCTGTCATCTGCCCCAGGTAAAGCTAAGTTCATTTTATTTATGACTGACTATTTCTCTAAATGGGTTAAAGCATAGGCATTCGAGAAAGTAAGAGAGAAAGAGGTTATAGACTTCGTTTGGGATCATATCATATGTCGATTTGGGATACCTGCCGAAATAGTATGTGATAATGGGAAACAGTTTATCGGCAGCAGAGTGACAAAATTCCTTGAAGATCACAAAATAAAAAGGATATTATCGACACCGTATCACCCTAGTGTGAACGGACAGGCCGAATCGACGAACAAGACTATCATTCAAAACCTAAAGAAAAGGTTGAACGAGGCTAAGGGAAAGTGGAGAGAAATCCTACCTGAAGTTCTTTGGGCATATCGAACAACATCAAAATCTAGTATGGGGGCAACCCTGTTCTCCGTAGTCTATGGCTCAGAAGCCTTGATTCTAGTAGAAGTCGGGGAACCCAGTGCCTGGTTTCGATATACAACAGAAGAGTCAAATCACGAGGCTATGAATACTAGCCTCGATTTATTGGATGAAAAACGAGAAGCTGCTCTCGTCCAATTGGCTGCCCAAAAGCAGCGGATCGAAAGATACTATAATTGAAGAACCAATCTTTGTCATTTTAAAATCGGGGACTTAGTGCTAAGGAAAGTCACCCTCAGCACCCGAAATCCAAATGAAGGAAATCTGGGTCCAGACTGGGAAGGACCGTATCAGGTTATCGAAAATGTCGGTAAAGGATCCTACAAGCTCGGTATTATGAACGGCAAAAAACTACCAAGCTATTTGAATGTGTTGCACCTAAAACGATACTACTGCTAAGGTACGACCCTCCCATGTCCGTTTATATTTCAAAACTAACCCTTGCAGGAGTTCGATCAGGAACAGGGATGGATCATTGAACATGAAGCCCTAGATCTAAAAGCACGCGTTGCACTCTTTTTCCCTTAGACAAGTTTTATCCCAAATGGGTTTTTCGGCAAGGTTTTTAATGAGGCAACCATTGATCATGCTAACTTAAAACAATTCAACAGTATCTGAGGCCTCTTTACAATCGACCTCGAATACTGGTGGGGCATTACCCTCAAATTTATCAAGTTCGATGTTCGATTATCAAGTTCGATGCAAGAAAGATACTTCATAACAATAGGGTTCCGATAGGAAAAATTATAAGAGCCAAATGGTCAAAACGATCCATGCTCGTGTAGATTGCTGGATCCCCGGTACAAAATACACATCCCTATTTCAAGATCTATTAAGCAAACAAGCTCAAGGGCCGACCATTACCCCACAAATCGGGGACTGCCACTCAACCATTAAGCCTATGGGCTACATTACTTCGAGTTCGAGCAAGCACTCACTCGACTACTAAACCTACGGGCTACTCTTATTTTAAGTTCGAGAAATCACTCACTCAACAATTAAGCCTACGGGCTACATTACTTCGAGTTCGATCAAGCACTGACTCGACTACTAAGCCTACGGGCTACTCTTATTTTGAGTTCGAAAAATCACTCACTCAACTATTAAGCCTACGGGCTACATTACTTCGATTTTGAGCAATCACTCACTCTACTATAAAGCCTATGGGCTACTCTTATTTTAAGTTTGATAAATCACTCACTCAACCATTAAGCCTATGGGCTACATTACTTCGAGTTCGATCAAGAACTCACTTGACTACTAAGCCTACGGGCGGCTCTTATTTTGAGTTCGAGGAATCACTCACTCAACCATTAAGCCTACGAGCTACATTACTTCGAGTTCGAGCAAGAACTCACTCGACTACTAAGCCTACGGGCTACTCTTATTTTGAGTTCGAGCAATCACTCGATCAACTATAAAGCCTAAGGGCTACCTTACTTCAAGTTCGAGCAAAGCACTCACTCGACTATAAAAGCCTACGGGCTATTCTTATTTCGAGTTTGACCAATCACTCACTCGACTATAAAGCCTATGGGCTACCTTACTTCGAGTTCAACCAAGAACTCACTCGACTACTAAGCCTACGGGCTACTCTTATTTCATGTTTGAGCAATCACTCACTCGAAAGCCTACAGGCTATCTTACTTCGAGTTCGTGCAATCACTCACTTGACTACGAAGCCTACGTGCTACTCTTATTTCGTGTTCGAGCAATCACTCGCTTGAATGCCTACGGGCTACCTTACTTCGAGTTCGAGCAATCACTCAGTCGACTATTAAGCCTACGGACTACTCTTATTTCGAGTTCGAGCAATCACTCGCTCGACTACAAAGCCTACGGGCTACTCTTACTTTGAGTTCGAATCACTCACTCGACTACTAAGCCTATGGGCTACTCTTATTTCGAGTTCGAGCAATCACTCGCTTGACTATAAATCCTATGGGCTATATTACTTCGAGTTCGAGTAATCACTCACTCGACTACTAAGTCTACGGTCTACCTTATTTCATGTTTGAGCAAGCACTCACTCAGTTATAAGGGATACAAGGTCCAAATTCAATCAAATTGCCTAAACCCTTATGAATAAAACAAAATCTTCACAAAGCAAAGAATAAAATAGAGGCAAGTTAGGAAAAAAAAAGATCATTATATATATTTATACAAGAATGTTTACAACATCCGAACAGGTCCCTACACAAAAACCAAAATGGAAACTAAGGGCTAAGTTTCTTGGTTTTCTCCGCGGGCGGTCTCTTCTCTATCGGGCTCTTCCTCGCTCTCGGACCCGCTTTTGCTGTCATCATCATCATCATCATCATTGGAAACCAAGGCTTTAGCATCTTCTTCGATCTCTTTAGCCCTTTTTATCTCTTCGGTGAGATCAAAACCTCGAGCATGTATCTCCTCGAGGGTCTCCCTCCGAGATCGGCATTTAGCAATTTTAGCGACCCAATGTGCTCGAGTGTTAGCGGTCTCGACTGCCTCTCTTGCCTGTACCTGAGCAGCTTCAGTATCGGCCCGATAATGGCCACGAGTGCATCCGTATTAGCCTTTGCCTTTTCGGTGTCAGATTTGGCCTTGGCAAGTTCAGAGGCCAATCGAGCCTCAAGCTCCACTATTTTTCTTGAGTAATCCAAGCTCTTCTCTTTCATGCCTTAAGAGTTGGTTTTCGGCCGATGATAATTGGGCTCGAGTAGTTTCTTTTTCTGCGGCAAGACGGTCCATACAATCTTTTCAGCCCAAGGACTCCTCGCTTATCATATCGACCTCCTCACGAAGCTTAGGATCACCTCAAGCTTCTGCTGCAGCTGTGAGATCGAAATATTAGCCACCGTTCCAAGTTCGAGCCCATGGGTTTTTAAAATTATCATTACTTGCTCGGTCAGGTCGGTCTGGTCTTGATTAGCCTTGGCCAACTCAGCTCAGAGGGCTTTGATTTCTTCTTCCCTTTTCCTGAAGAGGAGTCTAAGGGCATTCCTCTCCTCCATGACCCACCGGAGGTCGGCTTCGTACCGACTCAGCTCAGCTCGAGATCGAGAACATACTTCTCGATGAACTGTTGCGGCCTATGTAAAAAAGGAGGAAAGAAGTTAGAGAAGCATAGCAAATATAAAAGTAATATCAACGAAGGGAGTTAAAGCTTACCCGATTCAGAGCTTGCTGCACTTCACAGAAAAGGCCTGACACATCACTAGGGCCTGCAACATCCTCGACTCCAGTAAACAAATCATAGAAGGGATCCTTCTTTTCATGAGACCGGTTTATCTTGAGAGCCCCCAAAGCTTGGGCTTCCCGAATCACCCCTTCGGAAAAGGCAGGGAGAGTGGGCGAGTCTCCGATTACTATTGCCCCAAGTGACTCACTTATGGCGTTCTCCTCAGTTTGGAGAGCTTCAGGACCGGCCCCTTCTGATATACCAACCATTTGTTGACTTCGGTGGAAAGCATCCTCGGTCTCTAACGATTCAGAGACTGTGCCAGAACCTTCCTCCGATATCTCCTCAGTTCGAGGCGGAGCTTTATAAATCACCATCGATTCAGCTGCCTTTGGGGCATCGATGGTTTTCTTCGCTCGGGCCACCAGCACAGACCCGTCATTTTCTTCTTCTTCGTCTTTATCCCTTAGATGAAGTACTGATTCCATAGTCAAAGGATGGTATTCTTCCTCATCGATTTTGGAACTTCAGTAGCGGAGGCCCTTTTTCTCTTATTATCCTTCATCGATTTTGGAACAGAGGTCGAAGCCCCTTCCTCGACGGGTAAGGGCCTCAAAACCGCATCTTTGCCCACACCTGCATACAGGAAAATTGAGTAAGTATATGGAAAGGATCTCGTTCGAACTACCAAAGATACGAGAAAGAGACTTACTATGATTTTTGGCCTCCCATCGGCCCTTAGACAAGTCACGCCATGAGCTAGATCCCGTACCCAGTTCTATGTTGGCATATGTGGAGGTCGAAGCTAGATCCCGTACCCAGTTCTTGAGGTCGGGAACTGCACCGGACATCCAAGGAACCGCTGCATCAAAAAAAGGGGATATCGATGAGAAAAGAAATAAAGGGGCAAAATAGTAAGAGATAACATCAGAATTACACTTACGCTTCATGTACCACTCCTCGGGAAATGGCATCTTTTCAGTCAGAATTAGGTCCGAAGTCTGTACTCGAACGAACCTGCTCATCGAGCCTCGATCCCTGTTCTCGTCTATGCTCGAGAACAGAACCTTGGTAGCCCGGCGCTGAAGTTTTATTATCACGCCTCGAAAGAGGCGAGGGAAGTACAATCGAATGAGATGGTCGAGGGTGAAAGGCATCCCCTCAATTTTTTTCATAAAGTAACGGATCAAAATAAAGATCTGCAAAAAACAAATGTGGATCTGGCCCAGTGTTATTTGGTATTGATGACATAAATCAATAATAAAGGGGTCGAGGGGACCTAACATGAAAGGGTAAGTATACACACTTAAAAACCCCTTCACATAAGTGGTGATATCTTCTTCAGGAGACGGGATCACTATTTCTTTGTTCTCCCAATTGCAATCTCTCTTTAGCTGTTCGAGGTGTCCCTCGGTTATCGAACACATATAGCTCGATACTGGCTCACATCGACCTTAAAATTTGAGGTAAGAACACACACCCCAGGAACACACTCCTCAGGCAGTGGTTCCACCGGTGTTTTGTCATCGGCAGACTGTGAAGAAGAAGCTTCTTCATTTTGAGGAATGGTTTTTGATGTTTTCACCATTATGGATTTTAAGATCGAAAATAGAAGAGGTAACGGAGATTTGGTGTTTTTGAAGAAAGACTTTGCAGTAAAAAATCGCAAATTTACAGATGAACTCAGAAGAAGAACTTGGAAATTTGGAGATTGAAGATGTAAAAGTGATAAATGGTAAAATGAAGGGCTATTTATAGATTGAGCAATGGCGGTTCAATATTAGCGGTGGCTGACCACCGTCTGACACACATTAAATGCCTTGAAAAACTAAACCGACGGGACAACTATCACATGCATCATGATCGACCCCGATGTAAACGTCATCTTATATCTGATCGAGCCGTGGGAAAATCATATCGTTTCTCACCACATCCTTCCCGAGAAATGAGGGGACTATCTATATACGGTCGAAACTAATTTTGGCCTTCGTACGTCTGATCGAGATTGAAACATAATGGACCGAAGAAATTCTTCATGATATCGAGATGGGATCCGAAGAAGGCATGAACGAGCTACAAGTTTCAGGGACAGGTCAAATATCGAGCTCGAAGTCATTATCGAGCTCGGGTCCAAATCGAACCATGATGAGATGTGCTGGAATCGAGCTTAAGGGCCAGAGGCCAACCAATACCGAGCCCAAGTCATTACTGGACCCCGAGTCGTCATCGACCTCAAACCCGCTTTGAGATATAAAACTGGAAACCGACCAATACCGATCAATACTGAGTCCGATCAATATCGGGCTCATAGACAAGAGCCATTGCAGCTGCACTAAGGGAGAGATTCTCGGCAGGAATTACGGAAAAGGTGATTTATCATGGGTTTCCCATTTTGCATTTTTAATTATATCTAAAGTAGGATTCCCCACTATAAAAGGGATGATTATATTTCTGTAAAGGACAAGTTTTTTGCATACATTGTAACTGAGATATCATACACTCCTATATTGAAGAGTTATCCTTTTTAGCTTCATAGATTGATTCATCTTGCTTAATCCATAAATCATCCTCTTTCTAATTTTGCTTATTTTTTCACTATTTACAGTCAATATTTTCGGTATTTCTAATTATTCTTACAATTTGTGTCAATTTATCCTACATACCCTTAGAACTACGTACAAATTCAACCCTATGCATTTTTCGGGTAAACAACTTCAATTCTAAAAATAATAATGAGCAATAACACTTTTTTTAGGGCTGGTTTTCGTTTTAAATTTTTTTGGACTTTTATTTTTTTGATTTTTTTGCCTCAAGAACCTCCCAAGATTATCAAGATTGAAATCTTGATTAGCCTATTCTCTGATACCACTTTATAACAACACGATAGGTGATTCAAGAATTACTAAAGAAAAACAAGAAAATCAAGAAACGTACGGAAGCTAAAATAAAATAGGGAAAAGTGGACTGACTAGGACCTTTTTCTAAGGATGTCTCTTGGGTTCCAATTCTCCTCTTCTTGGACATAAATTTGGGTCATAAAACAATTGTAATACCTAGCCAATTCATATCCTTTATCCTTGAGCTCTTCCTCCCAATTAACAACTTCTTTATTTGACGTTGAAGTCTAATGACCTTGTTTTGCAACTCTTTAGCTTGGCATCTTGTTAAAGGCCCTCTTTGAGATTCCAAAGCTTCATCCTTGTCCTTGAATAGAATTGAGCTTCCCAGGATACTATCAGTTGACCAAGGTTTGACTTTTGCGTAAATGACCTAGGATTTGTGTTTTGTTGGTTCCAATAAGTTTGCATTGTGATTTTGGACTTAGGCGTCTGCCCGGATTTTGATTTTGAGGTTTCTAGGATGCTTTGGCTCTCTTTACCAAAAGTTGGCAATTTGAAGGTTTAGAAATTTCATAAGTTCGACCATGAGTTGACTTTTAGGATTTTTGACTCAGATTGTTATTCCGAGACTTGGAATAAGTATGTTTCGTTATTTGGAACTTGTGTTCAAAGTTTGGCTTTGTTCCGAATTGATTTGGTATGAATCGGATGCTTGGTTATGAATATTGAAGTTCTTGAATTTGATGGTTTGCATGATGAGTTTTTTTGTTTGATTCACGGTTAAGGATGTTAGTTTGATGTTTTGATCTTGCGATATGAGTTTTATATACTTGTGTAGATGCTTGGTGTGGGCCCCGAGGGGCTCGGGTGAGTTTCAGATTGGTTTATGGAAGGTTCAATTATTGCTGGTGCTGCAGACCTCACACTTGCGATGGTCTGCTCGCAATTGCGAAGGTCCGCATTTGTGACTTCTACAATTGCGATGAGGAGTGTAAGGCCCCGTAAAATATCACCAAGAAATTTAAGGGTTTATGGTGCCGGGGGTAGGCTAACGAGTTGGAAGTTTGTTGATAATTTTCAATCTCGCCACGGTACAAACTTTTTGGGCTGTGGAATGCATTAAAGAGTTGGTGGAAAATTTTGCAGAAGGAGGCAATTATGCGGTCAGTTTCGCGACTACAGATCCATTCCACGGGGCGCATACCCATCGCAAAGTTGAACAGGAGAAGTTAAATTTTGAAGGTTGTTTTGCGGTCCATTATGCGACCGCATTTAACGTTTCGCAGACTGCACTTCCGTCGCAGATTCAGCATGAGAAATTCCAGAGGGTGACTGCGCAGTCCATTTCGTGGCCGCATAACCGGTCTGCGGACTGCAGACCTAACCCAAACAGCCCAATTTTGGAGGATGATTTTGTGGTCCCTTATGCGGACCGCATACTTGTTTTGCGGTATATTCTAAATTCAGAGGGTCCATTTTGTGCATTTTATAACCCGACCCCATTTTGATTGAAAGCCATGTGGGCTTGTTTTGAAGGCAAAAACCCGTTGTTTTAGAGAGGTGAGAATATATTAAAGAGAGAGAGAGAGAGAGAGAGAGAGAGAGAGAGAGAGAGAGAGAGAGAGAGAGAGAGAGAGAGAGAGAGAGAGAGAGAGGAGAGGAGAGACCTCGCAGCCACTTTGCTCATAAATTCTTGTCCAATTTTTAAGATTCAAGGGAAGCCACATACTAGACCATCATCTATCCGGGTAAGACTTTGTCCTAAGCCTTCATGCAATTGTTATGGGTTTAAGTAGGCTGTGGAGTAGGGAAATGGGCCATGCATGTGGTGGTATATGGGGTTGTTGAACTATTATGAGTATATTCTTGTTGAGACTGGTTGAGGGACGAAGGGAGCACTATTGTAGAGCCTTGTAGTCAATTTCTCATATTAGGTGTTTGATGAAATGTCAGAAAGGGCTAAATCCAAGAACACCTTCCGAATTATGGTTAAATTTGGTTATGTTTCTATAGATTGAGATTGCTAGAAGTATTGGGATTTTGTAGTAATATAAGGAAAGCTCGAGCAAGTTATGTTGGCTAAACTCCTTTTTGATGGTAGGCTATAATCTTGTGTTTTAGTCTCTTATTACATTCCAATTTACTGCACTTTAATTGAGTTTCAGCATTAATTGCTAGTGTTTTGCACTAATTCTGTGTTTTATGCCTTGTAGGAGTGATTCCGGGCTATGTATGTGTTATGGAACTAATTTGAGCTAATTGGAGCGTTAAAGTCTGAGTAAAAGCCCAAAGGAATAAGCCGGAATCGTGTTCGGGGGTCGAGGATCACTTCTGGGCATCAAAATTCAAGGAAGAATAATCTACTGAAAAAATGTACGGGTACGGCACACTGGGCGACGCACAGTGCGACGCATCAACATAAAAATCTGTCAGAAAATAGCAAACTTCAGAGACTTGGTTTTTGGGGTCTGTCAGGAAAAAGCACTAATGCTACGCACCCTGCTACGCACAGTGCACGCATGAAAAGCAATAAGTTTGCAAGTTTTCCTATTTCGGCTAGGAAAGGGTGATTTCTTTTGGGCCCGACCGTACTTGGTATAAATACATGGAAAATGGTATTTTCTGGACTTTTGACACATCTAAGACATAAGGAGGCTAGAGAGAAGGCGGAGAAGCCAAAGCACAAGGAATTCATCATTCAATCCTCACTCAAGAGAAGAGTTTGGATCATTTAATGCTTTTCTTTATATTTGTGATGAATTACTCCATATCTATGGAGTAGTTCTCTTTAGGGATTGATGGAATTGAGTGTTTTGATGATTGTTTGTGGACATTAACTCTAGGTTTTATGTATTGAATTATTTTGGGTGATTTAATTATTGCATATATATTCACATGTTCATGTAATCGAGAGAGACATAACTTGTGATGTTTTTGCATCATCTTGTTGGTGGAATTCGTTAAATCTTCTTAGTAATCGAAAGAGGCTAGTTGAATTATTATTTAGACCTAGTTAGGAGGATAATCGAAAGAGGTTCGATCTCCTAAAGACCAGCCCACTATGAATTAGTGCATATCTTCACCGAGCACAAATTGGTTCACATTGTGAGGTTGAGACTTAATCGAGAGTTAAATCCTAGACAATTATCTTGTACCTATCTAATCAACCCCTATTTTCTCCTATTGATATCTTCTTTGCTTAATTTTGTTCAATTGTCATTAGTCAATTAGATCTAGAGTCTTAGTTAATTTTAGTTCTTAATCATATAATCTCAATTGTTGATCATCTTGGATAGCAATCTAGCTACAAGCTACGAAAATACTGTTTAGCTCAAATCCCTGTGGATACAATACCTTTTTATATTATCTTTGACTAGCGAGCATATTTAGGTGTGTGTTTTGAGCTCGTCACTTTTCTAGAATCGGAATCCATGAGTTCCTCATGAGTTCATGGTACACATGTCTAGATGCATGATTCTCAAACAAGATTTAATTAGCACATACTATAATTGTTCTTCTCACCACATGTACAGACTTATCACACCACAATTTAGGACCTCCAGACTTTCAAGAGCTTGACATTCACAAACAGAGATTAATTACACCATGCTAGTATGTAAGAAAACAAGAGGCATCCAATTTCTAATGAATGATGTCTACACATGCATTTAGAGGCAGGAATCATAGGCATACAACTATTACTACCTAAATCCCTAAGCTTAACAAAATAATTCTTCAGGTCGTCATAGAATCAAACATTAAAGCATAAAATCATCAAACACAATTCCACAATATATGTATTCGATTGAGGGTATTAGAGTTATTGGACATGCATAGAAAAAAAAAGACAAAGTGAGGAAGGTTCCAGACCTTCTGTTGAGCAGAAAACTGGGGCTGGAGTAAGTTCATCAAAGATCCCTCCCCAAAATCGAACCCAGTACTCAAGCTCAACCGAATTTGAAAACAATAGAAAGAAAAAGAAGTTAGAGCTGAAAGATTTGAGAGTATTTGGAGGTGAGTTAGTGAGTTTAATCGTGATAGTTTAGTGTATGGTTGGAGGTTAATAACTCCATTCTTTATAGCCACAATTATGGTTTCAATAACCAGGTTATGGTTTAAATTCAATTAGTGACGGTCTGTGAATTGAGATGGGGAAAAGAAAGAAATAGGAGAGAGATGGAGAGGGGTCTCACCTTTTCAGAGGTCTTGCATGATTGATTTGAAGGAAAAGGAATTGTTAGGCTCGAAGCTAGCTGTTCGTCCCCATATTCAAAGCTTTGAGCCTCGAATATGCTTTGGCTCACCGGATCTTGAATGGTTCTTCTATAGAATCAAAGGGTGTTCCAGATCCTATGAAGGCAGAGGGGATTTGACTGGGACAAGTGAGAGGTGAGGGATTTTTGTGACATATGCGTGTCTCAGGGATTTGTTAGAGAAGAAAGATAGGGGAAACGGTAATAGGATATGGAGGTTCAGTGAGGGATGATGAGAGAAAAAAGAGGGGAGAAGGTGGGAGGTCGATGGTGGACCACCGATCGAAGTTAGGGTTCACCGGGTAACGTAGGAGAGATGACAGAATGAGGGTGGCAGTCTCTGAGGGGAACGAGTGTCACGACCCTAAATTCCCACTTTATGATATCGTGATGGAACCTAGTCTCTAAGACTAGTTAAGCCTAACATTCATTGATAGTTTAATAGAAATAACAAACTAGAATAACAAAATAAATCGATAAAGTTCATAATAACTCCAAAACGGACATTAATAACAAAATCCCCAAAACCGGTGGAACTGAGTCATAAGCTCTACATAAATGTGCTAAATCTCCAATACAACACTGTCTAATAATGGGATAAATAGTAATAAAGGAAATAGCGGAAGGTGACTTTGAGGCGTATGAACATCGAACAGGTGTAACTTGAAGACTCCAGAACAATAATTGAATGATCATTGGCGCCCAACACGAGCAGATTTACCTAGATCTGCACAAAATGTGCAGAAGAGTAGCATGAGTACACCACAACGGTAGAGTAGTGACGAGGCCAGGTCAAGACACCTACTAGGATAAGAAAAAAAACTTAACAAAGTATAGTGTAGTCCCATAATGGAAAGCAAGGAAATGAAAGACAATAAAGCAGTATACTAATGGAAACTAAAAATGGATATTTAAGGCAGTAAAGGCAACAAAGTGAACACATGAATAGATCACCAAGTAATCAAATACGGACAAATTTAAGCTAGACAAGTAAAGAATCAACAAGAACTGTTCAACCAATAAGCCTTTTTAACATAGAAAGTACAACAAGAATCACAACCGAGGTGCCACGTCTCATATTCACAATTCACAATCTCAATCACAATCTTTCCTTATATCGCCGCGTGAGCCTTACATTTAGATATTTTTGAAAATATTTTTCCCGAAATAGCTATACGCGCTTTAGCCTTATCTTGCCGTGTGGCTTCAAGTAATTCCCTTACTAGAAACACGCACATAAATCCCACTGTATGCACATCAACCCCTATCCATATACCGCCGCATGTGCATCAATAACACAACACAATAAAAACTGGCACCACATGTGCCCATATGCCACAACTTGCAAAAATCAGCAATACCAATGTTACCATAACATATAGCTCACGGCTCAACCACAATGCGTACAAGAATCCCAATAATAATAAAATGAATTGAGAAATACTCAAAAAGGAAAAATATCTCAACAATCAATAACTTCTACCTTAATGTGATAATCGCTTTCACAACTTTAACATCAATAGCCCAACAAGAAGATATTCCCATGAAATAACAACTTCAAGTAAGAGTAATTCAACAATAAGAGGTAAAAAGATAATAAGAGAGGTAACAACTTCAATCAAAGTATATAAGAGAAAACATAACAATAAAAGATAGATTAAGTGGTAACAACGTCAAATGGAGCATGTGAGAGTAAATTGAACAATGAAAGGTATAACATGTTATGACAAAATCTATTAAATGCATGGAAGAAGTCTAAAATTCTAAACCGCTAAAAATACCACATATAGCCCATGTACACACTCGCCACCTCATGTACACATCTTTCACATAATATAAATAACACAATCAACCCAAATCCTAAGGGGTAGTCCCCCTCCCCCCTCCCCTAAAAAAAGTTAGACAAGATACTTATCTCAACTAGGCCAAATCAACCCAAATCCTAAGGGGTAGTTCTCCCACACAAAGTTAGACAAGACACTTACCTCAACTAGGCAAAATCAAGCCAAATCCTAAGGGGTATTTCCCACACAAAAAGTTAGACATGATACTTATCTCAACTAGGCCAAATCAACCCTCGAAAATAGCTTTTCCCCTAATATTTGCCTCTACACGGCTCAAATCTAACAAAAATGACTTAATATCATCAAACAATGCAACATAAACCAATTACGATAGATAAAGCGATGATGTTTACACAATTCCTCAAAAGTCAACAAAAGTCAATCCCTGGGCCCGTCTGGTCAAAACCCGGGTCCAAGGGTAGATTCCGACTACCCATAATCCCACAAGTCCATATATGTGTTTTGTTTTCAAATCCAAGTCCAAATCAACTCTCAAAACCCAAAATTTTATTTTTCAAAACTTTGACAAAAATCCCCAAAATTCCTCTTTGATTCTCATAAATATGATGTTAGATCTAAGATATTATCATGAAATATAGTTGAAAATTGATTAGAATCACTTTCTCAATGTTTTTAGATGAAAATCCCCTCTCCAAATAGCCTCCTATGAGTCTAGGGTTCTAAAATGAGAGAGAATGAGATGAAATCCCGACTTTCCAACCTTTTATTCAGTTGGAGATGTTGCGATTACAATACTGAGTTCGCAATTGCGAACCCTCACAATTGCGAACACTCGCAATTGTGAAGAAAGTCTCGCAATTGTGGCTACTGACAACCTAAGTGGGAAGTCCCAAATGCGACATTGGCTTTGCATTTGCGAAGCCTGTCCCCATCGCAAATACGACACAGTTATCGCAAATGCGATCCTACATTGCCGAGATACTACTTCGAAATTGTGACCTAGGCATCATAAATGCGACACTTGAGACCCCTATGCTGAGATCGCTATTCTGCTGCCGGTGTTCGAAATTACGACACCTGAGGCATCAGTACACCAGCAATCCAGATTCAGTGCAAAACCATTCCGAAACACAGGCAAAACACACCCGAGCACTCAGGGCTTCAAACCGAATACCCACTCAAGTCTAAAAACATCATACAATCTCTCTCACGTAATCAAAACACAAAAATAAATCTTGAACTACGAATCAGACATCAAAACGCATGAATTTCATATGAAAACTCAAGAACCTCTAGACTTAAAACCAAGAGTCTAAATCCTATCAAACCAACTCCAAATGATACCAAATTTTGCAGATAAGTTCCAAATAGAAAAAAGGACATATTCCAAGTCCCAAACCAAATACTGAACCCGATAGCCAAAAAGTTAACCTATGGTCAAACTTGGGAAAACTTTTAAATATCCAATTGCCAACTTTCAGCAAAACAAGTCAAATCAACCTAGGGATCTCCGAATTCGATTTCGGGCATACACCCAAGTACAAAATCACGATACGAACCTATCAAAGTCATCAAAACATTTTTCCATGGTCATTTTCACAAAATTCAAACTTTGGTCAACATTTCTAACTTAGGCTTTTAAACAAAGAACCAAAGGGTCCAAATCAACCCAAAAACTTTCTGGAACGAAAGTAACCAACCCGGAAGTCATAAAACCACAAATACACATGTGTGAAGCATCAAAATTGGAATCAAGGCTTATATACACAAAATGACCGGTAGGTCGTTACATTCTCCCCCTCTTAAAACAAACGTTCGTCCTCGAACGTGCATAGAGACATACCTAAAGTGACGAAAAGGTGAGGATAACAACTCCGCAAATCATGCTCGGTCTCCCAGTGTCACGCCCCAACCTCGAGTAGCGCGATCGGCACTCAACCGAGATACCCCGGCCGAGCAAGCCTGTACAATACCTTCTACCCAACTCACCCATGAATAAAGAAAAGATACATTTCATTAATAAAACCTTGAGTGGATTCCATGAACCATTCCAATTCCATTACCATTAGTCATTTCATTTTATAGACACAATCATAGTTAAAGTGCAACAAGTGATTCAAGTACAACAAGGCTAGTTTGACTTTCCGAAAACCCATATAGAACCCACACTATGTCTACGGAGCCTCTAACCGAAACAAAAGAGTACTATGATAATGCCGACAATAAGGCTCCAGCTATACCTTAAAATATAATACACACGGAACAAAAGATGCACAACCTCGGAATGAAGTGAGGCTCACCAAGTCAGCTGGGAAAAGAGTGTACCGCTTTCACTGGTAAAAGCCTTCAGCTGTGGAACCACCTGCATCCATTAAAGATGCAGCGCCTCCGACAAAAGGGACGTTAGTACATGTCGAATAGTACTGTATGAAAACCAAAACATCTATTCAAAGACTTGGAAATACAACATGAATATGATAAATTGTGGTAACAATCATAGGGATTAGATAGCCATAAAGTCAAAACAGATTTTAGTCGGGAATCAACTACAATTACCTTTTCACAGAGCGGCCTTGCCGCCTCACCTAATGTATGCAGGTGGAGGTGTATTCACAATACAACAACTATACACAAAGAGACCATGCCGCCTCACCCCAACGTGTGCGGGTGGAGGTGAAATCACAATAACACAGCTCTACACAAAGCGGCCCCGCCGCCTCACCCCAACATATACGGGTGAAGGTGTAACCATAATGCCACAGCTTGAGTTCCCAAAATGATAATAATATGTACAAAAGAGTTCCCTTCTAATAAACTGTCTGGCACCTTTGGCCGTAGCAAGTGTAAATTCATAAAGTTTCATCATATGAGAAATAGGTATTTAATCACATTGATTTCATACAAGGTCTTCTTCCTAAATGGGGATAACATGATTAAGTCAAAAATAAAGAATCATTAATACATGAGGGTTCTAACACGTTATGCCAATTGGGCATCAATTCTACTAGTCTGAATACCCCACATCAATAACGTTTCAAGTTCGACAACATATGATAGAATTTTACAAGGATTCTAGAGTTCTAATACTAGAACAAGAGTTTAGCCTTCATACCTCGAAAGAGCTTTTCATAGTGCCACAATAATGTCCCAACACTCCTAACGATGCCAATCTATAGAGGAGGGGAGAATTACAAGTATGATTAGAGAAATTCGTATGGCAAGGGCTGTCACAACTATGACCTAACCTTTCCCTCAACTAATTCAACAACAAAACCACCCAAGATTGTTCAACAACTTCCCCACATTCCCTATTATCTCATGCATGTGATAAATCTACCCTTATCACTCATAATCAACCCCTAACTTGAAATTGAAGAACTGGGGAAAGTAATTCTTACCTCTTTGAAGCCCTAGCAAGTTCCTTTCGATAAAATCCCAAGGTTCGATCAAGGTATAGTTGTGAAATCCTTAACCCTCCCTTTCCTCTCTCTAGAATTGTTCTCTCCTCTCTCTAAAATGACCAGCGATACTCCAAAAATGAACCCGTAGTTTAGCTCAAGTTTTGCTTCACTCTACGGCCGATCTGTAGCCTGCAGAGTGATTCTACGGTCGCATAGTGGACTGCAGAAATGCTATAGTCTGCAACATGATTCCTTCAACTACCTGACGTACTGAACAGCCAAAAATTCCGAACCGCGGTGAGCTACACTCATCAACACATAAGCCTACTTCGGCACCACGAAACCCCGAGTTTTAGGTAAAGTTTTAAGGGACCTTACACCCAGGTTGCCTCCTCCACTGGATGACCCCTCCATTGAACCTTCACTAAACCAATGTTATTTGGCCTCAACTTTCGGACCTATCTGTTTGAGATGGACACCGGCTCCTAAATATTAGTCAAATCCTTGTCCAATTGGACTGAGCTGAAATCTAATACATGGGATGGATCACCATAATACTTCTGGAGCATGGAAACATGGAGAACCGAGTTAACTGCCGATAAGCTGGATGGAAATGCAAGCTTGAAGGCCACCTCACAAGCTTTCTCAAGGATCTCAAAAGGACCAATATACTTAGGGCTCAGCTTGCCCTTCTTCCCGAACCTCATCACACCCTTCATGGGTGAAACTTGCAGCAAAACCCTCTCTCCCACCATAAATACTACATCACGAGCCCTCCGATTAACGTAACTCTTCTGTCTAGACTGTGCTGTACAAAGCCGATCCTGAATCAACTTGACTTTCTCCAAGGCATCACGAACCAAATTAGTTCCCAACAACCTAGCCTCTCCTAGCTAAAACCAACCAACTGTAGAACGACATCGCCTTCCATATAGGGCCTCATAAGGAGCCATATGAATACTCGATTGGTAGATGTTGTTTTAGGCAAACTTAGTAAGCGGTAGGAACTGATCCCAAGAACCCCCAAAATCCATATAGGCATGTAGCATATCCTCCAAGACCTGATTGGTGCACTTGGACTGCCTGTCCATCTGGGGATGAAATGCTGTACTCAACTCAACTCGTGTGCCTAACTCACACTGCACGACTCTCCAGAAAAGTAATGTGAACTGCGTGCCTGATCAGAGATAATGGACATTGGCACACCTTGGAGACGAACAATCTAACAGACATAGATCTGAACCAGCTACTCTAAAGAATAGGTAGTCACCACAATAATGAAATGTGTCGACTTGGTCATCCTATGCACAATAACCCATACCGCATCAAATTTCTTCAAAGTCTGTGGGAGTCCAACAACGAAGTCCATGGTAATATGCTCCCATTTTCACTCGGGAATCTCAAGTCTCTGAAGCAAACCATCCGGCCTCTGAATCACGTACTTCACCTACTGACAGTTCAAGCACCGACCCACATACTCCACTATATATTTCTTCATCCTTCTCGACCAATAGTGTTGTCTCAAATCTTGATACATCTTGGCAACAACTGGATGAATGGGCCTCATCACACATATCCGGGCCTGCATCCGCAACACCCCATCATCTCCAATAGAAACCTCTTTGGCATCGCCATGCTACACCATGTTCTTAAAGACAAGCAAATGGGGGTCGTCATACTGACGCTCTCTAATGCGCTCATACAAAGAAGGCCGAGAAACCACGGAAGCAAGAAACCGGCTGGGCTCCGAAACATCCAGTCTCACAAATTGATAGGACAAAGCCTGAACTTCCATGGCTATTGGCCTCTTTGCTGCAGGTAAGTATGCAAAACTGCCCATTAATAATATAAGAACCAGTACAGGTGATAGACATAAAAAGAGTCAAGTGTTCCACAATCTTTTCCATTACTAAAAGGATATTCATTTATGATTTCCAAAGTATAACAAGTTTACTGATATGATGATAACATGTTCTCCCAAATACCAACACTTACTAGTTCAATTCCCAACATCATACACCAACCACAACTTGTCTACGGAGACTCTTAGTATAACAGAAGAGAAGAATGGAAATGCCGGCGGCAAAGCTCCGGTTATACCTCAAAACATAAAGTACAATGTCAAATGACATGAAGCCCGAAATAAAGTAGGGCTCACCAAAATCTGCTGAATAGAGAGTAACTGCTAACGAGGATCAAAACTGCCCGCTGACAAATCCACCTGCATCTATTGAAGATGCAGCGCCCCAAGCAAAAGGGACGTTAGTACATATGGAATAGTACTAGTATGTAAAGCTAAATGTCCTATTTCAAAATAGAATGCCAATATAAGAAAGGAAAAACCATAGAAACAACAAGTCACAATTAACAATATCCAAATGCCCAGTTAAAACATAACAACTTTCAAAATATGAAAACAATATATATATTTTTGGTTGGGAGATCATTAGCACCGATATACCACCGTGATTTTAGCATGGAGTCCGATCACGCCCGTTCAGCTAGGCCATCTCCCCACGAACAATGTGGTTTGACATGTGGTGTGAAAGAAACGTGTTACCAAGAGTAGTACCACCATGTGCACAACATGGCATCCGATCTCCACCCGATCAGCTAGGCCGCCTTCCCACGTATGCCGTGTGGGTTGACTTTCCAATTCACAACTAATATCAACCTCATCTCAATTAAGGGGACCAACCACAATCACATTAATATATCAATCTCATCCCAAATAAGGTGAATAATCACAATCCACCCTTACACCGGCACGTGTAGTTTTGGGTATGGGCCTTATGACCCACCCTTCCTTGGTTTGCTAATGATACTCCCAAAAACCTTTTTGGTTTGCACACAAGGGAACCAAAAGCACAAATATATTTTATATTAACCTTATTACCTTTCACACTATATATAGCCTCATTAGTAACTTCAACCATTCACAACATCATTATATTTTCAGTGGCTCTCTTGGCCATACTTATGATTCCTCATCTCAAGTCACGGTGGTCATATCTTATATTCCACACTTTCATTTAATTACTTTCAAGGATCATCAACATATAGAATATTCCGAAAATCACAACTTTAAGTTCATTAGTAGTGAAGACTTTAAACACAATGGATTTCTTTCCAAGAAATAGAGTAAAATGATTGGCAATCAAAGCACAAGTTAAAATCATAAACGAGTAACACATCATTTATTCTTGAAATACTTTTCCCCAAAATGGTCAATGCACAATTTCAACTCATGAATATGTAAGAGCTTAAAACACATTGGCAATACTTACAAAGCATATCATTAGTTAAAACAGCCATATTTGGGCATAACTTGGGTACATAAGCCTTTAGGAAAAATCTATTTTCGAAGTCAATTTGAAACAGTTGAATCAAGGCCTATTTCATAACGTTTTTTAAGTCATTTCAGTTCCTCGGCACCATTGGCCACAAGTATAACTTTCATTCTTAGCACGTTGGCCACACTTTATATCTCCAACTCATTTCTTTCACTTTCAAGCATCCTTATAGATTATCAATAACAAGGCATTTCTACTCAAGACTTTAAATACACATTCGAGCAACCAACCAAGTTTAGGATCTTAGGCACATGTGATTTCTTACATAATTCGACATGCTAATTTTCATTAGAAACACGTTTTCAAATCATAACATATTAACACACAACCCATCCTTAATCACCTTCTCAAATAGTAACTCAACATAACAAGAACGTTTGGAATACAAATTGAACGTATATATCTTTTTACACAAGGCTTATTCGGAATAATCAATTTCTAATGAGCAACACAGGACTTCAATTCTAAAAGAGAAATTTAGCCAACATACCTTGTTTGAGCTTTCCTTAATCTACTACAACGTCCCAACGCTTCTAGCAATAACAATCTATAGGAAGATAGCGAAAATCGGATAATAATTAGATGGATTCACATGCTGTAAATCTCTTAAGAATTTTGTCAAACACCTAGTATGCAAATAGACTACAAAGCTCTACAATGGTAATTCCTTCCTCCATCAACTAATTTCAATGGTAATCCCTTCCTCTCTACACATAAGCCTACCTCGGCACCACAAAACTTGAATCCCTTGGCAAACTTTTACGAGGCCTTACACATACTCTCCGCCTGTCACGCCCCAAACCTGGGGAGGCGTGGCTGGCACACGGTGCCGTGCTGGCCCGAGCGAACCACTCTGTAACTCATGATCGTTCGACCAAAACTAGAACATACATAGGTCGAGTTGGTTGAACACATTCCTTTTTGTAACTATCATGGGCCAACATGGCCACAACTCATAATATACAAGTGTAAGTGGGAAAACACTGTATCACAGAAACATTTTTTTCTTAAAATACAAATACATATGGGCCATCAAGGCCTCTGACTTACTGTACAAAATGAACCTCTGTCTACAAAGCCTCTAAGATTATTTGACATCAAATGGTATAGGGTACCGGCGTACCCATAAGTCTGTAGAAAAACTCTGACATGATGACTCATAGACTCGGGTGCACTCTGAATGAGGTGGAGTCTTACTGATCCTTCGCTGAATGCCAATTTCGTCTACTATGAGGGCTCATCAAACTAATTCTACCCGTCTATCAGGACCTGCAGCATGACATGTAGCGTCCACAAATAAAACGGACGTTAGCACGAATAATGTACTGAGTATGTAAGGCAGGAAAGCATAAGTAAGAACAGTAATGTAACCAGGGATAGAGAATATACAACCTGTGACATCTGGGTACCTCTGAGGACTACTGACATGAAATACATGATACATACATATATATACATAAACTTTTAAAACATACGCCTTTATGGGCATCACCATCATCATATCGTACCCGGCCGTAATAGGCTTGATAAAACATACCCGGCTATCATAGGGCTCAGTAGAATCGTACTCGGCCACGTGGAGCTCGGTAAAACCCAACTGATCAGTGGTTGTGCCGTACCCGGCCGACTATAGAATGGCTCGGTAGAGTAAATTAGATACATATATATGATGCATGCTGGACTCATTGGAATCACATTTTGAACCTTTCAGAGTGACGTAAGGTCGGTATCCTTCCTACACGTTATTAGGACTAACTCTTCATCAAGAATCTTATAAGAATCAGGAACTACCAACAACATTGATAATATAAGAATAAGAGAAGTAACATCAATATCAATCGTATCATAAGAAGGGCAGCAATGTAAGTAATGCTAGCTTCTAAGAGTAGAGTATCTTTGGGAGCTCGTTCATTACATTATGTACAATTGGAGTCGTGCAAAAGAATGAAGGGGATAGCCTCACATACCTGAGCCGATTCTCTGGACAATCCCGCAAACACACGACGATTGCAACAAAATATGTGACGGCAAGAACAACGATAAAGGAAGGCGACCCGAACAACTTTCCCACCATCATTGAACAAAGCTATGCAGACACATCGAACATGGTAGGAAAAGATTACATGTCTAACACCTCAAATTGCTACTTCAGAACAGCTCAAAAATTAACCAGTTTGATTATAACACAAGAACAATTAACATTTATATCCACATGCATATAATCTCTTTCCACACCATGAACATATCCCAACTAAAGAAACCATTATAGCTATACAAGACTTGAAACAGATATTGGTGCAACCTAACTGAGCACCACGTTTTGCATTGCCAGAGCTTACCTACATCTAAATGTGAAGTGTATAAGCTTCACATTAAGTCGGTCATCAGTCATAGAACAAGAGAACTGAGGCAAGTCAACATTATTCTTTTAATGGGTCAGTAGAGTATCCAAATGTTCACACATATGATTCACCGAGAAAGGTTGCTTCTATTCTTTAGAAATAGAGGTGTGGACCCCACTTGATAAGAATGAGTTTTTGTTTTGGCCAATTCTCCTAATTATGCCACCTTGTTTCATGACTTAAGAGTCATTATCACCAAAGTGACTTGCTGCCACGTTGGGGATGGTGTCCCCCTTAAACATTATCCACAAATTCAATTACAAGTTAATTTCCCACTTAAAAATTAATAATTAATAAATTATTCACATAATTAAAAATTATCTCAAATTACTTAAAATACTACTCACTTTTAATACACATTATACATCTTACTATCATGATCATGTGGTATAAAATAAATACATACACTATTATTTAATTAAAATATCCATATAAAAATACACATTTTTTCTCAACTTTATAATTTTTCTAATCTCATATAAAGAGTAAAAATTCTCGTACTCTGAATTCTTAAATTGGTAAAAAGATAACTTTCTTTTTCTTGTGAGAAAATAATTTCTATATTTACAATAAAGAAAATCTCATAAACTTTCTCATATTATGTGTATAATTTAAAACATATTCGAAAGTAGTAATACTAATAACTATACACACTCATATATTTTTTTCAAACTATTTTACAAAAATATTCCACTCAAAATACCATATCAAATGTATATATATCGGTATCAAGGATGTTAACAGCGCCTTTCTACTCAACGCATCGGCCACCACATAGTCCTTCAGCAACTCTAACCATCTCTGCTACCGTAAATTGAGGTCCTTCTGCTTGAACACATGTTGGAGACTCCGGTGGTTGGTAAAGACCTCACATGGGACACTGTACAGATAGTGCCTCCAAATCTTCAGTGCATGAACAATAGTTGCCAACTCTAAGTCATGAACCAGGTAATTCTTCTCATGAACCTTCAACTGCAGAGACGCGTAGGCAATCACCCTACCGTCTTGCATCAACACCGAACGAAGCCCAATATGCGACAAATCACAATACACAGTGTAAGACCGCAAGCATGTAGGAAACACCAATATAAGGCAGTGGTCAATGCAGTCTTGAGCTTCTGAAATCTCGCCTCACACTCCTCGGACCTTCTGAAAGGAGCACCCTTCTAGGTCAATCTAGTCAAATGTGTAGCAATGGATGAGAGACCCTCTACGAAACGATGATAATATCCAGTCAAACTAAGGAAACTCCGAATCTCAGTAGCTGAAGACGGTCTAGGATAATTGTGAACTGCCTGAATCTTCTTCAGATCTACCTTGATCCCCTTTCTAGACACCACATAACCCAAAAATGCCACCGAATCAAACTGGAATTCACACTCGCAGTATTTTGCATATAACTTCTTCTCCCTCAAGGTTTGGATCATGATCCTCAAATGCTGCTCATGATCCGCCCAGATGTGAGAATATACCAAGATGTCATCAATAAACATAATGATGAAATAATAAAGATATGGATGGAATACACTGTTCATTATGTGCATAAATATTGTTGGGGCGTTGGTCAGCCCAAATGACATCACTAGAAACTCGTAATGACCATACCGAGTCCTGAAAGCAGTCATTGGGATATTCGAATCCCGAATCTCAAATCTTCAGTGTCACGGTCCGACCTCAGGGAGCGCGATCGGTGCTCAACAGAGTTACTCCGGTCGAGCAAGCCTGCACAATGCCGTCTACCCAACTCACCCAAAAATAAAGAGAAGAATGCATTTCATTAATTAGTCAGTAAGAAGTCATGTGAACAACACCAGTTCATTTCCATTAGTTACGTCATTAATAAGTCTTCAAAATAGTACATCGTACAGTCATAGTTAAAGTGGAACAAATGATACAATTACAACATTTTTAGTTTAACCTTCCAAAAAACAGATACATCCCACACTATGTTTATGGAGCCTCTAACAGGAACATAAGAAGGCTATGATAGTGCCAGCAACAAGGCCCCAACTATACCTCAAGAAGCTATGTACAAAGGATAAAAGATACAGGACCCCAAAATGAAGTGGGGCTCACCAAATCAATGGAGGAGAGGGTGTTCTGCTATCACTGATCAATACCACTTGCTATGGAACCACCTGCATCCATTAAAGACGAAGCGCCCCCGGCAAAAGGGACGTTAGTACATATGGAATAGTAATAGTATGTAAAACTAAACACCGTCTCAATAGAACGAGCAACAGTAAACGGAGAATAAAACATAAAATCAATAAAAGACTCAAAAAGTATCAAGGTGTCATGTTAAGGTTCAAATAGGTCTCGGTAATTTAAGTTGGGAGACCTTTAACACGGATACACCACCGTATTTTAACATGGAGTCCGATCTTAGCCCGACCGATTAAGCCATCTCACCCCGAGACGTACACTCACAATACCACCATGTGCACGGTATGGCATCCGATCTCAGCCTGATCGGCTAAGCTGTCTCACCATAATGCCGTTTGGATCGACATCACATCACATCTTGCTAGCAATAATCTCATCCCATTTAAGGGGAAAATATCTCAACAGACCAATCTCATCCCACATAAGGGGAAACAGTCTTATCACATTAGTACAGGGATTTACCCTTCAATCATTTCTACACCGGCACATATAGTTTCGGGGTTAGGTTTTTCCGACCTACTCTTCCTCGGTGGCTAAACGATACTCCCAAGGCATTTATTATTAAGAGTATTTACAACTCAAATCATATTCTTTTTCAAGTCATTCATTTTATTGGCATCATTGGCCATAACGCAATAACATTCTTGGCACATTGGTCGTACTTCATAATTCATGCTCACAATTTCACTTTCAATCATTATCATGGATAATTAACAACTAGGCCTTTCAAATTAAGACTTTAAACACATACTTGAGCAAATTAGGGCCTTAGGCACATATGATCTCTTATACAATTTGATGTGATCACTTTCATTTGGACTAGACTTGAAGTCACTATATTTTAATACATACTCATAATTCAAATACTCTCCCGAAGAATATCACAATATGATAAGAATATTCCGGAACACATCTTGAACATATTCATATGTATACATCGTCCGACGCCAAACTTATTCAGAAAAGTCAATTCATAACGGACAACTCGGGACTTACAAGATCATCGTGGGAATTCAATTCTATGAGAGGAGTTTAGACAACATACTTTGGCTCGAGCTTTTTAATTACCGATAATGTTCCGAAAATCCTAGCCACTTTGATCTATTTAAAGATATAGCAAAATTGAACAGAAATTAGAAAGGAGTTCATAGTTCCAGCTCACTTGAGCATTTTATCAAACACTAAGTGTGCATTAAGGTTTCAAGGTCCTCCTATGGTGGATTATTTCACCCCCCCCCCCCACTACCCAAACTTCACCCAAAAGAGCCCAATAATCCTCCCACTACCCTAGATGGTACATGCATGTAAAATAAACAACTCCCACACCCAAGAATTGCTTCACTAATTGCCCATTTTAGTTAAATTTCGAAATTAAGGGTTAGGGTGTAGAATCTTACATTTTGGTTGAAGACCTTGTGATTTACCCTAGAGAAATCTTCAAGGTTTGAACAAAGATTGATGAACAAATGACTAGACCACCTTTCTCTCTCTCTAAAATGTATGTTTGAACCTTCTAAAATGACCTTAACAGTGTTTTATAAGAACGGGGTCGGGTTTATAAAACTAGAAAAATAAAGCTCTGAAACACAATCTGCAGTCGCATATGCGATCGCATAATGCTTATGTGGTCCGCAAAATGGGACGCAAAATGATCCTCCAGAACTAGGCCTATCCACCTGCTATGACACACACCAATAGTTCCCAAATTTTGACTAACTCCCCAAATTTCCAAATTTTTTTCCAGAGTTTCCCCTGCAACTGGGCCTATCCACCTGTTAGAGAATCCCAAAAACCAATCCTAACATCACAACCACAACACAACGATGCAAAATAATATGGAAACAGCACCGAAAACAACGCCATAAACATTGCATTACTAAGAGGGAGTATTCATAATATAAGTTGTACATGGGAAATTATGATTTGCATAAAATTAGCTCTTAACATCATGGATACTATTGCATAGCTATTCAAATAAATTAGGGTACTTCTTCATTTCTTCCTTGGCCTCCCAGGTGGCCTCTTCGACTTGTTGGTTTCGCCGTAACACTTTCACGGAGGCAATTTCTTTGTTCCTCAACTTTCGAACATGCCTATCAAGAATGGCAACTGGAATTTCTTCATACGACCATTCTTCCTTAATCTCAATAGTCTCAACCAGATTAATAAGAGACGGATCTCCAACCACCTTCTTCAACATGGATACATGAAACACTGGGTGCACTAAGGACATTTCTGGAGGTAGTTCTAGCCTATAAGCTACCTGGCCAATCGTCTGAATGATTCAATATGGTCCGACATACCTCGAACTCAATTTCCCTTTCTTACGAACCGCATTATACCCTTCATAGGGGAAACCTTCAAGAATACCCAATCATCTTCTTTGAACTCTAAATCCCTACGACGAACATCTGAATACGACTTCTGACGACTATGAGCAGTTTTCAACCGCTCCTTAATGATCTTAACTTTTTCCATAGCCTGATGCACGAGGTCTGGCCCTATCAATTCCGCTTCCCCAATGTCGAACCACCCAATTGGAGATCTACATTTCTTACCATTTAAATACTCGAACAACGCCATCTGAATGCTAGCATGATGGCTATTGTTGTAGGAAAATTCTATGAGCGGCAAATGATCATCCCATGAACCTCTGAAGTCAAGAACACAAGCGCTCAATACATCCTCAAGTGACTAAATAGTCCGCTCTGCCTGCCCGTCGATCTGTGGATGGAAGGTTGTACTAAGATTCACCTGAGTACCCAAACGTTGCTGAAACTTTTTCCAAAAACTAGCCGTGAACTGTGCCCCCCGATCAGAAATGATGGAAACCGAAGTTCCATGCAACCTGACTATTTCTTTGATATACAACTGAGCATACTATTCTGCCGAGTCGGTAGCCTTAACAGGCATGAAGTGTGCTGATTTCGTGAGTCGATCCAAAATTACCCAAATTGAGTCAAACTTACAAGGGGTGCAAGGTAGTCCTACCACAAAGTCCATGTTAATCATTTCCCACTTCCACATTGGAATTTCTATGTTCTGTGCCAACCCACCGGGCCTTTGGTGTTCGACCTTCACTTGCTGACAATTTGGACATCTTGCCACAAAGTCCACTACATTCCTCTTTATATCGTTCTGCTAATAGACATTCCTAAGATCACGATACATCTTTGTAGAGCCCGGGTGCACAAAATACCTAGAAGTGTGAGCCTCAGTCATGATTCTTTCCCGGAGACCATCCACATTTGGAACACATAGATGCCCTTGGTACCTTAGGGTACCATCATATACGCCAAGAGAAAAGGCCATGGTCTTATGTTTATGAATCCCTTCCTTCAGTTTTACCAACAATGGTCTTATGTAATAATTTCCCTCCTTCAATTATACCAACAATGGGTCGTTGTACTGCTTTTACTTGACTTCCACCACAAGCGATGATTCAGCTCTATTTTGCACAATCACCCCTTCTTCACTAGAGTCCACAAGACGAACTCCCAAACTAGCCAACTGATGAACCTCCTTGGCCAACGACCTTTTATATGCTTCCAAGTGAGCCAAACTACCCATAGATTTCCGTCTAAGAGCTTCTGCCACAACATTAGCCTTCCTCGGATGATACAAAATATCGATGTCATAATCCTTGAGTAACTCAAGCCATCTCCTCTACCTCAGATTCATTTCCTTCTATTTAAAAATGTATTGTAGGCTCTTATGGTCCGTGAATATATATACTTGTACCCCATACAAATAATGACGCCAAATCTTCAGTGCAAATATCACCGCTGCAAGCTCTAAGTCATGTGTTGGATAATTCATTTTATGATTTTTGAGTTGCCTAGAAGCATCAGCTATCACCTTGCCATGTTGCATTAATACACACCGAAGTCCGATTCTTGAAGAATCACAATATACTACAAACCTATTTGTACCCTCTGATAGAGTCAACACCGGTGTCGTAGTCAATCTTGATTTCAATTCCTGGAAGCTTCTTTCACAAGCATCTGAACATTGGAACTCTACTGCCTTCTGCATCAATTTAGTCAATGGAGAGGCAAGAGTGGAGAACCCCTCCACAAACTTCATTTAATATCCCGCTGAGCCCAAGAAACTACGAATCTCAGTTGGGGTTGTAGGCCTCGGCGAATTCTTCACAGCTGCAATCTTCTGAGGATCAACCTTAATTCCTTCACTAGAGACAACATGACCCAAGAATATGATAGATTCAAGCCAAAAGTCACATTTTGAAAACTTCATATATAACTGGTGCTGATATAGGGTCTACAAAACTACGCTGAGATGATCGGCATGGTCCTCTCGACTCCGCGAATATACAAGGATATCGTCAATAAACACTATTATGAAGGAGTCAAGAAAAGTCTTGAAGACTCGGTTCATAAGATCCATGAAAGCTGCTGGGGCATTTGTTAACCCAAAAGACATCACCAGAAATTCAAAGTGCCCATACCGGGTCCTGAAAGTTGTTCTCGGAATATCCTGCTCCCTGATCTTCAATTGGTGAGACCTGGATCTTAAATCAATCTTGGAGAAGTACTTAGCACCTTGCAATTGGCCAAACAAGTCATCTATCCTTGGCAGTGGGTACTTATTCTTGATTGTGACCTTGTTGACCCACCGATAGTCAATACACATTCTTAGGGACCCATATGTCTTTCTTACAAAGAGGACTGGTGCGCCCCAAGTTGACACCCTCGGCCGGATGAAACCCTTTTCGAACAAATCTTTCAATTATTCTGTAGGGTTGAATAGATATAGGCTGCGTGCCTCGCATCATATCAATCCCAAAAATCAATCACCCTGTCTAGCAGGATCCCAGGGAGATCATCTGAAAAGACCTCCAAAAATTCATTAATAACTGGCACATACTCAAGTATAGGTGCCTTAGCATCGGTGTCCGTAACCCGGAGCAAATGGTAAATACACCCTTTGTTAATCATCTTCGTGGACTTAAGGTAAGAAATAAACCCACCATTCGGCACCACATTATCCCCCTTCCATTCAGTCACTGACTCATTTGGAATTCAAACCTAACGGTTCTGGTTCGACAGTCAAGCTTGGCAAAACATGAATAAAGCCAATACATTCCCATTATTACATCAAAATCAACCATCCCCAATTCAATGAGATCGGCCATGGTGTCCCACCACGCACCGTGACAACACAATCCCTATAAACTCGCATGGCCATGATAGACTCACCAACCAGAGTAGATACAGAGAACGACTCATGGAGATGTTCCGGTTTTATCCCAAAACCCTTAGCAACATAGGGAGTAACAAAGGACAAAGTGGAACCGGGATCAATAAGAGCATACACATCATGAGATTGGACAGTCAATATACATGTGATAACATCTAGAGAAGCCTCTGAACTCTGGCGACCCCTTATAGCATAGAAATGACTGGGTCATCCCAAACTCTATGCGCCACCCCTGACTGCAACACGCCCTACAGTTATTGGGGTGCCTCGAGCTGGAGGAGGTGTTGTGGATGTAGTAGCTGCAGAACTGGCTGGTTGTGTTGTACCTCTGCCCATGCTCTGGTGAGACGAACGACAATCCCTATAAATGTGACCCCTCATACCACACCCGTAGCATATGGGCTTGTCCATGTAATAGGCCCCAAAGTGCATCTTCCCACACCTAGGGCATAAGCGCCTCCGCTGCTGCTGAAATCTCCCACTAGACGAACCCTGCTAGTGGGATCCTCCGTTGCCTTGGCTGGGCCTAAAACAATTCTCCTGCTGCTGACTGGGCCCCGATGGTGGTGCACTGACTGAAGACTGAGAAAAAGATTAGGACGGCCCTAATGACCCTCCCCGATGGCGGTGCACAGACTGCTGACTGAAGTTGCCCGCTGACCGGGCCCTGTTGCTACTCTCTCGCTCCATTTTATTCTTCAGTTTGAGGGTGTATGTGGCTTGAGTCAGAATTCAAGGCAGCTATAGCAGCCTTATTAATAACTAAGGGGCTAAGGCCCTGTAGAAACTGACGCACTCTATCCTCCATAGTGGGCAACATGTAGATGGCATATTTGGACATGCATGCGAATCTCATATAATACTCCCACACACTCATGCTCCCATGTTTCAGATTCTCAAACTTGGCGGCACGGGCTGCCTTTGTCTCTGCAGGCAAGAAATGATCAATAAAAGCATAAAAAACTCACTCCATCCCATCGGAGGGCTTCCCTCATCACGGGAATCCTCCCATATTTCAAACCAAGAATAGGCCACCCCTTTCATGCGGTAGGAGGCCAACTCTGCTCCCTCCGTCTCAGTAGCACGCATAACTCGGAGAGTCTTGTGTATCTCATCAATGAAGTCTTAGGGGTCCTCCTCAGGATCAGTACCTGTGAACACTAGAGGGTCCAACTAGAGAAATCTGTTCACCCTAGAACTAGTGGAATCTCCTGGCTGACTAGAAGAACTGGGTGCAACATTTTATCTCTCGGCCTGGGAAGCCACTATCTAAGCCAACATCAGTATGGATCCCCTAAGATCCCCATCAGATACATCGAAATCGGAAGTTGGGGCTGGAGGTGGAACTGGAATATCAGTTGGAGGGATCGTTGCCCACTCAGTAGGTGTAGGACAGGTGCAGTATGATCAGGTGTAGTAGAATCAGGCAGTGTAGTAGTCAGGGGAATGTTCTCACCCCTCGGGTGCTCACCCGCATCATCAAGTATCGAATCAATTGCCACTCCTGGGGTGACTTTGGATCCTTGGCCAGTTCTTGCCTTCTTCCTAGGCGCCATGTACTGAATGTTAGAGCAAAGCACGAGTTAAAGGAGGAACAATCTTACAATTGGCTTTACCGCACGATCTAGAATATCGAAGAAGGGTATTATTCCTAAGTGTCCAAGTAGCCTCCTACTTATAGATGTGGTCGACAATATACCAATAAGAAGGACTCTACTAGACACGTCTCTAGACAATATAGGACACTTTAAAACCTTAGGCTCTGATATCAAGTTTGTCACGCCCCGAGCTCGGGGAGCGTGACCAGCGCTCAACAGTGTTACCTCGGTCGAGCAAGCCTACACAGTGTCGTCTGCCCAACTCAACCATAAATAGAGAGAAGAGAGAAGAATGCATTTCATTAATTAGTCAGTAAGAAGTCATGTGAACAACACCAGTTCATTTCCATTAGTTACGTCATTAACAAGTCTTCAAAATAGTACGTTGTACAGTCATTGTTAAAGTGGAATAGATGATATGATTACATCATTTTTAGTTTAACATTCCCAAAAATAGATACAACCCATACTATGTCTACGGAGCCTCTAACAGGAACACAAGAGTTCTATGACTGTGCCGGCAACAAGGCCACGGCTATACGTCAAAACGCTATGTACAAAGGATAAAAGATACAGGACCCCAAAATGAAGTGGGGCTCACCAAATCAGCTCAGGAGAGGGTGTGTTGCTATCACCGATCAATACCACCTGCTATGGAACCACCTGCATCCATTAAAGATGTAGCGCCCCCGGCAAAAGGGACATTAGTACATATGAAATAGTACTAGTATGTAATACTAAACCTATCAATAGAACGAGCAATAGTAAACGGAGAATAAAATATAAAATCAATAAAAGACGCAAACAGTATCAAGGTGTCAAGTTAAGGTTCAAATAGATCTCGATAATTTAAGTTGGGAGATCTTTAGCACCAATACATCACCGTGTTTTAAGATGGAGTCCGATCTCAACCGGACTGGCTAAGCTGTCTCACCTCGAGACGTACACTCACAATACCACCATGTGCGTGGCATGGCATCCAATCTCAGCCCGATCGGCTAAGCCGTCTCACCACAGTGATATGTGGATCGACATCACATCACATCTTGCTAGCAATAATCTCATCCCATTTAAGGTAAAAATATATCAACATACCAATCTCACCCCATATAAGGGAAAACAGTCTCATCACATTAACACGGGGATTTACCCCTCAGTCACTCCTACACCGGCACGTGTAGTTTCAGGGTTAGGTTTTTTCCACCTACCCTGTCTCGGTGGCTAATCGATACTCCCAAAGCATTTGTTATTAAAAGTATTTACCATTCAATTTATATTCTTTTACATGTCATTCATTTTATTGATATCATTGTCCATAACACAATATCATTCTTGGCACATTGGCCGTACTTCATAATTCAGCTCATTATTCCATTTTCAGTCGTTATCATAAATAATCAACAACAAGGCCTTTCAACATTAAGACTTTAATCACATACTTGAGCAAATTAGGGTCTTAGGAACATAAGACTTCTTACACAATTGACATGGTAGATTTCATAAGAATTCGCGCTTTCAAATCATAACATAGTAACACACACCCCATACTTAAACCACATCCTCTAACATTAACTTATCATAACAAGAATCTTTGGAATACATATTGAACACATAATTATTTTGACACAAGGCTTATTTGCCAAAAGTTCAATTTAAAAGGGGCATGCCATACAAGGAAATTGCAGGGTTAAATTCTAAGAGAAGAATTTAGCCAACATACCTCACTTGAGCTTCCGTAAACTCTAAAATGTTCCGAAAATCTTAGAACCTTCTATCTATTTCAGAAATATAACAAATTGAACAAAAAATTAGGAGGGTGATCATGGTTCCACCTCATTTGAGCATTTTATCAAACACTATGTGTGCATTAAAGTTTCAAGGTCCTCCTACGGTGGATACCATCATCCCACAACCCATTATCTACCATTTTTAGCTCAACAATATTTCTACACCCCTTGATAACACATTCATGCAAAATGAATCCACACCCAAGAATTTCCTTACTAATTACCTATTTTTAGTTGAATTTCGAAATTGAGAGTTAGGGTGTAGAATCTTACCTCTAGGATGAAGACCTAGTGAGTTTCCCTTGTCAATCTTCCAAGATTTAAGCAAGAATTGAAGAACAAATTTTTGAGGAACTCTCTCCAACTATAGGGCACTCTCTAACCCTCAAAATATCTGGTTTTTGCTCAACAGATGGTACAAAGCATCTATTTGACGAACTAAGGTCGGGTTATAAAAACCCAAAAATGAAGATCCTGAACAGGATCTACGGTCGCATATGCGACCGCATAATGTATCTGCGGTCCGTGAAATGGACCGCAAAATGTACCTCCAGAACTGGGCAACTCTACCTGGGTTTGCGGTCACTATGCGGCCAGCAAACCTGTTATGCGGACGCATAATGAACCGCAGAACAGTTCTTCGGTCGCATAGTCGACCGCATAATGGCACCCAAACCGGCCTAGTCATGCGTCACTCTGCGGCCATTCTGCTGCCCACAAACTGATTATGAGGCTGCATAATTTACCGCGGAAATGCCTTTTTCTGCCTAAACAAATTTCTTTAACTCCTCAGCGCACTGTTCAACCCAAAAAGTCTGTACCGCAGACGTAAGCCTACTTCGCCACCACGAAATCTTAAATTACCTTGCAAAATTTTATGAGGCCTTAGATCAACTCAGCCCAAGATCACTTCAAAGTCTACCATACTAAGAAGCAATAGATCAACTCTTGTCTCATAACCACCAATAACGGCTAAATACACCCAATAAACATGGTCCGCAATAATAGAATCTCCCACGGGCATGGAAACATATACAGGAGCACTCAAAGAATCACGAAATATATCCAAATACATAGTAAAGTAAGATGACACATATGAATAAGTGGAACCCGTATCAAATAAGACCAAGGCATCCCTATGATAGATCGGAATAATACATGTGATGACAACATCCGATGCAACAGCCTCCGACCTACTAGGAAAAGCATAGAAACGAGCCCAGCCTCCCCTTCTAGGGCGACCTCTACCCACCTGGCCTCCACCCTTACTTGGCGGTACAGGTGGAGAGGCGACTAGGGAAACAACCATGGCTTGTGAACCCTGTGGACCTTGTGGAATCCGTGGAACCTGTGCAGTCTATGGAGGTGCACCCCTCCTGAGTCTGGGGTAGTCCCTCACTATATGTCTGGTATCACCACACTCAAAATAAGCTCTCAGTGAGCGTGGCTACTAAAACTGAATCTGACCTGGTCGGCTAGAATGACCGTTGAAGGCATTGCTAGAAGCTGGAAGTTTTGAATGAACTGGCTGACTCACATATCCCATGCAATGATAGCCTGAAACTGCAGCGTGGCCACCACTAAATCCTATAGTAGCTCGAGGACTCTTGGCCTCCATTTCCTCTCTCTCTCTCTCTCTCTCTCTCTCTCTCTCTCTCTCTCTCTCTCTCTCTCTCTCTCTCTCTCTCTCTCTCTCTCTCTCTCGGCCTCGCATACCCTCTAACCTCCGAGCGATCTTTACGACCTGCTGAAATGGAGTATCCGTCTCCGACTCTCAAGCCATGCTGAATCTAAGACCCGTAACTGAGCCCCTTGATAAATATGTGGACTCGCTCTCCGAGTGTAGAAACCAAGGCTGGTTCATGACGGGACAACTCACTAAACTTGATAGCATACTCTGACACTAACATAGTCCCCTAACGCAGATGCTCAAACTTTGTGTGCCTTGCTCCTCGTTAACCTACCACCACCGATATGCTGCTCCTGATATTTGAAATGTAGTAAAATCAACTCCGCTTACCTCCGCAATACCCATGGTGCGGAGAATATTGTCACGACCCAAATTCGAGAGTCGCGACGGGCACCCGGTGCCTTATGAAACCAAGTACCAACGTAACGTATCTTTCTTATCACACAATCATGGGTAAATGGTCTAGAAGTTCCCTCATAAGATAACCAGAATAATACATAAGGGAATACTAGATATAGGACAACCCAACATGATATAGAAACTCATACAAGTGACATACGACCCTATAAGGCCGACATGATCATTTGTACACTCAAAACATAGGCTTGCAAGGGCATACAAGTATCCATATGCATGATATCTATCTACAAGCCACTAAGAGTACATAAATGTTATAAAGGTCGGGAGAGGGCCCCGCCATACCAATCAATACATGTCCAAATCATACTGACCAGATAGGCAACTCCGAAGCAAGTGGAGTGCACCAACCTCTTCTGCTGAGCTGATAGCCTACTAGGAGGACTATAAACCTGTCTATCGGTACATGCGGGCATGAAACACATTGTCCCCAGGAAAAAGGGACGTCAGTGTGAGGCCCCTCAAATTTCCTATTAGTCTGAGGCCATAAGCACGCTCACAAGTTGCTTAATGTCGTTTTGCCTTCCACGAGGGGTTAAGGACTGCAAAAACTTAGATTATCATGATATTAAGTGTAAGAGTTGTATTGTATATTGTTGAGGGCCTATGGAGATCCCTAGAACTAAGCCATGTTGGGAACTATGCAATGGGCTAAAGTTTCAGATAAATTCGCACAAGATCCAACTTCAAACGCATGCTGCTACCAAAATATATAGACTTAGGTGGTGATATACCTATCAAATTAAATCCCGTTGAGTCTAGTTTCCAATGCAATAAATCATTTGTCATTTAGATATTTCTATAGAAAGTTATGGCCATTTTACCGGACCTATGCCATATGCACGCCTAGATGCGCGACCACGTATATTGGAGGGTATTCTGTCTTGTGTGCATGGCCAGATGCACGATCACTTGCCCAGGTGCGTGACCGCGCACGTAGGAGCCCTATAAATACCCCCAAGGCCGGGTAGAGAGAGGGGCTAAGTCATTTCTTTGACCTAGGGCTTTCATATCAAGGGGAATTCGTCCAACACTTCCGTCCCATGAACCAAGGTAATGTTTTTGGAGAAATTTTGAGTTGATTACTACTCCTAAACACTTATATTAACAAGGATTATTCTTGAAGATACATAGATTTCCATTCGAATCCCAAAATTAGTTAAGAACAATACAAGTTGGGATTTTCAAGAGTCTCACTACAAGAGGTATGTCTACCATCTCTAACTAATCTATGGTGATTAATTATGTATGATATATGTTTTATGGCTTATGGGATGGTGATTGGAAGCCACAAATGACTTAACCTAGGTAGTGTTGGTATTGTAGAGATTGTAAAATGAATTAATTGATAACATTTATGGGTTGGGAGTGAAGTGTTTGGCATGCATGTGCTAACAGAAGTTGTGAGGTGAATCATTGGTGTGGACGGTGGTTGTTAGGTGGAGAAATTCCATGGGAGGAGGTTGTAGAAAGATATAAACACTAGATGTTTGGAAAAAAGTCTAAATGACTAAAAGTATAGGAATCTTTCTAATATTGGTGCAATTGTGTTGCATTGTTGTAGATTGAAGTTGTTTAGTGTGGTGGAATGTTGTAGTTTTATTAAGGGGCGAATTCGAGGTATGTTGGCTAAACTCCTTTTTTGAATTGAACCCCACAGTGGCCTTGTAAGTCCCATGTTGCTCATTATAAATTGATTGTTCCGAATAAGCCTTGTGCCAGGAGATATATGCGTTCAATTTGTAGTCCAAATGTACTTGTTATGTTGAGTTACTATTTGAGAAGGTGATTAAGCGTGGGTTGTGTGTTAATATGTTATGATTTGAAAACGTGATTCTATTCAAAACTAGCATGTCGAATTGTGTAAGAAATCACATGTGCCTAAAACCCTTAATTTGGTTAGTTGCTCAAATGTGTATTTAAAGTCTTGAGTAGAAATGCCTTGTTTTTGATAATCTATAAGGATGCTTGAAAGTGAGAGAAATGGGTTGGAGATATAAAGTGTGGCCAACGTGCCAAGAATGAAAGTTATACTTGTGGCCAATGGTGCCGAGGAAATGAAATGCCAAATTGACTTCGAAAATAGATGTGCCTAAAAGCTTATGTGCTCAGGTCATGCCCAAATGTGGTTGTCTTAATTAATGCTATTCTTTGTAAGTATTTCCAAAGTGTTTTGAGCTCCTATTTCATGAATTAAAATTGTGTATTGCCCTTTTTGGGAAAAAGTATTTCAAGAATAAATGATGTGTTACAGATTTTCTATTATGACTTAAGTATGTTATACCCCCTTCTTGGGAAGAAAACCTTATATGAAATCAATGTAATCAAACACTTATTTCTCATATGATGAAACCTTATGAACCTACCCTCGCTAAGGCCAAACGTGCCAAACGGTTGATTAGAAGAGAACCCCTTGTACAAACTATTATCATTTTGGGAATCTAGAGTTGTGGTATTGTGATACACCTCCATCCGCATATATTGGGGTGAGGCGGCAGGGCTGCTTCTTGTAGAGATTGTGGTATTGTGATACACCTCCACCCTCATATATTGGGGTGAGGCGGCAGGGCCGCTTCATGTAGAGTTTGTGGTATTGTGAAACACCTCCACCCGCATACATTGGGTCGAGGCAGCAAGGCCGCTTTGTGTAGCGTTGAGGTTATCATGATTGCACCTCCACCCGCATACATTGGGGTGAGACGGAAGTGCCGCTTTGTGTAAAGATAGTTATAGAGGATTCCCGACTTAAGAATTTATAAATATTATTGAAAACTTTTAATAAATTTGTTGTGGCTTTAACGGCTAATTAAGCCTTTTATTATTACTATGATTCATCATATTCGTGTTGTATTTCTAAGTCCTTGAATAGGTATTTTGGTTTTCATACTATTACTATTCCATATGTACTAACGTCCCTTTTTGCCGGGGGTGCTGCATCTTTAATGGATGCAGGTGGTTCGTCAGCGGGCAGTTTTGATCCTCGTTAGCAGTGACTCTCTATTCAGCAGATTTTGGTGAGCCCTACTCTGTTCCGGACTTCATGTCATTTGACGTTGCACTTTATGTTTATAGGTCTAGTCGGGGCCTTATCGTCGTCACTTCCATATTACTCTTCGGTTGTACTTAGAGGCTTCGTAGACATAGTGTGGGTTGTATAGTGGTGTTGGAAGAGTCAACTATATATGTTGTATTTGTATCACACGTCCCATTTTAAAATATAATTTTGTATATATATTTTGGGAATTATGAAAGTAGTAACTATTGGTGACGGAATTGGAATTGTTCATGAAAACCTCTCATGTTTAATTGTTGATATATATATATATTTTCTTTTTATTCATGGGTGAGTTGGGTAGAAGGTCTTGTACATGCTTGCTTGACCGGGGTATCTTGGTTGAGTACCGGTCGTGCTCCCCAAGGTCGGGGCATGGCAGTCAGTTCAAATAAAGTACCGAGTATGTAAGGAATGAAAAGAAGTATATAAAAGACATGAAAGAAACATGGAGTAAAGGACTCAACCTGTAAGTCTGAATAGCTCTATGAATCATGAAACATTGATAATGTCATGCGTGTGCTTATAAATGTGATATCATGCATAGGTATATGCGTACATAACATCATCAAGCATATAAGGGCATCCCATCATATCATCTCAGCCTCTGTGGGCGAAATCATCAATGTATACCAACTGATCAGGTGGTAGTGCATATATAACGTCGTAACCTTTACCCATATCCCATATACATATAATATACGCATATATAACGCCATCTGGTTATGGGTCAATGTACATGTATAAGTGAATGCAATGTAGAAGAAGTAAGTCAATATGATCTCTCGGGATGTCATAAGATCAATATGCCTTCGGTTAATATCAAGAAATAAACTTTGTCAACTTACGTATTTTCTGAGACCCATGAACATACGATATAATAATAGGACACATGGGGAATCAAGAACATAGGCACCTCTAGTACTTCTATGAATAGAGTCATTTATGAATGTTGCGCGTTTGCTCGTTTTGTTCATATGAATCATGCTAAAAGGAAAGAAGGGATAGCCTTAACATACCTTAACTCCGTTGAGTCCTTAATACCTTCCAAGAAATTCTTCAAACAACTCTACTCAATCTACTATAGCATAAGGAGATTAAAAAATTGTGCTGAGTAAATGCTAAGTCCGCAACTTAAACTAGTAGCTCGTTCATGTAAATTTGGGCAGAATCTCCCCTGTAACAAAGGATTCCTCCAATAGCATATACCAACAACAACAACCAAAGAAATACAATAAGAATGACATCAACAATAGGGTACACAATATTTCCATAATATGTCATCAACATATCACGACGAGCGGTAAGCTCGGATTGAATCCCATTAGCATCCTTCATCTCATACTTTGTAATTTTTATCCATCCATTGTTGATTCACCTTAATGTTGATCCATAATCTACCATTGATAATTTAAAACCTCTTACATAATACACTGTCACTAGGGCTCACGTCGCATAGGGGAACATTTGAAGTGATTTGCCTGATCCACCTAGGGAGGATACTATACTTCAATAACTGTATTTCGTAGCATCCCAACGTGATTCATCTTATGGTGGGTATTATAATCCTGTGCAATTCATGATATCCCTTTTCTTTAAATCATTACTCAATCAAAGGCCTAAACATCATCCTTTTATCTATCACAATTACACTCAATCAAAGGGAAGCATTCCATCTCTTCTAAATGCACCTAGTCTTAGACTCTTCCGAGTTCATTTAGGTTATACTGGGCTTTCTATAACTTACGAAAACCATCAGCTCTCTTGTTTTGATGGGCTTAATCCCAATGCCTTACCTATTCTTGTGGCCATCTCACTCACCTTTTCTTATCCTTACTCCTAGCTACCTAAACCTTGTCTCTCTACGATACTTTAGCTTGCAACCTACACATATCTATTCATACTACTCGCAACCTTCCTTTAACTTGGTAGCACCATAGATTTCATTTCGTGCCATCTCAATTGTTTTTAAACATAAGAAATTACTTTCCTGGTCGTTCTGCCACTTGCTGCATGAATACGTGTCTTATCTTAGTGCTCACAAATTGTAACGACCCGACCGGTCGCTTCGAGAGTTGTAGCCCCATTCCTCCTTTTTCTGCTCATTATTGTGCTTCACTATTGTTTTATGATTTATTGGATTAGTTGGTTCGAGTTCGGAGATAATTCAGAGTTAGTTGAAACACTTAGTCTCTTAATCGAAAGCTTAAGTTGGAAAAGTCGACTGGATGTCGACTTATGTGTAAACGACCTCAGACTTAAATTTTGATGGTTCTGTTAGTTCCGTTGGGTAATTCTGGACTTAGGAGCGTTTCCGAATTGTGATTTGGAGGTCCGTAGTAGAATTAGCCTTGAAATAGCGAAAATTAAAATTTTGGAAAGTTTGGCCGGGAGTGAACTTTTTGATATCGGGGTTGGATTCCAATTTCGGGTTTGTCGGGTCATTTGTGACATGTGTAAAAAATTTGAGGTCAATCGGATGTGGTTTAATAGGTTTTGACGTCGTTTGTAGAATTTGGAAATTTCAAAGTTCATTAGGCTTGAATCCGTGTTGAATTCGAGTTTTTGATATTGTTTGAGGTAATTTGAGGGTTCGACTAAGTTTGTATTGGGTTATAAGACTTGTTGGTATGCTTGGTTGAGGTCCCGAGGGCCTCGAGTTGAATTTGGGTGGTTAACCGACTTCGACGTAAGTTGAGGAAACAACTAAAGTTTTGCTGCTGCAGTAGTAATCGCACCTGTGGAGTGGGAATCACAGGTGTGAGCTCGCAGAAGCGAGAAAGAGCCCGCATAAGAGAAAAGGAGGAGGCTTGGCGGTGGCCGCAGGTGTGAGGTTCTTTTCGCACCTGCGAGGCCGCAGATGCAGACCTATTGCGCAGAAGCGCTTCCGCAGAATCGGAAAGGAGTGCACAGTGGTGGTAGCTGGAGAAGTTAGTGATTTCCGTAGAAGCGGGATTTGTGCCGCCGGTGTGGAAGACATGAGCAGAACATATAAATACAAGGTTTCGAGATTTTTCACCATTTCTAACATTTTGAGCTCGGATTTTAGAGATTTTAAGAGGGCTTTTCAAGGGAAATTCTTGAGATAAGATCCCTGTGTTCATTTTTCTTCAATAATGATGTTTCCCCGCTGATTTCCCATCTAGTTTGTGTGTTTTTGAGGTGAATTTAGGGGGTTTGAGGCAAGGGATTTGGAGAGTTAATTTTGGGGAATTGAATGGCCATTTGATGTCGTATTTTGATAATTTTTGTATGGTTAGACTCGTGAGTGAATGGGCTGTCGGGTCTTGTCAGATTTCGAGACGCGGGGCCCGGGGGCCGGGTTTGGACCAATTTTGGATTTTGGCTTAAAATTCATATTTTTCGTATGGAATTAATTCCTTTAACCGTATTGATTGTATTTTATTGCTTGTGGCTAGATTCGGGACGTTTGGAGGCCGATTCGCGAGGCAAGGGCATTTTGGAGCAAAGTTTTGGCTCAGATTGAGGTAAGTAACAGTTTTAAATCTAGTCCTGAGGGTATGAAACCCCGAATTTTGTTGTTATATGATTGTTTGGTGGTGACTCACATGCTAGGTGACGGGCGTGTGGGCGTGCACCGTAGGAATTGTAACTTGGTCCATTCCGTGGAACTATAAAGTTGAATAACTTATTGTTAGCTATATGCTCTCCACGTGTTATAGAAATTTGACTGCAAATGATGTTATGAGTCATGCTTAGGCTATGTGATTACACTATTGGGACCCACAGAGGTCGTGTACTTCTTAAATTAATTGCTAATTTTTTTTTGTACTCAGTCATAGTTTAATTGTGTATCATATCTCAGTCTCTTCTTGTTTCTTGCTGATACATTATATTATCTTTGTTTGTGCTGATTTTGTTTTATGATTTCTAAGAGCCGAGAGACTGGAGAGGTTGGTGACTGAGTTAGGGCCTGAGTGCCGAGCTGTGAGCTATATGTATGTATATGGATCTGGTTGCATGCCGCAACGAGCCTTAGGGATGTATATATATATATATGGATCGGATTGTATGCCACAATAAGTCTTATGGCTATTTATATGGGATCGGGCTGTATGCCGCAGTGATATAGCGCTTGGGCTGAAGGAGCCCCTCCGGAGTCTGTACACCCCAGTGAGCGCAGGTACCTATTGGGTGTGAGTTTTTAGAGCTGAGAGCCGAGTGATGAAGCTATTGAAAAAGGTTGAGTGACTGTTGCCCTGAGATGTTGTACTTACTTTCATTTGTTGTTGTACTTAGCTGCCATATGTCACTGTTTTGAAACTCCTGGAAGATATTGTATCTGGTTTTACTTGAACTTGGTAATGTATAAACTGATTTGACTTAAATTGCCGGATTTGAAAGCATGTCTACTTTGAGGCCCTTTTGTGAAAGATTCCATTATTCCCCAACCCATTCTCTACCATTTTTATCTCACAATGCTCCCATATTCTTTCATAACACATGCATGCAAGATAACAACCCCCACACCCAATAATTGTCTTTCTAATTATCCCCTTTTTAGTAGATTTTCGAAATTAAGAGCTAGGGCATAGATTCTTACCTTTAAGATGAGGACTTTCTTGATAATATTCAAGGATTGAGCAAGAATTGTTGGATATTAGGGTGAAGGTTACTTCCCCACTCTAAGAACTCTTTCTTACTCTAAAGATATCAGAAATATGCTCAGAAATGGACTATGGCATATGTTTTAACGAAATAGGGTTTGCTTTAAAAACTCCAAAAATGAAGCCCCGGGACAGGATCTGCGGTCGCATATGAGACCGCATAATGGAGATGTGGTCCGCATATCGGCCGCACAATTTGGTGCCAAAAACTAGAAAAAACTGCCTGGGTCTGCAGTCACTATGCGGCCTGCAGACCTATTCTGCGGTCATATAATGCACCGCAGAACCTCCCTCTGCAAATAATCCAAGGCTGATTGTGCGACAAAAGTGCAGCCCGCAAAATAGTTGTGTGGTCGCATAACTGGCCACGAAATTGACATCAAAAATGGTCCAAATAGCTGCTTCACTCTGCGGCCTACAGAGTGATTATGCGGCTGCATAATGAGCCGCAAAAATGCCCAACCCTGCAAAATATTTTCCTTTAACTCCCCAATGCACTGTTCAATCCAAAAAATTCGAACCTCGACGAGCTTGCGAGCCGTGAAGAATTTCTACTATTATTAACCTCTATGCCTACCCCGGCATCATGGAACCTCGATTTTTGTTTTTGGAAAAAGTTTATAGGGCCTTACAGTAATTTCCCATCCTTCTCTTAAACAATATTTGTTAGCTCCCATAGGGCATAACGAAGATGGGTGTGGCCAATTGTACATATCTCTGTTAAGTTGAAAGTCATTTAGAATGCTTGTATTTCTCTGTATGAATTGTAAATATTGATAATCTTCAATAACTGGGTACCTCGTACCCTTCTTTACCTTGCTTCTTTTACTTGTTGAAACATTTATCTACCTTCTGATTTTCTTGTTGCTTTGCACCATATGGGTGGATAGTTATTTATGCCTTAAGGCTCCTTATCAAGAAGCTTACACGTCATAGTACACACATAATCTATTGAATACCTTATATTTACTCATCATAAGCATGATGCAAAATCAAGTTTCTCTAAATCAACTCTTCCACAGCCACATTCAATCTCTTACCAACTGTCTTTGTGGATGTAGGTATCATTTTATTACGAATAAAGTAGAATTTAGGAGTTTGAATTCATATAACGCAGCTCAACCACATGATCTAGAGTAAGAAGAAAGAGTGTGTTAATCCCTGTGCATCCCAAGGTGACGTATAATGAATACGAGACTTGTTAATCATAATTTAAATGAGTTTAAAGTCATAATATGAATATATATGATGTTTGGATATAAAATATGAAGTTTGAGAAAATTCGGATTTAAGTTGCGGAAAAGCTGACTAAGGATTTGCCTTGTAACAAAGTTTTTTGAGCAATACATTTCGTGTATTATATGATGTCTTCTTGGGACATATGATATTCCAAATTGAAGGTCTTGTAATGTAGTTTCCAACTCTCTTAAGCGTTTGTTCATACAACATCCGGATAAAAAGATATAAGCGTCGGAAGAAGGGCCAATGCCAGGGTGCCAAGCTAGCACCTCTTCGTCTTTTCAAAAGTGGATATATATATCCCTTATGTCATCTCTTTCTTAATTTATCCACATAACACGACCAAAATAAGACCACAAACTTACCCTTAAGCTTTCTACAAGGGTTTCAAAGAAGATTAACATCCCGGGTACGAAATCAAGAAGCGATAATATTAGAACGATCTCTACGACGTAAGTATCGATATATCGCCTCTCTTTTTCTTTGTAGTTTGAGTTTTGGAAGGTAATTCATAGTTAATAACATGCCTACTTTCTGCATTTAAGATTTTAAATATCAAGGAAGGTTGATAAATTCATTTTCTAATAGTTAGAACTTACGGGACGGTGATCGGAAGCCGTGAGTTCGATTTATTTCACTTTTAGTGCAATGTTTTTAGTCCCCTCGTGTTGGTCTATTATGCTTCTTATTTATGGAGTTTGTAAGGATAAAGGGAATGGAGAAACACCACATGTTGTAGGGTAGTGGTATGGTCGCTCGTCGTTGCAATTTCTTGCTAATTGATAACTTGTTGATTGGGTGTGTTATGGTATATTTGAGTTTTATTTGTTGTATTAAAGGTCCCGAATTGTAGTTAGGTTATTTTTGAGTTGCTGGTTGTATTGTGTTGTTGTCTCGCCTATAGTAGGCTTGAGGGAGCAGTAAAATCAGGTGAAATGCTACCCATTTTCTTTTAGAATCGAGTTATCGTTTGATATACGTGATATACTAGCGCCATCTAAGTTGTACATGTATTTCTTTGATATAGGGTTGGCTCGCTAGTTGTCATTAGCTTGTTTTTTAGTTGCATTGAGCAGCGATCATTGTATCTTCGAATTGCCTGGAATCTTCAAAAATTTCCCAATCCATTTCTGGGCCAAATTGAGCAATTCCAAGCTATGGATATTCTTCCCCATGAAGAATACTACCTCCCCACCAAATTTCAGACCCTTCTACCGTAGGAAGTGAGACCTCCGATGTTCTGCAAATCGTCGACGAGGTGAAAGTTATCGGAGAAGACGCTCCAGGTATCCAATTGGTATGAAAAAATGTGAAAATGTTTCTGCTAACCTAGAGAACACTCTCTAACCCTCAAAACCCCACTACAATCAACCAATCTCCACAACAATTCAAAAAACAAATTTTGCAGTCGCGAACATAACAAGTGTTCGACGAAATGCCCCAACCAATTCCACTGACCTAATTAAAGTGCAATTTACTGAAAATGAACCTTCGGATGTTCCTGAAGCTCATCGTGGTGCTGGAGTTACTTTACAAGGCCCAATTCCTAGTGATCGATCCTCATCTTCTTCCCAGTTGCTCAGTTAGTCGGAGATGGTAAACCAGCTATCCAAATCGACCAAGGTCAATGCCAAAATGTTTCTGCAGCATAGGGAATCTTCCCAATCCATCACAACCTCAGGTCAACCAATCAAAAGTCACAATTTCTCCAAAATTGATTTTTGCAGCTACCACAATTACAAATGTCCGACCAAATGCACCAGTCATTCCCATCCAGTCAATTATGCCTCACACCCGTGAAAACCAATCTCCTATTAATTGTGAGCATCCCCATGCAATTGAAATGCAACCACATAGCCAAATAACTTATGCCCGACCCGTATCTCCTTCATCAGAAAATCAGGTAGCCGATCTCATTCAAGCAATTGTTCAAAATGCACCAGGACACTTGGAGAACACACCAGCCAATGAGCTACCTAGTCATGTTGCCAAGGCTCCTCAACCAGCTCAAACAAAAACCCAAACCACCCCATCCCCACCTACTTCCACATACCCAAAGATCTCATCCAACTTTGATAAACCTTAACACCCACAGCACAATAAGTCACCTACACAGCCTATCCAAAATGCCCAGCTTCACAACAATAAACTAGATACTCCACCAAAAGAAACCAATACCCAACCAAACAAATCACCCAACTATCCTGCCCTACATCCTCCTACCATCACACAGTCCCTAGCAACCAAACTAAGAGCAAATTAGGCTGCAGAATTAGCCCAAATAGAATTCACACCCCCCAAAATAACCACCAAACAGGGTCAACCAGCAGTTATCTTCACCAGGAAAGAATTTATGGTCACTCTAGCCAATAGATGCCAATACACTATTATCGGCCAATTTCTTAACACTATGCCCAGAATGGAAGTGATCAGAAGAAGCTTTACAGCTAAAACTGAGCTCATAGGAGGAGTTAAAATAGCTCATTTCAATGCTCGAACGGTGTACATTGATCTAGATAATGAGTATGACCACACCATTGTCTGGACCAAATAATTCATGTACATCCAGGGTCAAAGAATGAATCTTCAAGCCTGGACTCCCAGCTTCAAGCCTAATGAGGACACCCAAATTGTCCCAATATGGGTAGTCATTCCTGAATTGCCTTGGCTTTTTTATTATATGGAGGTCTTATCAGTCTTGTTGTCACCCATTGGTAAGATAATACATCTAGACCTTGCCTCAATGCAAAAAACTAGGGGAAGTATAGCAAAAGTGAAGATGCAGGTAGACTTAACTAAGGATAGGCCTCACATTGTGTGGCTCGGTTTTGATGATGATTAAGAGGTCAATGGGGATGGGCAGTGGCTGGAGGTGATGTATGAAGACCTCCAACCTACTATTTTCACTGCAGGCATTTGAGACATGAGGAATACCATTGTTCTATCAGGAAAAGAGAAGAGGAGGACAAAAAGAAAGCAGCAGCGGAGACATCTGGAAATAATGAGAATCATAACAATAACAGGAAAGTGCATGCAGGGGGATCTCAACATAACCAGGAACAAGCTGTGCAGAGGCAAAACAAGAATCAGAATTCCAAGCAAAAGATGGTAATGCAAGACCAAAGGGAAGATCAGCAAAAAAATAAAAATAAAAAAGCAGCAGCTCAACGAATTACAAGGGATAACCATTCCAAATATCAATGGCACTCTCAAAAGAAGAAGAATTTTAGTGGAGTCAACTAAAGAAGCAGGCAGCAGAAATTCAAATAGACTACTGAACAAGTAGCTAATGCACAAGAGGCTAACCCTAACCAGAACTCAGGTATTGTTATTAACTCATGAACTAATCCTCCATTTGCTCTGGAGAGTGTGAAAGATCCCATTCCCAACCCCGCTGTGATTGATGTTGAAGCTAAAGGAGGAAAGGAGAATGGTCAGGAGATACGTATAGCTTATCAGGTTGGGGATCCAAAAGGGATGGGTATTCCTCATGTTTTGCATGAGTGTGCTGATGCACAAGGTAACCCTAGGATAGACCATTTCACCCCTGCTACCACTCAGCAGTCTACTCAGAAGACTCATATTGATGGCATTGAAATAATTGGGGTAATTGGTACTGATGATGATCACAGAAGCACAGTTGACAGTTGACAGAATCCAATTGTCTATGCATCAAGCAACATCAAATATAAACAACAAAATTTGGATCTTCTGGGATCAAGATTTTACAGGCTCAGTCACTGACCAAGATGAGCAGCAAATAACTGTTGAACTAAAGCATGTAGAAGCAACTGAAGATTTCCAGTTAACTGTTGTTTATGCTAAGTGTAAAGCAAATCTCAGAAGACCACTATGGGAGGTATTGAGGCCGAAATCTTTGACCTGTACCATCCCATGGTTTGTGCTTGGAGATTTCAATATTATTGCATCCATTGAAGAAATGATAGGAGGTCTACCATACCAAATGAGCAAGAGCTTGGAATTCCTCAGTATGATAGAAGATTGTGGACATATAGACCTGGGGTTCTATGGTCCTAGGTATACATGGTCCAATGGCAGAGGTCCAGGATTAATAATTTGAAAGAGATTGGACAGAGGGATGGTAAATGACAACTGGCTGATCTCCTTCCCAGCTACCACCATTTCACAACTATCCTCCAATAGGTCTGATCACAATCCTCTGCTGATGGAGATGAATGTCAGAAAGAATACCAGCAAAAAATATTTCAAGTTTCTCACCTGTTGGGTGGAAAATGAAGGTTTCATACCCTTGGTTCATGATGTCTTGAATCAGGAATTCAGAGGCAATGCTATGTGGACCTTCCATCAGAAGCTTAAAGCAGTCTCTAATGCCTTAAGTAAATGGTCAAGGCAGGAATATAGGGATATTTTTCAGAAGGCCAAGGAATATGAAGAAAATATGAAGCAGGCAGAAATGATTTAGGCTCAAACAAATGATGCAGATGACAAAATGAATTTTCAAGAGGTAACAGCTCCATACAGAAAGAACATAAAGTTGGAAGAATCTATTCTGAAGCAAAAAACACAGCTTCAGTGGTTCAAAGATGGTGATGCAAACTCAAGATACTTCCACAGTTTAATGAGAGGAAGAAGAAGAAAGTTGTTTATCAATAAAATCAAAGACATTGAAGGTGAATGTGTGTAAAGTGATGAAGCTATAGGGGAAGCTGCTTATGATTCTATCAGGATCTGTTTACAAGAATTGGTGGCACTACTAGAGAAGACTTGCTATTTATCACAGATGAAGAAAATGACCTCCTCACCAGAGATCCAACTATTGAAGAACTCAAGGAAGTGGTTTTCTCAATGAATCCTACAAGTGCAGCAGGTCCTGAGGGCATGAATGAAATGTTTTTTCAATCCTGCTGGGACATCATCAAGGTTGATCTGCTACAAGTTGTTCTAGCCTTCTTTGGTGGTTCAGAAATGCCTAAGTACATGACTAGTGCCTGCCTAGTTTTGCTACCAAAGGTTGAATTTCCTAACTCCTTCATTGAATACAGACCTATCAGCCTCAACAATTTTGTCAACAAAATCATCTCAAAGGTTATCTGCTCAAGCCTTGGCCCTATCCTTCCCAAAATCATCTCACCCAACCAGTCTGGTTTTATTAAGGGCAGGAGTATTTCTAAAAACATAATGCTTGCACAGGAAATTGTGCAAGGCATCAAAAATCCAAACAAAGGGTCAAATATTGTTATCAATTTGGACATGGAAAAAGCTTATGATAGGGTATCCTGGAGCTTTACATGTATTATGCTGAGAAGAATGGGATTTAATAAAAGAATAATTGACATGATATGGAGACCTATGTCAAACAACTGGTACTCAGTGATCATCAATGGCATTAGATGTGGTTTTTTCCACTCTACTCGAGGCTTGAAAAAAGGTGATCCACTAGCCCCATCTTTGTTCATCATAGGAGATGAACTACTTTCTAGGATGCTCAACAACCTCACCCATGATCAATTCTTTAATGGCTTCTACATGGAGAGGAGAGTTCCACAAGTCAACCACCTAAGCTTTGAAGATGACATCATAATTTTCACATCAGGAGGTAGAGCATCACTACAGAAGATTATGGAGGTTATCAGCAATTATGAACAAACATCTGGCGAACAAATCAACAGGCACAAAACCACTTCATGGTTTCTCCTTCTGTATTCCCAGCTGCCATCAGAATAGTTCAGCAGGTCACATGTTTCACCAAGAAAGAATCTCCCATTACCTACCTGGGGGTGTCTATTTTACACAGGATGAAAGAGAATAGTATATTTCAACTCCCTGGTAGCCAATGTGGTAAGCAGAATTAAAGGTTGGAAAAGAAGAATCCTCTCTTATGGAGGCAGATCCACTTTGATAAATTATGTGCTCCAATCTATACCTACACACCTGTTGTCACCCTTAACCCCCCCCTCCCCCAAAAAAACAACTATACTGATGCAGGTTGAGAAGTTAGCAGAGAACTTCTTTTGGGGAATGTAGAAAGATAAAAAAAATTAACACTGGACCTCTTGGCAAAAACTGGCAATTCAAACTGAAGAAGGAGGTGTTGGCTTCAGATCAATGGAGGATATCTGCCAAACCATGGAATACAAAAGATGGTGGATTTTCAGAAATAAAGAGTCACTATGGAACAAGTTTCTCAGCGCTAAATACTGCCAGAAATCAAATCCTATTTCCAAAAAATGGAATTTTGGGCAATCACAGACAAGGAAGAAAATGATGACTAATAAAAGAAAAGCTGAAAAACACATTATTTGGAGACTACATTCAGGTAGCTGCAGTTTTTGATGGGTCAACTGGTTGCGAGATGGTGCACTCGCTCAGCACAGAAGTGGAAGAGCAAGGCCAGGCAATATAACTGTGGCCAATTTCTGGAACCAAGGCCAGTGGAATTTTTAGATGGTGAATGAAGCAATCGCAGCACCTCTAATACCTCCCATCCTTCAAATCCAAATTTATCACAACTCTCAACTCCAAGACCGACCAATCTGGATCCCAAATGTGAAAGGAAACTTCACATGCTCCTCTGCATGGGACTTGATCAGAAAAAAGAGGCAGTTATGTTTCTCCAATAAAATGACATGGCATAAGAGAATCCCTTTCAAATGGTCCTTCTGTATGTGGAGAGCTCTCAGAAACAAATTGCCTACAGATGATAGGGTTCTCTTATTTATCAGCCCTACTGTATCCAGATGTGTATGTTGTTATACACCTGGGGAAGAGTCTGTGGATCATATTTTCAGTAGGGGTCACTTAGCATTGGCAGTATGGAAAACGTTTGCAAGACCAGCTGGTATCCACACTACTGAAATGCATCTAAGACTTCTGCTGATGAAATGGTAGCTTCACAAAAGAAAGAATGAAGTACAGAAGATTTTACTTGACACTATACAACCATTGTCTGCTGGAACATTTGGAAGAACATGTGCAATGCAAAATATGGCACCAATACTTCCTCCCTCACTAGAGTCATCTACTCCATCAACTCAGATATTCACATGCTCATGCAAACAACCTACCCCTCAATCTGCTGGGCACTAAAATGGGAGGATTTATACCCCATTGCTGAGAGCATCAAACACTACATCAATGTCAAGCAAGTTGTTTGGAGTAGACCTGAATAAGGATTTGTAAAAGTCAACAGTGATGGGAGTGCATTGAATAATCCAGCAAGTATAGGGGCAGGGGCAATGTTAAGGAACTGCAGTGGTACATTCATTCATGCCTTAGCTGCTCCATTGGGAGAAGGTACCAATAATCAAGCTGAAGTTGAAGCAGCAGCCTTAGGAGTTAAGTGGTGCATTGAGAATGGCCACAGCAAGGTACACTTAGAAGCAGACTCAACACTGCTCATTCATTGGCTTACCACTGACATTGATCCACCATGGAGTTTAAAGATGCAATTGATGAATCTGGGATAACTATGTGACCAATGTGAAGAAATCAAATTCTCACATGTGTACAGGGAAGCCAATTGCCCAGCAGATTCTCTCTCAAAACTCAGCCACAACCTATGAAGCATAAACCATTATTACTCCACTTAATCTCGCCCCAACTACATTAGAGGTCAGATTCAGCAGAACCTTCTAGGCACCCCTGCCTTCAGTCATAAAACAACTAGTAGGATCATCTGCCCATCACAGCTTGCCTCCACCTCTAATTCCTCTCATGGATATAGTTGATATTGTTGAAACAATGGGAGCAAAACTAACTATCCAAAGAAACATGCCCAACAGCAGCAACAATAGCAGCAATAACCTTTTCTCCACTCCAACCAGAAATGGAAACCAGACAGTTTTTTAACTAACTTTGATTTTCTTTTTTTGCAGAAACCAGAAGTAAACTCACAGCATTGGTATACATTTAAGGTGTGGTAACAGCACTGTGTGTGCTCGTTCTATTAAATATATACCAATGTGGTGGGGAAATTCCAATTACATGGAATCACCAGGATAACTGCTGCTTCCTCTCTTCTGTCATTAAGTTTTTTTGGTCGCTGCATTATCCACCACTCGGCAGTGTCACAGATGATACAAGACAACAACCAAGAAGCATCATTTTTTCTGAATTTTTGGAGTTGATTGCAATTGAGCAATCAACAATATGCAACATAAATTTTTGACAGTTTTCTGCACATTGTTTGGTATCTACTTGGGTTACCTTCACAATGGCTTCCTTCATTTCTCAAGCCAACATGAAGATAACTTTGATGTATCCTTTACTACCTACCCTATGTTGTTGTATTATCACCTCACATAGGGAGAATATGTCTTCTGTTGTAGCAAATGTATATTGGAGGAGTCCTCTGATTCTAGTCTTATAGTTGACCAAACCTTACCCAGTTTTTGTAAATCATTAGGCTACCATTTTCAGTTAGGAAAATGGTACACTCATTTAGGTCTGACTACATATACTTGTAAGGTATCAAATGGCTATAGATTTAGTAGTCATCTGATATCAACCACTTATTTGGAGGTAAGGTTTTTGTCCCCCTCCTTGTTGTGCTTTAGTTTTATATATATAAAAATCATCCCTAGGCACAATGCCTAGTGAATTCACCAAAAATAAAAGGGGAAACTAGGCGTAATTACACAAAATGACCGATCGGGGCGTTATAAATAGTCACCTTCTTAGCACTACCCTACTACACCATGTCCCCAAGGACAAGAAAATGGGGGTCATCATACTAACGAGCCTTGATGCGCTCAAACAAAGATGACTGTGCAAAAACACAGGCAAGAACTCTGCTGGGCTACGAAATATGCAATCTCACGAACCTCTTGGCCAAACTCTGAACATCCATAGCCAAAGGCCTCTCAATAGCTGCTATGTTATCCTTACCAGGATGATACATGATAGTGATATCATAATCTTTCAATAACTCTAACCAACTTCGCTGCCTTAAATTCAAATACTTTTGTTAGAATAGATGTTGATGACTCCGATGATTCGTATACACCTCATAATATACGCCATATAAGTAATGCCTCAAAATCTTGAGTTTGTGCATTATAGTTGCTAACTCCAAATCATGTGCTGGTTAGTTTTTTGTTACGAGGCTTCAACTGGCGCGACACAATAGCAATCACCCTACCGTCTTGCATCAACATACACCCAAGGCAAACACGCGAAGCATCACAATAGACATTATACATCCCCGACCCTACGGGCAACACCAAAACACTGCTTTAGTTAAAGTAGTATTGATCTTCTGAAAGCTCTCCTCACACTCATCCGACCCTCAGAATAGAGCGGCCTTCTGAGTCAACTTGGTCAATGGAGCTTCAATAGATGAAAAATTGTTTGACAAAGCAACAATAGTAGCCCACCAATCCTAAGAAACTCCTGATATTTGTAGCGGTTGAAGGTCTGAGTCAATTTTGAACTTCCTCAATCTTCTTTGAATCCTCCTTGATCCCAACACTAGACACCACGTGGCTCAAGAATGCCACTAAGTCCAACCAAAACTCACACTTGGAGAACTTTACAACTTCTTCTCCCTTAAAGTCGGAAGCACAATCCTCAAATGCTTCTTGTGCTCTTCCCTACTACGGGAATATACCAATATCTCATCAATGAATACAATGATAAAAGAATCCAAATAAGGCTGGAATACATTGATCATCAAATGCATGAAAGTTATTGGGGCATTAGTCAAACCAAAAGACATCAAGAAAAAGTCATAATGCCCATAACGAGTTCTGAAAACCATTTTAGGGATGTCCGATGCCCTAATCTTCAACTGGTGATCCCTCAATCTCAAGTCAATATTTAAGAATACCCTAGCATCCTAAAGCTGATCAAATAAATTATCTATGTGTGGCAGTGGATACTTAATCTTAATGGTAACCGTGTTCAATTGCCCATAGTCATACACATTCTCATATACCAATCATTGTTATTTACAAGCAACACCGACACACCCCAAGGTGATATACTAGGCATAATGAATACCTTATCCAGCAACTCCTGTAATTGTTCCTTCAATTCTTTCAACTTAGTAGAAGTCATGCAATACGGTGGAATAAAGATAGGCTAAGTGTCTGATGAAAAATCAATGCTGAAATCAATTACCTTATTAGGTGTCATACCCAGTAGGTCTGCAAGAAACACATCCGGGCGCTCTCTCACTACTGGAACTGACTCAACAATAACTAAAACTGACTCAACAATATCAGTACTAGTATATTTAACAAAAGCTAGATATGCTAAAAATCCTTTCTCAATCATCCGTTCAGCCTTCAAAAATGAGATCAATCTACTACGAGTATGACCAAGAAAACTTCTCCATTCCAACCTTGGCAACACTGGCATAGACAACATTGTCTTAATGTGATAATCAGGAATACCATGGTATAGAGACATCCAATCTATACCCAAGATCGCATCAAAGTCTACCATAACTAACAATAGAAAGTCCACCCTCGTCTCAAAACCACTGATAGTGACCACACAGGAGCGATAAACTCGATCTACCATAACATAATCCCCAACCGTTGTAGATATATGGACAAGGGTAACAAGAGAAACGCGTGGCATATCCAGAAAATAAGCAAAGTATGATGACACATATGAATAAGTAGAACCAGGATCAAACAATATTGAAGCATCTATGTGGCACACTGAAATAATGCTTATAATAACTACATCAGAAGTGATAACCTCGGTCCTCCCTGGGAATGCATTGCATCTAGCTTGACCTCTACTTGATTGAGCTCCACCTCTAGGGTGACCACATCCTAGATGATCTCCACCCTGAGCTGGCTAAGAGGGTGGTGTAGTAACCGACGTAGGAATCATAATCATACCTCATGCTTTAAACATTTTAGCAATAACATGTCATAGTCATAAGAGAGTATAACATATGGTTATAGCTCAAAGTAACATATATGTCTTTGTATGTGCTCGCCCTACAACATGCTAGATAATTTGAAAGCATTTATGCAAGTTTCAAGTAATGCTTTTGAAAACACAAGTAGTCCGGAAGTTAAAGTCTCCCTCATCTACACACTCGTAAGTCCGCCAAATATGAAATGTCCAACATACCCCTCAAATAGCCTCCAATGACTTTAATCTATGCAAAATATAAATAATTCATTCAATTAGGCTATGTGGACCTTTTTCGTAAATTTAGGAACAATCAAAATCAACCTTGAGATTCAACCTGGTCAAAACCCCGAAATAAATTATAGAATCAAATTATCCATTCACCTACGAGTCCAAATCTATATTTTGATTCTTAATTGGAGTCCATTTGCCTTGTCAAAACCTCAAATTACTCAGTTAGGAAACTAGGTACGTTAAAATCCTCATATTCCCTATTCCAATCGCATATTTCTACGGCTAAAATTCAACCAAATTCAAGTATAATCATTAAAAAGATTAGAGAATTGATATCTCAATGACTGGAGCTGAAGATAATTCAAAAATATATCCCATATCTATATCTCTTTTCCAAAATTGGAAAAAATGGCATTTGATACGTCACTGTACATTTTTATTCACAAGCATTGGAACTGGGACATTGGCATCACTTTGGCAATAAACGGTTAGGGGTTGGGCATGTCATGACCTGAAATCCCAACAGCGGGGTCGTGATGGCGTCTAACACTGAATGCCAGGCAAGCCAGCACAATAGATAATACAAAATAAAGAAAAATAATAAATATCCGATAACTTGTCAATAACATACCATAAACCACTCCAAGGTCTGGTGTCACAAGTATATGAGCATCGAGATCCAGCTAAATACAAAGTTTTAAAAAATAAAGCACTACCTGAAATAAAATAGAAACCGTACAGTAGAAATAGGAAAATAACTCCAGGGTCTATGAATGGAATGCAGCTCTACCTCGAATCACTGACAGGTAGCTGCTAAGTACCTCTCGGGACTCCGCTAGTACCAACGTCAAAATCTGCATAAATCAATCAAGTGCACGGCATCACCCTTCATGTTTTAATCCACACATTCACTCAATCAATGATAACAATATGAAAATATGGTACGGCAACACCCTTCGTGCTTTTTAGTCTTCCTCGCCAAGTAATATTAATAACCCAAAGTATTAAGCAAGGTGGGAAGCAAATTTCAACTTCAACCATGGTGTTATGATAAGCAAATTCAACTTTCAATATCCCAATAACTTCAAAATAAGCAATAAATACGAAAGCGAACAATAAAAGGAATAGCAGTATAACTAAGGCATGGAAGGCTCAAGTGGACAACTTGAGAGGGAAAGGTATGGGACCGTCGACCGCACCGCTGATCGACTAGTCTACCGCAAATAAGCCTTTTCGGTTTAAAAGGGTATTTTCAGGAAAGGGCGGACACTCATCAAGTGTTGCTATATTGATAATAAGTACAAGTGGAGTATGATGTGGAGCATGCTTTATGCAGAAATAGTAAAAGGAAAAGAAGAGAAAAGAAAAGAAAGGCAAAACAGAGAAGTCAGTTTAACCCATGAAAATGTGAGAGAATGTAATGAAGCAGGTAGCGAAATAGGGATGGGAGAGTCATGATATAGCAATCTTAGACAAGATGAGGGAAACGGGGAGAGCATGTGCATGTCATAGCAAATAAAGGGAAATAAGGGAGGGGATGTACATGTCATAACATATTAAACAAATAAAGGAAGATAGGGGAAGGGATGTGCATGTCATAGCAATCTAAACAAATAAAGGAAAATAAGGTAAGGGATGTGCATGTCATAGCAATTTAAACAAATAAAATAAAAAAATAAGGGAAGGGATATACATGTCATCAAATATATCTGTTAATCCACATAAGCCTAAGTGTAATTCCCCAGTAGTGTCTTCATGTTGTCGTGCCCGGTTTTCTCGCGAAAGTTTGTTTCGACGTGTAACAACTCTTTTAAATGGGTATTAAAAGAGAAGAGTCACCACCTAACGATTTTGAGGTGCGTTAGGGCACCTATTTGAAAATAACTCTATTTGACTAGTGTACATCACCAAAGATCGGGTAAGGGCTCAAATTACCTCGAAGAAAAGGTGTTAGGCACTCTTCGAGGTCAATAATGGTGGGTCCCGGTCAAAGTTTACGCTATGTGGGATTATTGAATTATAAATTGTCCTATATGATCATGTAAGTTAAAGGAAGATATGGAATCTAAATATCCAACTACGGTGTAAAACAAGTATAAAGAAGATTGTGCATGTGAAGGAAATAGACTATACATTAGTAGATGATTGGTACAAGTCCTTGGAGATTACAATGTACAACCTAATTTGTTCTAAATCCGAAGAAACAAAGGTGCGAGTAGTAAACATAGGGGAGGGGGGGTCCTAAAACATAGGGGAGGGGGGATCCTAAGTTTGTTTAGCCTAAAAGATCACCCCGTGCATCATAAATAATACTTTGCAACTCCCTTAATGTAGGTGTTGCTCATATTATTCAGTGGGCACAAACTATCATCTCCTGCTACCCAATTACTATGTTAAAGTTATTTACGTAAAGCACTCTAGTTCAATTCTAAACCGCGTCCTATGCGTGCATTACCCGTCCCATGCCTATGCTCCAGGAGGCTTTGGACCTAATATGTGGGTGGTTCTAGACTTTACTTGGGGTGCTCAAAATGATAAAACAGGGCGCACATTCAAAATAGGTAGAACTGCACATAATAGCAATGAAAGGCTCAAGTTAGCCTCCATACATAAGCACAAAAGCACGCGATCAATTATAGATTTTCAGACTATCCAGTAAGGGGTCATAAGCAGTTTTATAATTGAGATGCATTAAAGTTGTCCAAAACCTATAGGCATGACTTCTACGTGACTACATGGTTTTAATAAAATCTTGTAGGCAGTACTGCTAGTCAAATTATCGAAATCATAGATTATAATCGTTATTAAAAACCTATAGACATAATCTCTAAGTGATTCACACTTGGGCAGTGAAACCATTGAAAAACTCGGAATTATTCGTCTTTGATCCTATAGGGATGCTTTCTAAGTGAGTAGTGATGTCCTATAGGAATGTTTTCTAAACACTTGGTATTTGAATACTAATTCTCCATGCTTATTCCTATAGGCATATTTTCTAGGCGGGCAGTGTGATAAGAACAATAACAACGTCGGTTTAATTAATCAATCAAGGCCCTATAGACATGGTATCTAGATGAGTATCGATGGGAGAAAATCTTAATTACTTGACGCGGTCCTATAGGCATGATATATTACAATCACATAGCAATAGTACAAGTTGAGCAAATAACCAATGATGTTTGAATCTTATAGGCATGCTATCTAATGGCGTGTAGAAGTGAACCATGTAAACGAGTGGAACACTTAAACTCTTGTATGCATGCTTTATAACAATGTACACGAATAAGACATGTAAATCAAGTGAAATGCTCATGTTTCTATAGGCATGCTTTCTATCAGTGTATAGAAATAGAGCACGTCAAACAAAGTAGCAAACAAAGCATGTAAACCTTAACGACATGTTTTATACCCATTCATGCGAGAATTATAGTACCCCAAGCCCCCTTTTACTAATTTCCCCATCATTCATTATTACAAATTATTACAGGCCAAATAAATGATGCAAATAGAATAAAATAGCCATAAGCCCAATAGGACATCTATAAGCCCAACACAAAGTAACCCTCTAATTTTCTGGGCCTTCAACAGTCTTGCTCTCCGAACCACCAGTAGGCCCAAATCCCAAGCTCACAAGGACAACTAGAATGCACCTGAATCCAGTACTCAGGGCCAGCAACACATATGGCCCATCAAACCATGCCCAAATGTGAAGACAATTGTCTTGCTTACCCAGTAACCAACAACAAATGACACAAGTAACAGTCCATGCATACTAATTACTCAAATAACTTCAGATATAGACATATACACAGGGGAATACTTAGGTGTTATATCTAATGAAGAAATGGACTTGTTAAACATGATATCCCAGAGGTAAAGAATCACATGAATAAGAATAGAACAAAAACTCTCAAAGAGATTTTAACATATAGGGGTTTAAAACAAACATGGTGCATAATTGATTCAATAGGAGTTCATACATAGAAGATTTAACAGGAGGGTCTAAGGTAAGACATGCATGAAACTAGTCCTACAAAACAATCATATAGACACAGTTCCATGGGGTGACAGAGTAACTAGCAGGTATTCATTTAACTCTAAAGAAACCGGAGATTCTGCAGGTTGATCACACATGACAAGTTCAGTTATGCATCCAGGATTTCCCAAAGGTATTAAACTAAAGTAAATTTAACACTAGCAGGCAGGGTTTCACAAAAGGAATTACATTAAGCATAGAACAATAAAACTCTTTCGGGGTTCACAAAAGGTATAAACATAAGTCATGCTTGGTCTGAAAGTTTAGACAACATTGGCATGCAAAAATTCATACTATCATGGATTAATTCTATGGAAAGTTAGCAGTTTGCACATGATTGCACCAAATATGAAATATAAGGAGGGCATGGTCACAACTAATTGGTAATCAAACAGGACTTCTTAAAAGCAAGCATACTAGAAGGTATAGTCCAAATAACCTTACAAATACCCACTTAGTTCAAACGTGAGTGACTTAACACATTCAAATTAAAGGCAAACATCAATAATCTCAAGAAGGCTCAAGAAATCTAAGGTGATACACGGACTCAGGGAAGATGAAACTATACAAAATTCATGGTGAATATGAAAGTCAGGTAACACTTGAGAGGGCCAGAACCCATTCAAGTAAAATACACATAATGATAGTACACTACACATGTTAAAACCTATCAAGTTCGATACTAAAGAACAGGAATTGTGGAACATGGTTAAGACAATACAATTACAGTAAAACAATACAATACTGGGGCTTCACAAATAGCAAAGAAACTTGGGTCATGCTTGTCCGTAGAAGTTCAAACAGTGTTAGCACGCAGAAGACCCGTACATGAACAAGTAGAAGAGTGACAATTAAAAATGTAAAGAGTCAAGAACACTAACCAATTGCAAAGATAAACGAGTTAAAGATCGAGAAACTTAGAATATCAGCAGTGTCGGCAATTGAGAGAGAACAATGAGAACACTCAAATCCTAGTGTGTCAGAGTTCACAGGAGCTTCAGTGAGCCCAGAGCAGTGCTTGTACTAGGGAGGTTGATAGAGAAGATTCTGGTGGCCTTGGCTTTCAGCCGGCCACAATCAAGAGTGCAGAATAGTATAGAAGGTGTGAGAGTGAGCGAATTATAGTAGTTAAAGTCTGCTTTAGGGGGATTGGAGAAAGGTTTATATAGTAGCAAAATTAAATGCTCAAACAAGGAAAAACGGTCAATAAAACATAATAAAGGAAAGCATAGCATGCAAAATTGATTTAGAATCGAATTAGGAGAAAAATCAGGAAAACCCTAGTTTGACTGAAATCACAGATTGGCCGTAGATCTTGTTAAATCGGACCTGTATAATCTTGCCATGGACGTATATAGACGAAAAGACATCTGAATCTTAAGGAGTATGTCTTATTTCTCTTGATTTGGGAGATTGGTACTTGCCAAAACCGTCCAAGTACTAAGTAATACCATATTTATGCAAGTAACAGCGATATAACCCCAAAAAGGTAAGCATCCATGAATGGATTGGATTCAGAGAAGAGTTGGAGGCGGCATCTAGGGTTTGTGAGGAGAGGAGAAGGTTCGAGAGGATCTGGGGGCGGCAGATGGGTAAAAAATGAGGTTAGGGTTTCGATGAGGTTAATTAAAAGGGGAGAGATAGTTTATGGGCCGTTGATCACTGAGATCAACGTCCAAGATTAAAAGAAATAGTGGGGAGGGTCATTGAGACGGGTCGCGACCGGGTTTGTTAAGGGGTCATTTGATTTGGGTTTCTGAGGCATAATTGGGATGGGCTAAATGTTTTGGGCCTTGATTTTGGTCCGAAATTAGCTCTAAATTGGGCTACAATTTAAATACAAGAAATTCATAAAAATAAAATTATAAAAAAAGACTAATAAATAACAAAATATTATTTATTCAGTAAAATTCTTGAAAATAATAGCTTAACATTATGAAAATATAAAAAAAAAAAATACTATTTTAGCATAAATAATATAATAAATACAATTATGTATAAAGTATAGGATATTATTGTAACTAGTGTAAATGAAATGGATAAAATGCAAATATAATTACGTACAAGATGAGATAAAATGTGCATGTAGGTATAAAATGATAAATTTAGATGATTAAATCACCCTAAAATAATTTAAAGAGATAATTAATAAATATTAAACAAATTGAATGCGAGAAAATCAATTTTAAGGCTTTAAAAATTATAGAAAATACTCATATGACTTTTGTAAATTGGGTAATATTGCAAAAATAAGATTTTGAAAGTATATAGGATATCTATAAAATATGAGGGCAAAATTGGACATCAACAACGTGCTGCAGCCAGAGCACCTGCCTGAGTAGCGGCTGAGGAGCCACTAGTAGCTCCAGTTGGGGGACAGGCACCCGAGACGCATGTTGTTGCCCCTGGACTTTAGGAGACCCTAGCACAGATTTTTAGCATGTTCTGCACTCTAGCTCAGGAAGGATTGATTTCCCTTGCCCCAACTACATCATAGGCTGGGGGAGGAGCTCATACTCCCACGGCCCGTACCCCTAGAGTAGCGGGTCCACATTGTTCAGGTCCCGAGTGTCATGCCAGCACATCCTGTCATTCCAGTTCAGCCTAAAGTTAGGCTGGAGGCATTAGAGGAAGAGTAGAGGAGACTTGAGAGGTTCAAGAAGTATGATCCTCCTACTTTCAGTGGTGCAGCTACAGAGGATGCACATGATTTTCTAGAGAAGTTCTACCGTATATGTTACTCTCCATGTTTTCGTACGTAAGAGTACGTCGTAAGTCAATTGATGTAAGATCATAAATGAGATCGTCTTTGAAAGTACATAAATTAAGTTAATCAAGATACCTTGGAGGGTATAAATTTTTAAGATCATGGATAACAAGTACCAAGAGGGTTGAAAGGCTTAGAATCTAAACAAATTTAAGAAAACAAGTTTTGTCGAATATCGACAAGTTGGGAATGTTATAACATGTACATTTGGGGTGATACTAGGGTGCTTAACATGGTAAGGAGGTTGTGTTATGAGTTATTTTATTCGTATAATAGTCGTGTATTATGTTTTGAAGTGAAGCGAGTTGTGGAACAAAAGTTGGCAAAGGTCATCACAAGTTACATTCAAAAATGTGCTGAAAATTATATCAAATGTAGCAGAGCTTTAATCCTAATATTCTTGGAATTACACGATTATCCGCATATCAAATTAAATATCTATGAGTCTAGTTTCTAACTCATTTAATTGTTTGCTAATACGACATCGGAGTAGAGAGATATTTGTGTTTTTGCGAGCCTGCGCAAGCAGCAGCTCCCAATGGGACCCACTTAGGCAGTGGTCGACCTACTTCACTTTAAAAATAATTTGGATGACCTTTATTTCTCGTTTTTCGACCCAACCTCGTCCCTACACTCCTCCTAACCCTCCTAAAAGATACCATGAGGGTTTGAAGTGAATCCAAAGTGATTACACCATATTTCAACATCAAACGTTAGTTCTAGTGAAGAACAACACCTCTATGAGGTTGTGTTTTCATTGAGGAACATTGTGGGCGGTGTTTGGCTGAAATTTCAAGTTTTTTCTGCTGGCTAAGGTGAGTATAACAACCTAATAATTGTGCTTAAGCTTGATTGTATGTTAGTTAAGTTGTTAGGATGATAAACTACAAGATAATACTTGTATTAGCTTGAGATGTTGTTGTTCTTGATGGATTGATTTGAATGTTGCTCTTATGGACTTTAAGTGGCTGGAAATTATGGAAAATAAGTTGTATATGATATTTTTAGTATTATTATGTTGGTTTACCTGTCAATCTTGTTGAGGAAGTTGGTAAGTAGAAAAGAAATGGCTATAAAGCACTTTAAAGTCGTCCACAGTGATATTATTTTGTGTTAGGCTATTTCAGGTAACTTTAAAATTGAGTACAATATTAGATATCCTTTAAAAGGTATTGGTTATTATATTGGATATATTACTAAGTCCAAGAATGAATGATAATGGGGTTGAAGGGTGCTAAAGGGATTCAATCCGAGCTTGCCGCTCATCGTGATATGTTGATGACTTGTTAGTGAAATATTTTGTACCCTATTGTTGATGTTGTTCTTATTGTATTGCTCTGGTTGTTGTTTTTGGTATATGGTATTGGAGGAGGCCCTTGTTACAGGGGAGATACTGCCCAAATTTACATAAACGAACTACTAGTTTAAGTTGCGGACTTAGCCTTTACTCAGCACTGATTTTGAATCTCCTTATGCTATGGTAGATTGAGTTGAGTTGTTTGAAATATTGCTTGGAAGGTATTAAGGACTCAATGGAGTTACGGTATTCTAAGGCTATCCCTTCTTTCCTTTTGGAATGATTCATATGATACAAACGAAACGAGCAAACACGCAACTATCATAAATGACTCTATTCATAAAAGTACTAGGGGTGCCTATGTTCTTGATTCTCCATGTGTCCTATTATTATATCGTTTGTTCATGGGTCTCAGAAAATACGTAAGTTGACAAAGTTTATTTCTTGATATTAACCGAAGGCATATTGATCTTATGACATCCCGAGAGATCATATTGACTTACTTCTTCTACATTGCATTCACTTATACATGTACATTGACCCATGACTAGATGACGTTATATACGCGTATATTATATGTATATGGGATATGAAAAAAGGTTACGGCATTATATGCGCACCACCACCTGATCAGTTGGTATACAGTTATGATTTCGCCCACAAAGGCTAAGATGATATGATGGGATGCCCTCAGATGCTTGATGATGTTATGTACACATATACCTATGCATGATATGACATTTATGCACACATGCATAGCATTATAAATATTTCATGATTCACAAAGTTATTCAGACTTACAGGTTGAGTCCTTTACTCCATGTTTCTTTCATGTCTTATATACCATTTTTTATTCCTTACATACTTGGTACTGTATTTATACTGGGGATGTTGCATTTTATGCCCGAATGTCCCAATAGACAGGTTTTCAGTCCTTCTAGAAGGATATCAGCTTAGCAGGAGGGGTTGGTGCACTCCACTTGCTCTGAAGTTACGTATCTGGTCAGTATGATTTGGACATGTATTGATTTGTATGGTGGGGCCCTGTCCCGACCTTTATGACGTTTATGTACTCTTAGAGGCTTGTAGATAGACGTCATGTATATGGATACTTGTATAGCCTTGCTGGCCTAGATTTTAAGTGTACAAATGATCATGTCGGCCTTATAGGCCCGTATGTCACATGTTTAAGTTTCTATATCATGTTGGGTCGTCCTAGATCTACTATTCTCATATGTTTTATTCTGGTTATGTTATGACAGCCTTTCTGGCCCATTTACCCATGATGGTGCGATAAGAAAGATATGTTACGTTGGTACTCGGTTGAGTAAGGCACCGGGTGCCCGTCGCGACTCTCCGATTTGGGTCGTGAAAAAAGTTGTATCAGAGCAGTTCTGTACTAGAAAGTCTACAAGACGTGTCTTGTAGAGTCTTATTTATGAGTGTGTTGTACACCGCACTTATAAGTAGGAGGATATAAGGCATATTGGTTTGTCACTCTGTCAGGACCCAAACCAATGGGCCATGATCAGTGCCCGAGTTCTACCTGTCGAACACCCCTAAGCATACGTCTAATATATAAACATGAAATAAGTGTGGGTCATGCATAATGTCTAGCAATAAACTACTGATTTATGTGAATAACATACACGGGAATACATGTCCAAAAGACATATATACATATATATACGAAATATGGTAGGGGAGCCGACAAGGCCACATACTATCCGACTCTACATGTCTGTCTACAGACCTCTAATAGAGTGTACAACTGTATAAAGGATGGGACTGGGCCCCGTCATACCCATATATGTATACAAAAATATCGTACAGAAACACAATAGCAGCTCCGGATCAAATAGAGCACACCAACTCTCGCTGAGCGAGAATCATAAGAAGGGGGACTGTCAGCCTGTCTACCTGCACCTATGGGCATGCAATATAAGAGTCTTTTGTCACGACCCAAACCGATGGGCCGTGACGAGTGCCCGGGTTCTACCTGTTGAACACCCCTGAGCATACGTCTAAGATATAAACATGAAATAAGTGTAGGTCATGCATAACATCTGGCAATAAACTACTAATTCATGTGAATAACATACGCGGGAAAACATGCCCAAAACATGCCCAGGCAATATGGGTGTCAGTACGAATAATGTACCGAGTATGTAAGGTATAAAAATCAAAAATCAGTATATAAAAGACATGAAAGAAACATGAAGTAAAGGACTCAACCTTCAAGTCTGAATAGCTTTGTGAATCATGAAACATTTATAATGTCATGCATATGCGCATAAATGTCATATCATGCATAGGTATATGCGTACATAACATCATCAAGCCTCTGAGAGAAACCCATCATATCATCTCGGCCTCAGTGGGCGAAATCATCAACGTATGCCAGTTGATCAGGTGGTGGTATGTATATAACGCCATAACCTTTTCCTATACCCCATATACATATACTATACGTGTATATAACACTATCTGGTCATGGATCAATGTACATGTATAAGTGAATGCAATGCATAAGAAGTAAGTCAATATGATCTATCGGAATGTCATGAGACCCATGAACATACGATATGATAGTAGGAAATATGGTGAATCAAGAACATAGGCAATCCTAGTACTTCTAAGAATTGAATCATTTGTGAAAGTTGCATTCTTACTCGTTTCGTTGTATCATATGAATCATGCCAAAAAGAAAGAAGGTATAGCCTTAACATACCTCAAGTCGTCAATGCAACTCAACAACAAGCTTATGACAACTAGCGCGCCAACCCTATAACAAATAAATACGTGTACAACTTAGATGGCGCTATTATATCCCGTATCTCAAACGATAACTCTATTCTAAAATAAAACGGGCAGCATTTCCCCTAATTTTACTGCTCCCTCAAGCCTACTATAGGCGATTTAACAACATTATACAACCAGCAACTCAAAACAAATATTCTTACTACAATTCAGGGCCTTTAATACAACAAAGAAACCCAAATATACCATAACACACCCAATCAACAAATTATCAATTAGCCTGAAATTGCAACGACGAGCGACCAGACCACTACCCTACCACATGTGGCGTTTCTCCATGCCCTCTATTCTTCCAAACTCCATAAATAAGCTGAACAATAGTCCAACACGGGTGGACTACAAAACAATCCACTAAAAGTGAAATAAATCGAACTCACAGCTTCCCATCACCGTCCTGTGAGTTCTAACTATTAGCAAACAAATTTATCAACCTTCCATAATATTTAAAAGCTTAAATACAAAAAGTAGTCATTTTCTTAACTATGAAGTACCTTCCAAAACTCAAACTACAAAGAAAAAGGGAGGCGATATAGCGATACTTATGTCGTAGGGATCGTTCTAATGTTATCGCTTCTTGATTTCGTACTCGGGATGTTAATCTTCTTTGAAACCCTTGTAGAGAGCTTAAGGGTAAGTTTATGGTCTTATTTTGGTCGTGGTCTATGTAAAAATGAAGATATAAACGACTTAAGGGATATATATATCACCTTTTGAAAAGTCAAAGGGGTGCTAGCTTGGCACCCTAGCATTGGCCCTTCTTCAGACGCTTATATCCGTTTATACGGATGTCATATGAACAAACTATTAAGAGCATTGGAAACTACATTCCAGGACCTTCAATTTGGTATATAATATGTCCCAATAAGATCTCATGTAACATGTGAAATGTATTGCTCAAAAAGCTTTGTTACAAGGCAAATCCTTAGTCAGTTTTTCTGCAACTTTATATTTTATATCCAAACATCATATATAATCATATTATGACTTTAAACTTATTTAAATCATGATTAACAAGTCTCATACACATTATACGTCACCTTGGGATGCACATGGTATAACAATCTTCCCCTCTTAGAAACATTCGTCCTCGAATGTTAAACTCCCACAGATCTATAGAAATTTTGGTAGAGTCTCCTCTATAATGGTACTACTACCAGCCTGTCACATAGCAACCCAACAATCATCAATAGCACTAATGGCCTCACACAACCAATGACGGTAACTAACATAAGAATCCAGTGTCACAAATGTACGTAAAGGCTGTGATGTCTCGGTCTGATCCTCCTCCGAAAGCAGAAATAAGTGAGGAAACCTAGTCTTCATGTATTCTTCAGCTTTACAAGTCATCGCATCCACATTCTTGTTTCTCCAAAGTACTTTAACCGAAGCTATATCCTTAGTTCTCAATCTCTTAACTTGTCTATCTAGTATAGCAATGTAAGCTTCCTTATATGACAGATGCTCTGTGACCTGGACATCGTCAAGTGGAACAACTCTAGAAGGATCTCCAATACACTTACAGAGCATAGACATATGAAAGACTGGATTTACAGACTCCAAGTTGGAAGGCAAGTCTAACTCATATGCTACTTCGCCTACTCTGTGTATAATCTTATAAGGTCCAATATCCCGAAGGCTAAGCTTTCCTTTCTTACCGAATCTCATAATGCTTTTGATCAATGATACCTTTAGGAATACCCAGTATTCTACCTGAAACTCCAAGTCTCGTCATTGATTATCTGCATAGGAGTTTTGATGACTCTGAGCTGCAAATAGCCTTTCCCATATAAGCTTAATCTTCTCAACTGCCTGTTGTACCAACTCTGGCCCTACTAACTTAGTTTCCCCAATCTCGAACCATCCGATAGGTGACCTACACTTCCGTTCGTAAAGAGCTTTGTATGGAGCCATCTAAATGCCGGAATGATAGCTATTATTACATGCGAACTCAATAAGCGGAAGATGATCATCCCAGCTACCCCTGAAGTCTATCAGACAAGCCCATAGCATATCCTCCAGTGTGGAAACAGTACACTCAGCCTGATCGTCAGTCAGGGGGATGAAATGTTGTACTAAGACTTACTTGAGTCCCCAATCCTTTTTGGAAGGACCTCCAGAAATTAGCTATAAACTGAGCACCTCTATTTGAGATAATAGATATAGGGACACCATGAAGTCGTACCATCTCCTTAATGTAAAGCCTTGCATAATCTTTTGCTGAATACGTAGTCCTGACAGGCAGAAAATGGGCTGATTTTGAAAGTCTATCAACAATCACCTATATAGAATCGAACTTATGCTGGGTACGAGGTAAGCATATGATGAAATCCATATTAATTACTTCCCATTTCCAAGTCGGAATCTCTATAGCCTGCAACAATCCATCGAGTTTCTGATGCTCAATCTTAACTTGCTGACAATTAGGGTACTGAGCAACAAATTCTGCTATATCCTTCTTTATTTAATCCTACCACTATATTTCCCTGATATCATGATACATCTTCGTCGCTCCTGGATGAATAGAATAACGAGAATATTGAGTTTCTCCCATAACCTGCTAGCGCATCCCTGCCACATTAAAAAAACATAATCGACCTCGATATCTGAGGACTCCATCTCCTGTAATCTCAAATAGTGTCTTCTCCATTTAAGGGGTTGTATCTCTATAATGAGCTAACACAGGATCTTCATACTGGCATTCCTTCACTTCAATTACTAAAAAGGATGTTGCCGTGTCCTAAATAGTAACTCCGGTATCACCTGAAACTAGTAATAGAACTCCAAGATTAGCTAGCTGATGAAGCTCATGGGCTATCTCACTCTTCTCTGGCTGTAAATATGATAGGCTACCTATAGATCTATGGCTGAGGGCGAAGGCTACTACATTCGCCTTCCCTGGATGGTATAAAATATCAACATCATAGTCTTTCAGTAACTCCAACCATCGTCTCTAATGTAAATTCAATTACTTTTGCTTGATGACATACTGAAGGCTCTTATGATCCGTATAGATATGAACATAAATGCCATACAAATAGTGCCTCCACATCTTTAGTGCATGAATCACCGCGGCTAACCCTAAAATGTGGGTGGGGTAATTCTTTTAGTGCTTTCTTAGTTTTCTAGAAGCATAAGTTACAACCTTACTATGATGTATCAGTGCACAGCCCAATCCAATGCTCGAAGCATCACAATAGATAGCATAACCATCGGTCCCCTCTAGACATGTCAGAACTGATGCTGAAGTCAATCTGTCCTTCAATGCCTGGTCACTACACTGACAAGCATCAGTTTTCTGAAACTTAGTTGCCTTCTAAGTCAACTTTGTCAATGGTGTTGAAAGAGAAGAAAAACCGTCTACAAATCTCCGGTAATAACCTGCCAAACCCAGGAAGCTACGAACCTCTGTCGGTGTCGTGGGTCTAGGCCAAGTCTTCACTGCCTCAATCTTCTGTGTATCAACCTGGATACCCTCACCTGAAATAATATGTCCAAGGAAAGCTACAGAATTCAACTAGAATTCACATTTAGAGAATTTTAAGTACAACATCCTTTCTTGTAGAACTCTGAGCACAATACGCAAACTATCTGATGCTCAGCATATGAACAGGAGTAAACCAAAATATCATCTATAAAATCAATCACGAACAAATCTAGAAAGGGTCTGAACACGCGGTTCATAAAGTCCATGAATACTGCTGGGGCATTGGTCAAACCGAACGACATAACACGAAACTCAAAGTGCACGTATCTGGTCCTGAATGCTGTCTACAGAATATATTTCTCTTTAATCCTTACTTGATGGTACCCAGACCTCAAGTCTATCTTCAAGAAACACTTGGCACCCTGGAACTGGTCAAACAAATCATCAATCCTTGAGAGCGGGTATTTATTCTTGATCACCGCCTTATTCAACTGCCTGTAATCAATACACATCCGCAAGGAACCATCTTTCTTTCTAACAAATAACACAGGTGCTCCCCACAGTGGTGTACTAGGTCTGATAAAGCCTTTTTCAAGCAACTCCCTCAGTTGTTCTTTCAACCATATCAGCTCTGCAGGTGCCATTCTATAAGAAGGAATAGATATCGACTGAGTATCTGGTAATATGTCAATAGCAAACTCAATCTCCTGCTCTGGCGAAAGGCTTGGAAGCTCATTGAGAAACTCATGAACCACCGGGATAGACTCAAGGGTCGGTGACTCTACTTTCACTTCGTGTACCCGAGCTAAGTGATAAATATAGCCCTTTCTCATCATCTTCCTTGCCTTGAGATAGGAAATAAACCTACCTCTCGGCGATGCAGTATTACCTTTCCACTCTAGAACTGGTTCACTTGGAAACTGGAACCGAACCATCTTTGATCAACAATCAGCGTTAGCGTAACAAGAAGCCAACCAATCCATACCCATTGTAACATCAAATTCTACCATATCCAACTCAATCAAGTCTTCTACTGTAGAACGACTATGAACTACTACTATACAATCTCTTGATCCTATCGACCCGCTAATGCATAAATGTGGTTTTGAGGACTGCTCGAGCTAGATGCTCCACTTCTACCTCTACTACGATCGGATAGTGCCTGTGAACCTTGCCCAGGGGCGTACTGATGATGACAAACCATATACAGATCCTGTTGGCTGAACTATACCTGCACCACTTCTCGTCGGATAATCTCTCATAATGTGGCCTGGATAACCACAAGTATAACAAACACCCAACCCCACAAGGCACTTCCCGGCATGTTTCTTACCACACTTAGCACATCGTGACAAGGGCGGCCTCATCTGACTTGACTCACCCCTATATTGAGAACTAGAGTCCCTGGAACTCTGACTGGGCCCTGAATATGTAGAACGGTCAAATCTCCTACCGTCAAATTGAGGGAGTGCACTAGCCGATGACTGGGCTGGATACCTCAGGTAATGCGGTCTCCAACCACCTCAAAACTCACTAGAAGGACCTGAAGATCCCGCTCTCTTACTCTGGCCCCTATCATGCTCACGATCGGCCATCTGCTTTTGCTTACGCTCCTCTACACCCTGAGCGTATGCCTGAATACGATAAATATCAATGCCTGGATAAAGTAAGATCGACATACAGTCATTAAGCAGGTGCGGCTCCAACCCCATCACGAACCGGTGAACCCGATCCTCCATCTTAGCTACAATAGTGGGAGCATACCTAGCCAAAGAATCAAACTGAAGGTTGTACTCCTGAACACTCATATTACACTGCCGAAGGGTAAAGAACCTATCAACTCTGGACCTTCTAAGCTATGGTGGAAAATAATGACAAAGAAAAGCCTCTGTAAACTCCTGCCATACTACTGGAAGGGCATCCTCACCTCTGGACAACTCCCAAGACTTGTACCAATTAACTGCAATATCCCGAAGTCTATAGGAAGATAGCTCAACTAACTCAGTAGCAGTGTCCTTTATTACCCTCAAAGTCCTCTGCATCCTATCGATAAATACATGAGGGTCTTCGTTTGAATCTACTCCAATGAATACGGGAGGGTCCAAATTAATGAAATCACGAACCCTCGCACTGATGGCGCTATTTGCATGACTAATACCTACCTCCTGGCACTGAGCCTGTGCAGCCACTAATCTCATCACCTGACCCGGTGCATCTAGCTGAGGAGCTGGGGGTACTGGGGCATGCACTGGAGCTGGTGCCCCTCGGATCTCTTCTGGAGAGGGAAGGGTATGTGAATTTTGAGATGGAGTCTCTCTATACGACTCTCTCTGAGCCCTGGTAACTCATAGTGCTCGACTTATAGTCTCATCAGCCATGGACTTGCCCTTTTGGGCGGCTGTAGCCTTCTTGGATATCGCTAAAAACATAACATATAGTTAGGAAAATGAATCCCTATATCGCACGATCTAAGATAAGAAGGGAGGATAACATCCTATATGTCCTATAGCCTCTTGTTTATAAGTGTGGTGCACAACACACTCATAAATAAGACTCTACTAGACACGGTCTGTAGACAAACCTACGATGGAACTGCACTGATACCACATTTTTCATGACCCAAAGCGATGGGCCGTGATGAGTGCCCGAGTTCTACCTGTCGAACACCCCTAAACATACGTCTAAGATATAAACATTAAATAAGTATAGTTCATGCATAATGTATGGGAATAAACTACTGATTCATGTAAATAACATACGCAGAAAAACATGCCCAAAAGATATATACATATATATACGGAATGTGGTAAGGTGAGCTAACAAGGCCACATACTATCCGTCAATACATGATTGTCTACAGACCTCTACTAGAGTGTACAACTATATAAAGGATGGTACTGGGCCCCGTCAAACCCATATATGTATACAAAAGTATCGTACCAAAACCCAATAGCAGTTCCGGATCAAATGGAGCACACCAACTCTCGTTGAGAAAGGATCCTAAGAAGGGGGACCGTCAGCCTGTCTACCTACACCTGCGGGCATAAAACGTAGGCCCCGAGGCAGTAGGGGTGTCAGTATGAATAATATACCGAGTAAGGCATAAAATTCAGTATATAAAAGACATGAAAGAAACATGGAGTAAAAGACTCAACCTATAAGTCTTAATAGCTCTGTGAATCATGAAACATTTATAATATCATGCATATGCATATGAATGTCATATCATGCATAGGTTTATGCGTACCTAGCATCATCAAGCCTCTAAGGGCAACCCATCATATCATCTCGTCTTCAATGGGCGAAATCATCAACGTACGCCAGCAGATCATGTGGTGGTGCATATATAATGCTATAACATTTCCCATACACCATATACATATACTATACACGTATATAACGCCATCTGGTCATAGGTCAATATATATGTATAATTGAATACAATGCATAATGAAGTAAGTCAATAAGATCTATCGGAATGTCATGAGACCCATGAACAAATGATATGATAGTAGGACATATGGGGAATCAAGAACATAGGCAACCCTAGTACTTCTAAGAATATAATCATTTGTGAAAGTTGCGTGCTTGCTCGTTTCATTGTATCATATGGATCATGCCAAAAGGAAAGAAGGGATAGCCTTAACATACCGTCGGACGACAGAGTTGTGCCCATTCTAGTGGCAGACTGTCTTTAGCGTCGGAAATCACCTATGTAGAGAGTGTCGGAGACTTTGGTAAAAATAATTAAATAGTTTCCCCTTTTTATGATTCACACATGTGTGTTTATGAATTTATGACTTGTGGAGTTGGTTAGTTCCGTTCCGGAAAGCTCTTGGATTGATTCAGACCCCTTGATTCTTAACTTAGAAGTTTAAATTAGAGAATATTGACCAAACTTTGACTTTTGTGAAAAAGACCCTGGAACTGTGTTTTGATGGCTATAATAGCTTCGTATCGTAATTTTGGACTTTGGTGTATAACCAGAATTGATTTCAGAAGTCCGCAGGTCGATTTGTTTTGATTTACCAAAATTTGGCAAATTGAAGTTGAAAGGTTTGACCGTAGGTTGACTTTTAACTATCGAGCTCAAAATTTGACTTTGGGATATGGAATAGGTCCGTTATTGTATTTAGAACATGTCTGCAAAATTTGGTTTCATTTGGAGTTGATTTGATCGGATTCAGATGTTTAGTTGTAATTTTAGAAATTCTTAAACTTTACATTGAAACTCATGCGTTTTAGTGTTCGATTCATAGTTTAAATGTTATTTTTGTGTATTAATCACGCGAGCAAGTTCATATGATATTTTAGACTTGTGTGGATGTTTGGTTTGGAGCCCCAAGGGCTCGGATTATTTTCAGACATGTATCTGAATGGTTTTGAACTGAAATTTGACTACTGGTATTGCTAGTGCTCAGGTATCGCATTTGCGAAGTGTGCCAGATTTTGCCTTGGTTTGCATTTGCGAACATTTGTTCGCTTTTGCGATGATCTCCGCTTCGCAATTACGAAGCCTTTTATCGCAAATGCGATGATGATTAAGGATGTCAGGGTTCACAAATGCGAGCCCTAGTCTGCAATTGCGATGGTTTGCAATTGCGAACCCTGTGTCGCAAATACGACATTTGCAGCCGGTACAAAGGGCTGGGAGACAGGATTTTTGAAAACATTCTCTTATTCTTGAACCCTAGACTAGGTTGGAGGCGATTTTGGAGAGGGGGTTTTCACCAACAAACTTTGGGTAAGTGATTCTATTCCATTTCTAATCATATTCCATCAATATATATTAGATTTTAACATCAAAATCATGTGAATCAAAGTGAAAATTTGTGAAACCTTGTCAAGTTTATGAAAAATAAGAAATTGAGTTTTGAGAGTCGATTTGGACTCGAATTTTGAAACTAATCACATATATGAACTTGTAAGGTCATGGGTAGTCAGAATCTACCATTGGACCCGGGTTTTGACTGGGCAAGCCCTGGGTGACCTTTGTTGACTTTTTGAGAAAAGTGTAAAGATCTTAGCTTTATCCATTATACATGATTTCTCTGTCATTATTTGATGATATTAAGTCGATTTTGGTTAGATTTGAGCCGTGTAGAGGCTAATTGTAAAAGAAAAGCTATTTTCGAGTGTTGAATTAGCCTAGTTAAGGTAAGTATCATGCCTAACTTTGTGTGGGGGAACTACCTCTTTAGGATTAGTATTGATAGCTGCTTTACAGAGACTTCAAGGTTTGCTTGCTAGGCATCTGCAGGCTTCAGAGTCACCTTCCTTCATTCTTATTTCATGTTGTATTTTCTTTGAGAGAGTGATGTAGTATAAATTCTAGTTTTACTCGGTAGACCTTATGACTCAGTTACACTGGTCTTGGGGAGTGTATTGTTGTTTATTCTGTTTTTGGAAGATTATATCAGTTATTAAGCTTTGCTTTAGTATTTTGTAAATTATTTCTATCAGGTTATTATTAACTGTTAGTCTTACCTAGTCGTAGAGACTATGTTCCATCATGAGATCCATCAGAGGAAATTTGGGGTCGTGATAAGTTGGTATCAGAGCTCTAGGTTAATAGGTGTTATGAGTCATAAACAGGTTTCGTAGAGTCATGCGGATCGGTGCAGAGATGTCTGTACTTATCTTTGAGAGGCTACATAACTGTTAGGAAGACTTAACTTCTTTGATTCCTTAACGTGCGAATTGGTTGACTTCGAAAACTGAATCTTTGACTTTTTGTTCTCTCACAGATGGTGAGGACACGCACTGCTCGATCCGATGATCAAACACCAGCGCCCCCTGCTAGAATCGCGAGAGGCCGGGGCTAGGGTAGAGGCCGAGGAGGGGCACGTGGTGCAACTAGAGCACCTGCCCGAGCTGCGATAAAGGAGCGACCAGTAGCTCTAGTTGGGGGACAGGCACCTAAGGCGCCTGTTGCTACCCCAGCACTTCAGGAGACCCTCGCACAGTGCCTGAGCATGTTTGGTACCTTAGCCTAAGCGGGGTTGATTCCATTTTCACTAGCCACATCTTAGGCCGACATGATCATTTGTACACTCAAAACATAGGCTTGCAAGGGCATACAAGTATCCATATGCATGATATCTGTCTACAAGCCACTAAGAGTACATAAATGTTATAAAGGTCGGGAGAGGGCCCCGCCATACCAATCAATACATGTCCAAATCATACTGGCCAGATAGGCAACTCCGAAGCAAGTGGAGTGCACCAACCTCTTCTGCTTAGCTGATAGCCTACTAGGAGGACTGTAAACCTGTCTATCGGAACATGCGGGCATGAAATGCAGTGTCCCCAGGAAAAAGGGACGTCAGTGTGAGGCCCCTCAAATTTCCTATTAGTCTGAGGCCATAAGCACGCTCACAAGTCGCTTAAGTGTCGTTTTGCCTTCCACGAGGGGTTAAGGACTGCAAGAACTTAGATGATCATGATATTAAGTGTAAGAGTTGTATTGGATATTGTTGAGGGCCTATGGAGATCCCTAGAACTAAGCCATGTTGGGAACTATGCAATGGGCTAAAGTTTCAGATAAATTCACACAAGATCCAACTTCAAACGCATGCTGCTACCAAAATATATAGACTTAGGTGGTGATATACCTATCAAATTATATCCCGTTGAGTCTAGTTTCCAATGCAATAAATCGTTTGTCATTTAGATATTTCTATAGAAAGTTATGGCCATTTTACCGGACCTATGCCATATGCACGCCTAGATGCGCGGCCGCGTATATTGGAGGGTATTCTGTCTTGTGTGCACGGCCAGATGCATGATCACTTGCCCAGGTGCGTGACCGCGCACGTAGGAGCCCTATAAATACACCCAAGGCCGGGTAGATAGAGGGGCTAAGTCATTTCTTTGACCTAGGGCTTTCATATCAAGGGGAATTCGTCCAACACTTCCCTCCCATGAACCAAGGTAATTTTTTTGGAGAAATTTTGAGTTGATTACTACTCCTAAACACTTATATTAACAAGGATTATTCTTGAAGATACATAGATTTCCATTCAAATCCCAAAATTGGTCAAGAACACTACAAGTTGGGATTTTCAAGAGTCTCACTACAAGAGGTATGTCTACCATCTCTAACTAATCTATGGTGATTAATTATGTATGATATATGTTTTATGGCTTATGGGATGGTGATTGGAAGCCACAAATGACTTAACCTAGGTAGTGTTGGTATTGTAGAGATTGTAAAATGAATTAATTGATAACATTTATGGGCTGGGAGTGAAGTGTTTGGCTTGCATGTGCTAACAGAAGTTGTGAGGTGAATCATTGGTGTGGACGGTGGTTGTTAGGTGGAGAAATTCCATGGGAGGAGGTTGTAGAAAGATATAAACACTAGATGATTGGAAAAAAGTCTAAATGACTAAAAGTATAGGAATCTTGGTAATATTGGTGCAATTGTGTTGCATTATTGTAGATTGAAGTTATTTAGTGTGGTGGAATGTTGTAGTATTATTAAGGGGCGAATTCGAGGTATGTTGGCTAAACTCCTTTTTTGAGTTGAACCTCACAATGGCCTTGTAAGTCCCGTGTTGCTCATTATAAATTGATTGTTCCGAATAAGCCTTGTGTCAAGAGATATATGCGTTCAATTTGTAGTCCAAATGTACTTGTTATGTTGAGTTACTATTTGAGAAGGTGATTAAGCGTGGGTTGTGTGTTAATATGTTATGATTTGAAAACGTGATTCTATTCAAAACTAGCATGTCGAATTGTGTAAGAAATCACATGTGCCTAAAACCCTTAATTTGGTTAGTTGCTCAAATGTGTATTTTAAGTCTTGAGTAGAAATGCCTTGTTTTTTATAATCTATAAGGATTCTTGAAAGTGAGAGAAATGGGTTGGAGATATAAAGTGTGGCCAACGTGCCAAGAATGAAAGTTATACTTGTGGCCAATGGTGCCGAGGAAATGAAATGCCAAATTGACTTCGAAAATAGATGTGCCTAAAAGCTTATGTGCTCAGGTCATGCCCAAATGTGGTTGTCTTAATTAATGCTATTCTTTGTAAGTATTTCCAAAGTGTTTTGAGCTCTTATATGTTCATGAGTTGAAATTGTGTATTGCCCTTTTTGGGAAAAAGTATTTCAAGAATAAATGATGTGTTACAGATTTTCTATTATGACTTAAGTATGTTATAGCCCCTTCTTGGGAAGAAAACCTTATATGAAATCAATGTAATCAAACACTTAATTCTCATATGATGAAACCTTATGAACCTACCCTCGCTAAGGCCAAACGTGCCAAACGGTTGATTAGAAGAGAACCCCTTGTACAAACTATTATCATTTTGGGAATCTAGAGTTGTGGTATTGTGATACACCTCCATCCGCATATATTAGGGTGAGGCGGCAGGGCCGCTTCTTGTAGAGATTGTGGTATTGTGATACACCTCCACCCTCATATATTGGGGTGAGGCGGCAGGGCCGCTTCATGTAGAGTTTGTGGTATTGTGAAACACCTCCACTCGCATACATTGGATCGAGGCAGCAAGGCCGCTTTGTGTAGCGTTGAGGTTATCGTGATTGCACCTCCACCCGCATACATTGGGGTGAGACGGCAGTGCCGCTTTGTGTAAAGATAGTTATTGAGGATTCCCGACTTAAGAATTTATAAATAGTATTGAAAACTTTTAATAAATTTATTGTGGCTTTAACGGCTAATTAAGCCTTTTATTGTTACTATGATTCATCATATTCGTGTACTAACGTCCTTTTTTGCCGGGGGCACTGCATCTTTAATGGATGCAGGTGGTTCGTCAGTGGGCGGTTTTGATCCTCGTTAGCAGTGACTCTCTATTCAGCAGATTTTGGTGAGCCCTACTCTGTTCCGGACTTCATGTCATTTGACGTTGTACTTTATGTTTATAGGTCTAGTCGGGGCCTTATCGTCGTCACTTCCATACTACTCTTCGGTTGTACTTAGATGCTTCGTAGACATAGTGTGGGTTGTATGGTGGTGTTGGAAGAGTCAACTATATATGTTGTATTTGTATCACACGTCCCATTTCAAAATATAATTTTGTATATATATTTTGGGAATTATGAAAGTAGTAACCATTGGTGACGGAATTGGAATTGTTCATGAAAACCTCTCATGTTTAATTGTTGATATATATATATTTTCTTTTTATTCATGGGTGAGTTGGGTAGAAGGTCTTGTACAGGCTTGCTTGACCGGGGTATCTTAGTTGAGTACCGGTTGCGCTCCCCAAGGTCGGGGCATGGCAGTCAGTTCAAATAAAGTACCGAGTATGTAAGGAATGAAAAGAAGTATATAAAAGACATGAAAGAAACATGGAGTAAAGGACTCAACCTGTATATCTGAATAGCTCTATGAATCGTGCAACATTTATAACGTCATGTGTGTGCTTATAAATGTGATATCATGCATAGGTATATGCGTACATAACATCATCAAGCATATAAGGGCATCCCATCATATCATCTCAGCCTCTGTGGGGGAAATCATCAACGTATGCCAACTGATCAGGTGGTAGTGCATATATAACACAGTAACCTTTTCCCATATCCCATATACATATAATATACGCATATATAACGCCATCTGGTCATGGGTCAATGTACATGTATAAGTGAATGCAATGTAGAAGAAGTAAGTCAATATGATCTCTCAGGATGTCATAAGATCAATATGCCTTCGGTTAATATCAAGAAATAAACTTTGTCAACTTACGTATTTTCTGAGACCCATGAACATACGATATAATAATAGGACACATGGGGAATCAAGAACATAGGCACCTCTAGTACTTCTATGAATAGAGTCATTTATAAATGTTGCGCGTTTGCTCGTTTTGTTCATATGAATCATGCTAAAAGGAAAGAAGGGATAGCCTTAACATACCTTAACTCCGTTGAGTCCTTAATACCTTCCAAGAAATTCTTCAAACAACTCAACTCAATCTACTATAGCATAAGGAGATTAAAAAATTGTGCTGAGTAAATGCTAAGTCCGCAACTTAAACTAGTAGCTCGTTCATGTAAATTTGGGCAGAATCTCCCCTGTAACAAAGGATTCCTCCAATAGCATATACCAACAACAACAACCAAAGCAATACAATAAGAATGACATCAACAATAGGGTACACAATATTTCCATAACATGTCATCAACATATCACGACGAGCGGCAAGCTCGGATTGAATCCCATTAGCATCCTTCATCTCATACTTTGTAATTTTTATCCATCCATTGTTGATTCACCTTAATGTTGATCCATAATCTACCATTGATAATTTAAAACCTCTTACGTAATACATTGTCACTAGGGCTCACGTCGCACAGGGGAACATTTGAAGTCATTTGCCTGATCGACCTAGGGAGGATACTATACTTCAATAATTGTATTTCGTAGCATCCCAACGTGATTCATCTTATGGTGGGTATTATAATCCTGTGCAATTCATGATATCCCTTTTCTTTAAATCATTACTCAATCAAAGGCCTAAACGTCATCCTTTTATCTATCACAATTACACTCAATCAAAGGGAAGCATTCCATCTCTTCTAAATGCACCTAGTCTTAGACTCTTCCGATTTCATTTAGGTTATACTGGGCTTTCTATAACTTACGAAAACCATCAGCTCTCTTGTTTTTATGGGCTTAATCCCAATGCCTTACCTATTCTTGTGGCCATCTCACTCAACTTTTCTTATCCTTACTCCTAGCTACCTAAACCTTGTCTCTCTACGATACTTTAGCTTGCAACCTACACATATCTATTCATACTACTCGCAACCTTCCTTTAACTTGGTAGCACCATAGATTTCCTTTCGTGCCATCTCAATTGTCTTTAAACATAAGAAATTACTTTCCTGGTCGTTCTGCCACTTGCTGCATGAATACGTGTCTTATCTTAGTGCTCACAAATTGTAACGACCCGACCGGTCGCTTCGAGAGTTGTAGCCCCATTCCCCCTTTTTTCTGCTCATTATTGTGCTTCACTATTGTTTTATGATTTATTGAGTTAGTTGGTTCGAGTTCGGAGATAATTCAGAGTTAGTTGAGACACTTAGTCTCTTAATCGAAAGCTTAAGTTGGAAAAGTCGACTGGATATCGACTTATGTGTAAACGACCTCAGACTTAAATTTTGATGGTTCTGTTAGTTCCGTTGGGTAATTCTGGACTTAGGAGCGTGTCCGAATTGTGATTTGGAGGTCCGTAGTAGAATTAGCCTTGAAATAGCGAAAATTAAAATTTTGGAACGTTTGGCCGGCAGTGAAATTTTTGATATCAGGGTTGTATTCCAATTTCGGGTTTGTGGGGTCATTTGTGACTTGTGTAAAAAATTTGAGGTCAATCGGACGTGGTTTAATAGGTTTCGACGTCGTTTGTAGAATTTGGAAATTTCAAAGTTCATTAGGCTTGAATCCGTGTTGAATTCGAGTTTTTGATATTGTTTGAGGTAATTTGAGGGTTCGACTAAGTTTGTATTGGGTTATAAGACTTGTTGGTATGCTTGGTTGAGGTCCCGGGGGCCTCGAGTTGAATTCGGGTGGTTAACCGACTTGGACGTAAGTTGAGGAAACAACTAAAGTTTTGCTGCTGCTGTAGTAATCGCACCTGTGGAGTGGGAATCACAGGTGCGAGCCCGCAGAAGCGAGAAGGAGCCCGCATAAGAGAAAAGGAGGAGACTTGGCAGTGGCCGCAGGTGCGAGGTTCTTTTCGCACCTGCGAGGCCGCAGATGCAGACCTATTGCGTAGAAGCGCTTCCGCAGAATCGGAAAGGAGTGCACAGGGGTGGTAGCTGGAGAAGTTAGTGATTTCCGTAGAAGCGGATTTTCAACCGCAAAAGCGGGATTTGTGCCACCGGTGCGGAAGACATGAACAGAACATATAAATACGAGGTTTCGAGATTTTTTACCATTTCTAACATTTTGAGCTCGGATTTTAGAGATTTTAAGAGGGCTTTTCAAGGGAAATTCTTGAGATAAGATCCATGTGTTCATTTTTATTCAATAATGATGTTTCCCCGCTGATTTCCCACCTAGTTTGTGTGTTTTTGAGGTGAATTTAGGGGGTTTGAGGCAAGGGATTTGGAGAGTTAATTTTGGGGAATTGAATGGCCATTTGATGTTGTATTTTGATAATTTTTGTATGGTTAGACTCGTGAGTGAATGGGCTGTCGGGTCTTGTTAGATTTCGAGACGCGGGCCCGGGGGCCGGGTTTGGACCAATTTTGGATTTTGGCTTAAAATTCGTATTTTTCTTATGGAATTAATTCCTTTAACCGTATTGATTGTATTTTATTTCTTGTGGCTAGATTCGGGACGTTTGGAGGCCGATTCGCGAGGCAAGGGCATTTTGGAGCAAAGTTTTGGCTCAGATTGAGGTAAGTAACTGTTTTATATCTAGTCCTGAGGGTATGAAACCCAGAATTTTGTTGTTATATGATTGTTTGGTGGTGATTCACATGCTAGGTGACGGGCGTGTGGGCGTGCACCGTAGGAATTGTGACTTGGTCCATTCCGTGGAACTATAAAGTTGAACAACTTATTGTTAACTATATTCTCTCCACGTGTTATAGAAATTTGACTGCAAATGATGTTAGGAGTCATGCTTAGGCTATGTGATTACACTATTGGGACCCACAGAGGTCGTGTACTCGTTAAATTAATTGCTAATTTTTGTTTTGTACTCAGTCATAGTTTAATTGTGTATCATATCTCAGTCTCTTCTTGTTTCTTGCTGATACATTATATTATCTTTATTTGTGCTGATTTTGTTTTATGATTTCTGAGAGCCAAGAGACTGGAGAGGTTGGTGACTGAGTTAGGGCCTGAGTGCCGAGCTGTGAGCTATATGTATGTATATGGATCGGGTTGCACGCTGCAACGAGCCTTAGGGATGTATATCTATATGGATCGGATTGCACGCCACAATAAGTCTTATGGCTATTTATATGGGATCGGGCTGTATGTCGCAGTGATATAGCGCTTGGGCTGAAGGAGCCCCTCCGGAGTCTGTACACCCCAATGAGCGCAGGTACCTATTGGGTGTGAGTGTTGAGAGCTGAGAGCCGAGTGATGAAGCCATTGAAAAAGGTTGAGTGACTGTTGCCATGAGATGTTGTACTTACTTTCATTTGTTGTTGTACTTAGCTGCCATATGTCACTGATTTGAAACTCCTGGAAGATATTGTATCTGGTTTTACTTGAACTTGGTAATGTATAAATTGATTTGACTTAAATTGCCGGATTTGAAAGCATGTCTACTTTGAGGCCCTTTTGTGAAAGATTCCATCATTCCCCAACCCATTCTCTACCATTTTTATCTCACAATGCTCCCATATTCTTTGATAACACATGCATGCAAGATAACAACCCCCACACCCAATAATTGTCTTTCTAATTATCCCCTTTTTAGTAGATGTTTGAAATTAAGAGCTAGGGCATAGATTCTTACCTTTAAGATGAGGACTTTCTTGATAATATTCAAGGATTGAGCAAGAATTGTTGGATATTAGGGTGAAGGTTACTTCCCCACTCTAAGAACACTTTCTCACTCTAAAGATATCAGAAATATGCTCAGAAATGGACTATGGCATATGTTTTAACGAAATAGGGTTTGCTTTAAAAACTCCAAAAATGAAGCCCCGGGACAGGATCTGCGGTCGCATATGCGACCACATAATGGAGATGTGGTCCGCATATCGGCCGCACAATTTGGTGCCAAAAACTAGAAAGAATTGCCTGGGTCTGCGGTCACTATGCGGCCTGCAGACCTATTCTGCGGTCGCATAATGCGCCGCAGAACCTCCCTCTGCAAATAATCCAAGGCTGATTGTGCGACAAAAGTGCAGCCCGCAAAATGGTTGTGTGGTCGTATAACTGGCCACGAAATTGACATCAAAAATGGTCCAAATAGCTGCTTCACTCTGCGGCCTACAGAGTGATTATGCGACTGCATAATGAGCCGCAAAAATGCCCAACCCTGCAAAATATTTTCCTTTAACTCCCCAATGCACTGTTCAATCCAAAAAATTCGAACAGCGACGAGCTTGCGAGCCGCGAAGAATTTCTACTATTATTAACCTCTATGCCTACCCTGGCATCATGGAACCTCGATTTTTGTTTTTGGAAAAACTTTATAGGGCCTTACAGTAATTTCCCATCCTTCTCTTAAACAATATTTGTTAGCTCCCATAGGGCATAACTAAAATGGGTGTGGCCAATTGTACATATCTCTGTTAAGTTGAAAGTCACTTAGAATGCTTGTATTTCTCTGCATGAATTGTAAATATTGATAATCTTCAATAACTGGGTACCTCGTACCCTTCTTTACCTTGCTTCTTTTACTTGTTGAAACATTTATCTACCTTCTGATTTTCTTATTGCTTTGCACCATATGGGTGGATAGTTATTTATGCCTTAAGGCTCCTTATCAAGAAGCTTACACGTCATAGTACACATATAATCTATTGAATACCTTACATTTACTCATCATAAGCATGATGCAAAATCAAGTTCCTCTAAATCAACTCTTCCACAACCACATTCAATCTCTTACCAACTGTCTTTGTGGATGTAGGTATCATTTTATTACGAATAAAGTAGAATTTAGGAGTTTGAATTCATATAACGCAGCTCAACCCATCTAGAGTAAGAAGAAAGAGTGTGTTAATCCCTGTGCATCCCAAGGTGACGTATAATGAATATGAGACTTGTTAATCATAATTTAAATGAGTTTAAAGTCATAATATGAATATATATGATGTTTGGATATAAAATATGAAGTTTGAGAAAATTCAGATTTAAGTTGCGGAAAAGCTGACTAAGGATTTGCCTTGTAAAAAAGTTTTTTGAGCAATACATTTCGTGTGTTATATGATGTCTTCTTGGGACATATGATATTCCAAATTGCAGGTCTTGGAATGTAGTTTCCAACTTTCTTAAGCGTTTGTTCATACAACATCCGGATAAAAAGATATAAGCGTCGGAAGAAGGGCCAATGCTAGGGTGCCAAGCTAGAACCTCTTCGACTTTTCAAAATTGGATATATATATCCCTTATGTCATCTCTTTCATAATTTATCCACATACCACGACCAAAATAAGACCACAATCTTACCCTTAAGCTTTCTATAAGGGTTTCAGAGAAGATTAACATCCCGGGTATGAAATCAAGAAGCGATAATATTAGAACGATCTCTACGACGTAAGTATCGATATATCGCCTCTCTTTTTCGTTGTAGTTTGAGTTTTGGAAGGTAATTCATAGTTAAGAACATGCCTACTTTATGCATTTAAGATTTTAAATATCAAGGAAGGTTGATAAATTCGTTTCCTAATAGTTAGAACTTACGGGACGGTGATCGGAAGCCGTGAGTTCGATTTATTTCACTTTTAGTGCAATGTTTTTTAGTCCCCTCGTGTTGGCCTATTGTGCTGCTTATTTATGGAGTTTGTAAGGATAAAGGGAATGGAGAAACACCACATGTTGTAGGGTAGTGGTATGGTCGCTCGTCGTTGCAATTTCTTGCTAATTGGTAACTTGTTGATTGGGTGTGTTATGGTATATTTGAGTTTTATTTATTGTATTAAAGGTCCCGAATTGTAGTTAGGTTATTTTTGAGTTGCTGATTTTATTGTGGTGTTGTCTCACCTATAGTAGGCTTGAGGGAGCAGTAAATATAGGTGAAATGCTACCCGTTTTCTTTTAGAATCGAGTTATCGTTTGAGATACGTGATATACTAGCTCCATCTAAGTTGTACGTGTATTTCTTTGATATAGGGTTGGCTCGCTAGTTGTCATTAGCTTGTTTTTTAGTTGCATTGAGCAGCGATCATTGCAGCTTCGAATTGCCTGGAATCTTCAAAAATTTCCCAATCCATTTCTGGGCCAAATTGAGCAATTCCAAGCTATGGATATTCTTCCCCATGACAAATACTACCTCCCCTCCAAATTTCAGACCATTCTACCGTGGGAAGTGAGAGCTCCGATGTTCTGCAAATCGTCGACGAGGTGACAGTTACCGGAGAAGACGCTCCAGGTATCCAATTGGTATGAAAAAAATGTGAAAATGTTTCTGCTAACCTAGAGAACACTCTCCAACCCTCAAAACCCCACTACAATCAACCAATCTCCACAACAATTCAAAAAACAAATTTTGCAGTCGCGAACATAACAGGTGTTCGACGAAATGCCCTAACCAATTCCACTGACCTAGTTAAAGTGCAATTTACTGAAAATGAACCTTCGGATGTTCCTGAAGCTCATCGTGGTTTCTGGAGTCACTTTACAAGGCCCAATTCCTAGTGATCGATCCTCATCTTCTTCCCAGTTGCTCAGTTAGTCGAAGATGGTAAACCAGCTATCCAAATCGACCAAGGTCAATGCCAAAATGTTTCTGCAGCTATAGGGAATCTTCCCAATCCATCACTACCTCAGGTCAACCAATCAAAAGTCACAATTTCTCCAAAATTGATTTTTGCAGCTACCACAATTACAAATGTCCGACCAAATGCACCAGTCATTCCCAACCAGTCAATTATGCCTCACAGCCGTGAAAACCAATCTCCTATTGATTGTGAGCATCCCCATGCAATTGAAATGCAACCACATAGCCAAATAACTTATGCCCCACCCGTATCTCCTTCATCAGAAAATCAGGTGGCCGATCTCATTCAAGCAGCTGTTCAAAATGCACCAGGACACTTGGAGAACACACCAGCCAATGAGCTACCTAGTCATGTTGCCAAGGCTCCTCAACCAGCTCAATGAAAAACCCAAACCACCCCTTCCCCACCTACTTCCACATACCCAAAGATCTCATCCAACTTTGATAAACCTCAACACCCACAGAACAATAAGTCACCTACACAACCTATCCAAAATGCCCAGCTTCACAACAATAAACTAGATACTCCACCAAAAGAAACCAATACCCAACCAAACAAATCACCCAACTATCCTACCCCACATCCTCCTACCATCACACAGTCCCTAGCAACCAGACTAAGAGCAAATTAGGCTGCAGAATTAGACCTAATAGAATTCACACCCCCCAAAATAACCACCAAACAGGGTCAACCAGCGGTTATCTTCACCAGGAAAGAATTTATGGTCACTCTAGCCAATAGATTCCAATACACTATTATCGGCCAATTTCTTAACACTATGCCTAGAATGGAAGTGATCAGAAGAAGCTTTACAGCTAAAACTGATCTCAGAGGAGGAGTTAAAATAGCTCATTTCAATGCTAGAACGGTGTACATTGATCTAGATAATGAGTATGACCATACCATTGTCTGGACCAAATAATTCATGTACATCCAGGGTCAAAGAATGAATCTTCAAGCCTGGACTCCCAGCTTCAAGCCTAATAAGGACACCCAAATTGTCCCAATATGGGTAGTCATTCCTGAATTACCTTGGCTTTTTTATTATATGGAGGTCTTATCAGTCTTGTTGTCACCCATTGGTAAGATAATACATCTAGACCTTGCCTCAATGCAAAAAACTAGGGGAAGTATAGCAAAAGTGAAGATGCAGGTAGACTTAACTAAGGATAGGCCTCACATTGTGTGGCTCGGTTTTGATGATGATTAAGAGGTCAATGGGGATGGGCAGTGGCTGGAGGTGATGTATGAAGACCTCCAACCTACTATTTTCACTGCAGGCATTTGAGACATGAGGAATACCATTGTTCTATCAGGAAAAGAGAAGAGGAGGACAAAAAGAAAGCAGCAGCGGAGACATCTGGAAATAATGAGAATCATAACAATAACAGGAAAGTGCATGCAGGGGGATCTCAACATAACCAGGAACAAGCTGTGCAGAGGCAAAACAAGAATCAGAATTCCAAGCAAAAGATGGTAATGCAAGACCAAAGGGAAGATCAGCAAAAAAATAAAAATAAAAAAGCAGCAGCTCAACGAATTACAAGGGATAACCATTCCAAATATCAATGGCACTCTCAAAAGAAGAAGAATTTTAGGGGAGTCAACTAAAGAAGCAGGCAGCAGAAATTCAAATAGACTACTGAACAAGTAGCTGATGCACAAGAGGCTAACCCTAACTAGAACTCAGGTATTGTTATTAATTCACGAACTAATCCTCCATTTGCTCTGGAGAGTGTGAAAGATCCCATTCCCAACCCCACTGTGATTGATGTTGAAGCTAAAGGAGGAAAGGAGAATGGTCAGGAGATATGTATAGCTGATCAGGTTGGGGATCCAAAGGGGATGGGTATTCCTCATGTTTTGCATGAGTGTGCTGATGCACAAGGTAACCCTAGGATAGACCATTTAACCCCTGCTACCACTCAGTAGTCTACTCAGAAGATTCCTATTGATGGCATTGAAATAATTGGGGTAATTGGTACTGATGATGATCACAGAAGCACAATTGACAGTTGACAGAATCCAATTGTCAATGCATCAAGCAACATCCAATATAAACAACAAAATCTGGATCTTTTGGGATCAAGATTTTACAGGCTCAGTCACTGACCAAGATGAGCAGCAAATAACTGTTGAACTAAAGCATGTAGAAGCAGCTGAAGATTTCCAGTTAACTGTTGTTTATGCCAAGTGTAAAGCAAATCTCGGAAGACCACTATAGGAGGTATTGAGGCCAAAATCTTTGACCTGTACCATCCCATGGTTTGTGCTTGGAGATTTCAATATTATTTCATCCATTGAAGAAATGATAGGAGGTCTACCATACCAAATGAGCAAGAGCTTGGAATTCCTCAGTATGATAGAAGATTGTGGACTTATAGACCTGGGGTTCTATGGTCCTAGGTATACATGGTCCAATTGCAGAGGTCCAGGATCAATAATTTGAAAGAGATTGGACAGAGGGATGGTAAATGACAATTGGCTGATCTCCTTCTCAGCTACCACCATTTCACAACTATCCTCTACTAGGTCTGATCACAATCCTCTGCTGATGGAGATGAATGTCAGGAAGAATACCAGCAAAAAATATTTCAAGTTTCTCACCTATTGGGTGGAAAATGAAGGTTTCATACCCCTGGTTCATGATGTCTGGAATAAGGAATTCAGAGGCAATGCTATGTGGATCTTCCATCAGAAGCTTAAAGAAGTCTCTAATGCCTTAAGTAAATGGTCAAGGCAGGAATTTGGGGATATTTTTCAGAAGGCCAAGGAATATGAAGAAAATATGAAGCAGACAGAAATGATTTAGGCTCAAACAAATGAGGCAGATGACAAAATGAATTTTCAAGAGGTAACAACTCAATACAAAAAGAACATAAAGTTGGAAGAATCTATTCTGAAGCAAAAAACACAGCTTCAGTGGTTCAAAGATGGTGATGCAAACTCAAGATACATCCACAGTTTAATGAGAGGAAGAAGAAGAAAGTTGTTTATCAATAAAATCAAAGACATTGAAGGTGAATGGGTGTAAAGTGATGAAGCTATAGGGGAAGCTGCTTATGATTACTATCAGGATCTGTTTACAAGAATTGGTGGCACCACTAGAGAAGACTTGCTATCCTGTATTCCATCATTTATCACAGATGAAGAAAATGACCTCCTCACCAGAGATCCAACTATTGAAGAACTCAAGGAAGTGGTTTTCTCAATGAATCCTACAAGTGCAGCAGGTCCTGATGGCATGAATGGAATGTTTTTTCAATCCTGCTGGGACATCATCAAGGTTGATCTGCTACAAGTTGTTCTAGCCTTCTTTGGTGGTTCAGAAATGCCTAAGTACATGACTAGTGCCTGCCTAGTTTTGCTACCAAAGGTTGAATTTCCTAACTCCTTCACTGAATACAGACCTATCAGCCTCAACAATTTTGTCAACAAAATCATCTCAAAGGTTATCTGCTCAAGCCTTGGCCCTATCCTTCCCAAAATTATCTCACCCAACTAGTCTGGTTTTATTAAGGGCAGGAGTATTTCTAAAAACATAATGCTAGCATAGGAAATTGTGTAAGGCATCAAAAATCCAAACAAAGGGTCAAATATTGTTATCAATCTGGACATGGCAAAAGCTTATGATAGGGTATCCTGGAGCTTTACATGTATTATGCTGAGAAGAATGGGATTTAATAAAAGAATAATTGACATGATATGGAGAACTATGTCAAACAACCGGTACTCAGTGATCATCAATGGCATTAGATGTGGTTTTTTCCACTCTACTTGAGGCTTGAAAAAAGGAGATCCACTAGCCCCATCTTTGTTCATCATAGGAGACGAACTACTTTCTAGGATGCTCAACAACCTCACCCATAATAAATTCTTTAATGGCTTCTACATGGAGAGGAGAGGTCCACAGGTCAACCACCTAAGCTTTGAAGATGACATCATAATTTTCACATCAGGAGGTAGAGCATCACTACAGAAGATTATGGAGGTTATCAGCAATTATGAACACACATCTGGCTAGCAAATCAACAGGCACAAAACCACTTCATGGTTTCTCCTTCTGCATTCCCAGCTGCCATCAGAAGAGTTCAGCAGGTCACATGTTTCTCCAAGAAAGAATCTCCCATTACCTACCTAGGGTGTCTATTTTACACAGGATGAAAGAGAATAGTATATTTCAACTCCCTGGTAGCCAATGTGGTAAGCAGAATTAAAGGTTGGCAAAGCAGAATCCTCTCTTATGGAGGCAGATCCACTTTGATAAATTATGTGCTCCAATCTATACCTACACACATGTTGTCATCCTTAACCACTCCCCCCCCCCAAAAAAAAACAACTATACTGATGCAGGTTGAGAAGTTAGCAGCGAACTTCTTTTGGGGAATGTAGAAAGATAAAAACAAATAACACTGGACCTCTTGGCAAAAACTGGCAATTCAAACTGAAGAAGGAGGTGTTGGCTTCAGAACAATGGAGGATATCTGCCAAACCATGGAATACAAAAGATGGTGGATTTTCAGAACTAAAGAGTCACAATGGAGCAAGTTTCTCAGAGCTAAATACTGCCAGAGATCAAATCCCATTTCCAAAAAATGGAATTTTGGGCAATCACAGACATGGAAGAAAATGATGAATAATAAGAAAAAGCTGAAAAACACATTATTTGGAGACTACATTCAGGTAACTACAGTTTTTGGTGGGTCAACTGGTTGCGAGATGGTGCACTCGCTCAGCACAGAAGTGGAAGAGCAAGGACAGGCAATATAACTGTGGCCAATTTCTGGAACCAAGGCCAGTGGAATTTTTAGATGCTGAATGAAGCAATCGCAGCACCTCTAATACCTCCCATCCTTCAAATCCAAATTTATCACAACCCTCAACTCCAAGACCGACCAATCTGGATCCCAAATGTGAAAGGAAACTTCACATGCTCCTCTGCATGGGACTTGATCAGAAAAAAGAGGCAGTTATGTTTCTCCAATAAAATGACATGGCATAAGAGAATCCCTTTCAAATGGTCCTTCTGTATGTGGAGAGCTCTCAGAAACAAATTGCCTACAGATGATAGGGTGCTCTTATTTATCAGCCCTACTATATCCAGATGTGTATGTTGTTATTACACCTGGGGTAGAGTCTGTGGATCATATTTTCAGTAGGGGGTCACTTTGTATTGGCAGTATGGAAAACGTTTGCAAGACCAACTGGTATCCACACTACTGAAATGCATCTAAGACTTTTGCTGATGAAATGGTAGCTTCACAAAAGAAAGAATGAAGTGCAGAATCTTTTACTTGACACTATACAACCATTATCTGCTGGAACATTTGGAAGAACATGTGCAATGCAAAATATGGCACCAAAACTTCCTCCCTCACTAGAGTCATCTACTCCATCAACTCAGATATTCACATGCTCATGCAAACAACCTACCCCTCAATCTGTTGGGCACTAAAATGGGAGGATTTATACCCCATTGCTGAGAGCATCAAACACTACATCAATGTCAAGCAGGTTGTTTGGAGCAGACCTGAATAAGGATTTGTAAAAGTCAACAGTGATGGGAGTGCACTGAATAATCCAGCAAGTATAGGGGCAGGGGTAATGTTAAGGAACTGCAGTGGTACATTCATTCATGCCTTAGCTGCTCCATTAGGAGAAGGTACCAATAATCAAGCTGAAGTTGAAGCAGCAGCCTTAGGAGTTAAGTGGTGCATTGAGAATGGCCACAACAAGGTACACTTAGAAGCAGACTCAACACTGCTCATTCATTGGCTTACCGCTGACATTGATCCACCATGGAGTTTAAAGATGCAATGATGAATCTGGGACAACTATGTGACCAATGTGAAGAAATCAAATTCTCACATGTGTACAGGGAAGCCAATTGCCCAGCAGATTCTCTCTCAAAACTCAGCCACAACCTATGAACCATAAACCATTATTACTCCACTTAATCTCTCCCCAACTACATTAGAGGTCAGATTCAGCAGAACCTTCTAGGCACCCCTACCTTCAGGCACAAAACAACTAGTAGGATCATCTGCCCATCACAGCTTGCCTCCACCTCTAATTCCTCTCATGGATATTGTTGATATTGTTGAAACAATGGGAGCAAAACTAACTATCCAAAGAAACATGTCCAACAGCAGCAACAATAGCAGCAATAACCTTTTCTCCACTCCAACCAGAAATGGAAACCAGATAGTTTTCTAACTAACTTTGATTTTCTTTTTTGCAGAAACCAGAAGTAAACTTACAGCATTGGCATACATTTAAGGTGTGGTAACAGCATTGTGTGTGCTCGTTCTGTTAAATGTATACCAATGTGGTGGGGAAATTCCAATTACATGGAATCACCAGGATAACTGCTGCTTCCTCTCTTCTGTCATTAAGTTTTTTTGGTCGCTGCATTATCCACCACTCGGCAGTGTCACAGATTATACAAGACAACAACCAAGAAGCATCATTTTTTCTGAATTTTTGGAGTTGATTGCAATTGATCAATCAACAATATGCAACATAGTTTTTTGACAGTTTTATGCCCATTGTTTGGTATCTACTTGGGTTACCTTCACAATGGCTTCCTTCATTTCTCAAGCCAACATGAAGATAATTTTGATGTATCCTTTACTACCTACCCTATGTTGTTGTATTATCACCTCACATAGGGAGAATATGTCTTCTGTTGTAGCAAATGTATATTGGAGGAGTCCTCTGATTCTAGTCTTATAGTTGACCTAACCTTACCCAGTTTTTGTAAATCATTAGGCTACCATTTTCGGTTAGCAAAATGGTACACTCATTTAGGTCTGACTACATATACTTGTAAGGTATCAAATGGCTATAGATTTAGTAGTCATCTGATATCAACCACTTATTCGGAGGTAAGGTTTTTGTCCCCCTCCTTGCTGTGCTTTAGTTTTATATATATATGAAAATCAGCCCTAGGCACAATGCCTAGTGAATTCACCAAAAATTAAAGGGGAAACTGGGCGTAATTACCCAAAACGACCGACCGGGGCGTTATAAATAGTCACCTTCTTAGCACTACCCTACTACACCATGTCCCCAAGGACAAGAAAATGGGGGTCATCATACTAACGAGCCTTGATGCGCTCAAACAAAGATGACTGTGCAAAAACACAGGCAAGAACTCTGCTGGGCTACGAAATATGCAATCTCACGAACCTCTTGGCCAAACTCTGAACATCCATAGCCAAAGGCCTCTCAATAGCTGCTATGTTATCCTTACCAGGATGATACATGATAGTGATATCATAATCTTTCAATAACTCTAACCACCTTCGCTGCCTTAAATTCAAATACTTTTGGTAGAATAGATGTTGATGACTCCGATGATCCGTATACACCTCATAATATACACCATATAAGTAATGCCTCAAAATCTTGAGTTTGTGCATTATAGCTGCTAACTCCAAATCATGTACTGGTTAGTTTTTTGTTACGGGGCTTCAACTGGCGCGACACAATAGCAATCACCCTACCGTCTTGCATCAACATACACCCAAGGCAAACACGCGAAGCATCACAATAGACATTATACATCCCCGACCCTACGGGCAACACCAAAACACTGCTTTAGTTAAAGTAGTGTTGAGCTTCTGAAAGCTCTCCTCACACTCATCCGACCCTCGGAATAGAGCGGCCTCCTGAGTCAACTTGGTCAATAGAGCTTCAATAGATGAAAAATTGTTTGACAAAGCAACAATAGTAGCCCACCAATCCTAAGAAACTCCTGATATTTGTAGCGGTTGAAGGTCTGGGTCAATCCTGAACTTCCTCAATCATCTTTGAATCCTCCTTGATCCCAACACTAGACACCACGTGGCTCAAGAATGCCACTAAGTCCAACCAAAACTCACACTTGGAGAACTTTACAACTTCTTCTCCCTTAAAGTCGGAAGCACAATCCTCAAATGCTTCTTGTGCTCTTCCCTACTACGGGAATATACCAATATCCCATCAATGAACACAATGATAAAAGAATCCAAATAAGGCTGGAATACATTGATCATCAAATGCATGAAAGTTATTGGGGCATTAGTCAAACCAAAAGACATCAAGAAAAAGTCATAATGCCCATAACGAGTTCTGAAAACCATTTTAGGGATGTCCGATGCCCTAATCTTCAACTGGTGATCCCTCAATCTCAAGTCAATATTTAAGAATACCCTAGCATCCTGAAGCTGATCAAATAAATTATCTATGTGTGGCAGTGGATACTTAATCTTAATTGTAACTGTGTTCAATTGCCCATAGTCATACACATTCTCATATACCCATCCTTGTTATTTACAAACAACACCGACACACCCCAAGGTGATATACTAGGCCTAATGAATACCTTATCCAGCAACTCCTGTAATTGTTCCTTCAATTCTTTCAACTTAGTAGGAGCCATGAAATACGGTGGAATTAAGATAGGCTAAGTGTCTGATGAAAAATCAATGCCGAAATCAATATCCTTATCAGGTGTCATACCCGGTAGGTCTGCAAGAAACACATCCGGGTGCTCTCTCACTACTGGAACTAACTCAACAATAACTGAAACTGACTCAACAATAACTGAAACTGACTCAACAATATCAGTACTAGTATATTTAACAAAAGCTAGATATGCCAAACATCCCTTCTCAATCATCCGTTCAGCCTTCAAAAATGAGATCAATCTACTACGAGTATGACCAAGAAAACTTCTCCATTCCAACCTTGGCAACACTGGCATAGACAACATTGTCTTAATGTGATAATCAGGAATACCATGGTATAGAGACATCCAATCTATACCCAAGATCGCATCAAAGTCTACCATAACTAACAATAGAAAGTCCACCCTCGTCTCAAAACCACTGATAGTGACCACACAGGAGCGATAAACTCGATCTACCATAACATAATCCCCAACCGTTGTAGATATATGGACAAGGGTAACAAGAGAAACGCGTGGCATATCCAGAAAATAAGCAAAGTATGATGACACATATGAATAAGTAGAACCAGGATCAAACAATATTGAAGCATCTATGTGGCACACTGAAATAATGCTTATAATAACTACATCAGATGTGACAACCTCGGTTCTCCCTGGGAACGCATTGCATCTAGCTTGACCTCTACTTGATTGAGCTCCACCTCTAGGGCGACCACATCCTGGATGATCTCCACCCTGAGCTGGCTAAAAGGGTGGTGTAGTAACCGACGTAGGAATCATAATCATACCTCATGCTTTAAACATTTTAGCAATATCATGTCATAGTCATAAGAGAGTATAACATATGGTTATAGCTCAAAATAACATATATGTCTTTGTATGTGCTCGCCCTACAACATGCTAGATAATTTGAAAGCATTTATGCAACTTTCAAGTAATGCTTTTGAAAACACAAGTAGTCCGGAAGTTAAAGTCTCCCTTATCTACACACTCGTACGTCCGCCAAATATGAAATGTCCAACATACCCCTCAAATAGCCTCCGATGACTTTAATCTATGCAAAATATAAATAGTTCATTCAATTAGGCTACGTGGACCTTTTTCGTAAATTTAGGAACAATCAAAATCAACCTTGAGATTCAACCTGGTCAAAACCCCGAAATAAATTATAGAATCAAATTATCCATTCACTTACGAGTCCAAATCTATATTTTGATTCTTAATTGGAGTCCATTTTCCTTGTCAAAACCTCAAATTACTCAGTTAGGAAACTAGGTACGTTAAAATCCTCATATTCCCTATTCCAATCTCATATTTCTACGGCTAAAATTCAACCAAATTCAAGTATAATCATTAAAAAGATTAGAGAATTGATATCTCAATGACTGGAGCTGAAGATAATTCAAAAATATATCCCATATCTATATCTCTTTTCCAAAATTGAAAAAAATGGCATTTGATACGTCACTGTACATTTTTATTCACAAGCATTGGAATTGGGACATTGGCATCGCTTTTGCAATAAACGGTTAAGGGTTGGGCATGTCATGACCTGAAATCCCAACAGCGGGGTCGTGATGGCGTCTAACACTGAATGCCAGGCAAGCCAGCACAATCGATAATACAAAATAAAGAAAAATAATAAATATCCGATAACTTGTCAATAACATACCATAAACCACTCCAAAGTCTGGTGTCACAAGTATATGAGCATCTAGATCCAGCTAAATACAAAGTTTAAAAAAATAAGGCACTACCTGAAATAAAATAGTAACCGTACAGCAGAAATAGGAAAATAACTCCAGGGTCTATGAATGGAATGTAGCTCTACCTCGAATCACTGACAGGTAGCTGCTAAGTACCTCTCGGGACTCCGCTAGTACCAACGTCAAAATCTGCATAAATCAATCAAGTGCACGGCATCACCCTTCATGTTTTAATCCACACATTCACTCAATCAATGATAACAATATGAAAATATGGTACGGCAACACCCTTCGTGCTTTTTAGTCTTCCTCGCCAAGTAATATTAATAACCCAAAGTATTAAGCAAGGTGGGAAGCAAATTTCAACTTCAACCATGGTGTTATGATAAGCAAATTCAACTTTCAATATCCCAATAACTTCAAAATAAGCAATAAATACGAAAGCGAACAATAAAAGGAATAGCAGTATAACTAAGGCATGGAAGGCTCAAGTGGACAACTTGAGAGGGAAAGGCATGGGACCGTCGACCGCACCACTGATCGACTAGTCTACCACAAATAAGCCTTTTCGGTTTAAAAAGGTATTTTCAGGAAAGGGCGGACACTCATCAAGTGTTGCTATATTGATAATAAGTACAAGTGGAGTATGATGTGGAGTATGCTTTATGTAGAAATAGTAACATGTTGTCAAGTATTTGCACGATAAAAGTGCATAAAACAGCAAATAATAAGGATGAACAGGAAAAGGAAAAGAAGAGAAAAGAAAAGAAAGGCAAAACAGAGAAGTCAGTTTAACCCATGAAAATGTGAGAGAATGTAATGAAGCAGTTAGCGAAATAGGGATGGGAGAGTCATGATATAGAAATCTTAGACAAGACGAGGGAAACGGGGAGAGCATATGCATGTCATAGCAAATAAAGGGAAATAAGGGAGGGGATGTACATGTCATAACATATTAAACAAATAAAGGAAGATAGGGGAAGGGATGTGCATGTCATAGCAATCTAAACAAATAAAGGAAAATAAGGTAAGGGATGTGCATGTCATAGCAATTTAAACAAATAAAATAAAAAAATAAGGGAAGGGATATACATGTCATCAAATATATCTGTTAATCCACATAAGCCAAATTCGTTATGGTTATAGCCTAAGTGTAATTCCCCAGTAGTGTCTTCATGTTGTCGTGCCCGATTTTCTCGCGAAAGTTTGTTTCGACGTGTGACAACTCTTTTAAATGGGTATTAAGAGAGAAGAGTCACCACCTAACGATTTTGAGGTGCGTTAGGGCACCTATTTGCAAATAACTCTATTTGACTAGTGTACATCACCAAAGATCGGGTAAGGGCTCAAATTACCTCGAAGAAAAGGTGTTAGGCACTCTTCGAGTTCCATAATGGTGGGTCCCGGTCGAAGTTTACGCTATGTGGGATTATTGAATTATAAATTGTCCTATGTGATCATGTAAGTTAAAGGAAGATATGGAATCTAAATATCCAACTACGGTGTAAAACAAGTATAAAGAAGATTGCGCATGTGAAGGAAATAGACTATACATTAGTAGATGATTAGTACAAGTCCTTGGAGATTACAATGTACAACCTAATTTGTTCTAAATCCGAAGAAACAAAGGTGCGAGTAGTAAACATAGGGGAGGGGGGGTCCTAAAACATAGGGGAGGGGGGATCCTAAGTTTTTTAGCCTAAAAGATCACCCCGTGCATCATAAATAATACTTCGCAACTCCCCTAATGTAGGTGTTGCTCATATTATTCAGTGGGCACAAACTATCATCTCCTGCTACCCAATTACTATGTTAAAGTTATTTACGTAAAGTACTCTAGTTCAATTATAAACCGCGTCCTATGCGTGCATTACCCGTCCCATGCCTATGCTCCAGGAGGCTTTGGACCTAATATGTGGGTGGTTCTAGGCTTTACTTGGGGTGCTCAAAATGATAAAACAGGGCGCACATTCAAAATAGGTAGAACTGCACATAATAGCAATGAAAGGCTCAAGTTAGCCTCCATACATAAGCACAAAAGCACGCGATCAATTACAGATTTTCAGACTATCCAGTAAGGGGTCATAAGCAGTTTTATAATTGAGATGCATTAAAGTCGTCCAAAACCTATAGGCATGACTTCTACGTGACTACATGGTTTTAATAAAATCTTGTAGGCAGTACTGCTAGTCAAATTATCGAAATCGTAGATTAAAATCGTTATTAAAAACCTATAGACATAATCTCTAAGTGATTCACACTTGGGCAGTGAAACCATTGAAAAACTCGGAATTATTCGTCTTTGATCCTATAGGGATGCTTTCTAAGCGAGTAGTGATGTTATATAGGAATGTTTTCTAAACACTTGGTATTTGAATACTAATTCTCCATGCTTATTCCTATAGGCATATTTTCTAGGCGGGCAGTGTGATAAGAACAATAACAACGTCGGTTTAATTAATCAATCAAGGCCCTATAGACATGGTATCTAGATGAGTATCGATGGGAGAAAATCTTAATTACTTGACGCGGTCCTATAGGCATGATATATTACAATCACATAGCAATAGTACAAGTTGAGCAAATAACCAATGATGTTTGAATCTTATAGGCATGCTATCTAATGGCGTGTAGAAGTGAACCATGTAAACGAGTGGAACACTTAAACTCTTGTATGCATGCTTTATAACAATGTACACGAATAAGACATGTAAATCAAGTGAAATGCTCATGTTTCTATAGGCATGCTTTCTATCAGTGTATAGAAATAGAGCACGTCAAACAAAGTAGCAAACAAAGCATGTAAACCTTAACGACATGTTTTATACCCATTCATGCGAGAATTATAGTACCCCAAGCCCCCTTTTACTAATTTCCCCATCATTCGTTATTACAAATTATTACAGGCCAAATAAATAATGCAAATAGAATAAAATAGCCATAAGCCCAATAGGACAGCTATAAGACCAACACAAAGTAACCCTCTAATTTTCCGGGCCTTCAACAGTCTTGCTCTCCGAACCACCAGTAGGCCCAAATCCCAAGCTCACAAGGACAACTAGAATGCACCTGAATCCAGTACTCAGGGCCAGTAACACATATGGCCCATCAAACCATGCCCAAACGTGAAGACAATTGTCTTGCTTACCCAGTAACCAACAACAAATGACACAAGTAACAGTCCATGCATACTAATTACTCAAATAACTTCAGATATAGACGTATACACAAGGGAATACTTAGGTGTTATATCTAATGAAGAAACTGGACTTGTTAAACATGATATCCCAGAGGTAAAGAATCACATGAATAAGAATAGAACAAAAACTCTCAAAGAGATTTTAACAGATAGGGGTTTAAAACAAACATGGTGCAAAATTGATTCAATAGGAGTTCATACCTAGAAGATTTAACAGGAGGGTCTAAGGTAAGACATGCATGAAACTAGTCCTACAAAACAATCATATAGACACAGTTCCATGGGGTGACAGAGTAACTAGCATGTATTCATTTAACTCTAAAGAAACCAGAGATTCTGCAGGTTGATCACACATGACAAGTTCAATTATGCATCCAGGATTTCCCAAAGGTATTAAACTAAAGTAAATTTAACACTAGCAGGCAGGATTTCATCATGATAATGGAATTACACTAAGCATATAACAATAAAACTCTTTCGGGGTTCACAAAAGGTATAAACATAAGTCATGCTTGGTCTGAAAGTTTAGACAACATTGGCATGCAAAAATTCATACTATCATGGATTAATTCTATGGAAAGTTAGCAGTTTGCACATGATTGCACCAAATATGAAATATAAGGAGGGCATGGTCACAACTAATTGGTAATCAAACAGGACTTCTTAAAAGCAAGCATACTAGAAGGTATAGTCCAAATAACCTTACAAATACCCACTTAGTTCAAACGTGAGTGACTTAACACATTCAAATTAAAGGCAAACATCAATAATCTCAAGAAGGCTCAAGAAATCTAAGGTGATACACGGACTCAGGGAAGATGAAACTATACAAAATTCATGGTGAATACGAAAGTCAGGTAACACTTGAGAGGGCCAGAACCCATTCAAGTAAAATACACATAATGATAGTACACTACACATGTTAAAACCTATCAAGTTCAATACTAAAGAACAGGAATTGTGGAACATGGTTAAGACAATAGAATTACAGTAAAACAATACAATACTGGGGCTTCACAAATGGCAAAGAAACTTGGGTCATGCTTGTCCGTAGAAGTTCAAACAGTATTAGCACGCAGAAGACCCGTACATGAACAAGTAGAAGAGTGACAATTAAAAATGTAAAGAGTCAAGAACACTAACCAATTGCAAAGATAAACGAGTTAAAGATCGAGAAACTTAGAATATCAGCAGTGTCGGCAATTGAGAGAGAACAATGAGAACACTCAAATCCTAGTGTGTCAGAGTTCACAGGAGCTTCAGTGAGCCCAGAGCAGTGCTTGTACTAGGGAGGTTGATAGAGAAGATTCTGGTGGCCTTGGCTTTCAGCCGGCCACAATCAAGAGTGCAGAATAGTATAGAAGGTGTGAGAGTGAGCGAATTATAGTAGTTAAGGTCTGCTTTAGGGGGATTGGAAAGAGGTTTATATAGTAGCAAAATTAAATGATCAAACAAGGAAAAACGGTCAATAAAACATAATAAATGAAAGCATGGCATGCAAAATTTATTTAGAATCTAATTAGGAGAAAAATCAGGAAAACCCTAGTTTGACTAAAATCACAGATTGGCCGTAGATCTTGTTAAATCGGACCTGTATAATCTTGCCATGGACGTATATAGACGTAAAAACGTCTGAATCTTGAAGAGTATGTCTTATTTCTCTTGATTTGGGAGATTGGTACTTGCCAAAACCGTTCAAGTACTAAGTAATACCATATTTATGCAAGTAACAGCGATATAACCCCAAAAAGGTAAGCAAATCGAGGTAAGCATCCATGAATGGATTGGATTCGGAGAAGAGTTGGAGGCGGCGGCTAGGGTTTGTGAGGAGAGGAGAAGGTTCGAGAGGATCTGGGGGCGGCAGATGGGCAAAAAATGAGGTTAGGGTTTCGATGAGGTTAATTAAAAGGGGAGAGATAGTTTATGGGCCGTTGATCACTGAGATCAATGTCCAAAATTAAAAGAAAGGGTGGGGAGGGTCATTGAGACGGGTCGCGACCGGGTTTGTTAAGGGGTCATTTGTTTTGGGTTTCTGAGGCATAATTGGGATGGGCTAAATGTTTTGGGCCTTGATTTTGGTTCGAAATTAGCTCAAAATTGGGCTACAATTTAAATACAAGAAATTCATAAAAATAAAATTATAAAAAAAGACTAATAAATAACAAATATTATTTATTCGGTAAAATTCTTGAAAATAATAGCTTAACATTATGAAAATATAAAAAATGCTATTTTAGCATAAATAATATAATAAATACAATTATGTATAAAATATAGGATATTATTGTAACTAGTGTAAACGAAATGGATAAAATGCAAATATAATTACGTACAAGATGAGATAAAATATGCATGTAGGTATAAAATGATAAATTTAGATGATTAAATCACCCTAAAATAATTTAAAGAGATAATTAATAAATATTAAACAAATTGAATGCGAGAAAATCAATTTTAAGGCTTTAAAAATTATAGAAAATACTCATATGACTTGTGTAAATTGGGTAATATTGCAAAAATGATATTTTGAAAGTATATAGGATATCTATAAAATATGAGGGCAAAATTGGACATCAACAACGTGCTGCAGCCAGAGCACCTGCCTGAGTAGCGGCTGAGGAGCCACTAGTAGCTCCAGTTGGGGGACAGGCACCCGAGACGCATGTTGTTGCCCCTGGACTTTAGGAGACCCTAGCACAGATTTTTAGCATGTTCTGTACTCTAACTCAGGAAGGATTGATTTCCCTTGCCCCAACTACATCATAGGTTGGGGGAGGAGCTCATACTCCCACGGCCCGTACCCCTAGAGCAGCGGGTCCACATTGTTCAGGTCCCGAGTGTCATGCCAGCACATCCTGTCATTCCAGTTCAGCCTAAGGTTAGGCCGGAGGCATTAGAGGAAGAGTAGAGGAGACTTGAGAGGTTCAAGAAGTATGATCCTCCTACTTTCAGTGGTGCAGCTACAGAGGATGCACATGATTTTCTAGAGAAGTTCTACCGTATATGTTACTCCCCATGTTTTCGTACGTGAGAGTACGTCGTAAGTCAATTGATGTAAGATCATAAATGAGATCGTCTTTGAAAGTACATAAATTAAGTTAATCAAGATACCTTGGAGGGTATAAATTTTTATGATCATGGATAACAAGTACCAAGAGGGTTGAGAGGTTTAGAATCTAAACAAATTTAAGAAAACAAGTTTTGTCGAATGTCGACAAGTTGGGAATGTTATAACATGTACATTTGGGGTGATACTAGGGTGCTTAACATGATAAGGAGGTTGTGTTATGAGTTATTTTATTCGTATAATAGTCGGGTATTACGTTTTGAAGTCAAGCGAGTTGTGGAACAAAAGTTGGCAAAGGTCATCACAAGTTACATTCAAAATGTGCTGAAAATTATATCAAATGTAGCAGAGCTTTAATCCTAATATTCTTGGAATTACATGATTATCCGCATATCAAATTAAATATCTATGAGTCTAGTTTCTAACGCATTTAATTGTTTGCTAATACGACATCGGAGTAGAGAGATATTTGTGTTTTTGCGAGCCTGTGCAAGCAGCAGCTCCCAATGGGACCCACTTAGGCAGTGGTCGACCTACTTCACTTTAAAAATGATTTGGATGACCTTTATTTCTCGTTTTTTGACCCAACCTCGTACCTACACTCCTCCTAACCCTCCTAAAAGATACCATGAGGGTTTGAAGTGAATCCAAAGTGATTACACCGTATTTCAACATCAAACGTTAGTTCTAGTGAAGAACAACACCTCTATGAGGTTGTGTTTTCATTGAGGAACATTGTGGGCGGTGTTTGGCTGAAATTTCAAGTTTTTTCTACTGGATAAGGTGAGTATAACAACCTAATAATTGTGCTTAAGCTTGATTGTATGTTGGTTAAGTTGTTAGGATGATAAACTACAAGATAATACTTGGATTAGCTTGAGATGTTGTTGTTCTTGATGGATTGATTTGAATGTTGCTCTTATGGACTTTAAGTGGCTGGAAATTATGGAAAATAAGTTGTATATGATATTTTTAGTATTATTATATTGGTTTACCTGTCAATCTTGTTGTGGAAGTTGGTAAGTAGAAAAGAAATGGCTATAAAGCACTTTGAAGTTGTCCACAATGATATTATTTGGTGTTAGGCTATTTCAGGTAACTTTGAAATTGAGTACAATATTGGAAATCCTTTAAAAGGTATTGGTTATTATATTGGATATATTACTAAGTCCAAGAATGAATGATAATGGGGTTGAAGGGTGCTAAAGGGATTCAATCCGAGCTTGCCGCTCGTCGTGATATGTTGATGACTTGTTAGTGAAATATTTTGTACCCTATTGTTGATGTTGTTCTTATTGTATTGCTCTGGTTGTTGTTTTTGGTATATGGTATTGGAGGAGGCCCTTGTTACAGGGGAGATACTGCCCAAATTTACATAAACGAACTACTAGTTTAAGTTGCGGACTTAGCCTTTACTCAGCACTGATTTTGAATCTCCTTATGCTATGGTAGATTGAGTTGAGTTGTTTGAAATATTTCTTGGAAGGTATTAACGACTCAACGGAGTTACGGTATTCTAAGGCTATCCCTTCTTTCCTTTTGGCATGATTCATATGATACAAACGAAACGAGCAAACACGCAACTTTCATAAATGACTCTATTCATAAAAGTACTAGGGGTGCCTATGTTCTTGATTCCCCATGTGTCCTATTATTACATCGTTTGTTCATGGGTCTCAGAAAATACGTAAGTTGACAAAGTTTATTTTTTGATATTAACCGAAGGCATATTGATCTTATGACATCCCGAGATATCATATTGACTTACTTCTTCTACATTGCATTCACTTATACATATATATTGACCCATGACCAGATGGCGTTATATACGCGTATATTATATGTATATGGGATATGGGAAAAGGTTACGGCGTTATATACGCACCACCACCTGATCAGTTGGTATACGTTGATGATTTCGCCCACAGAGGCCGAGATGATATGATGGGATGCCCTCAGATGCTTGATGATGTTATGTACACATATACCTATGCATGATATGACATTTATGCACACATGCATAGCATTATAAATATTTCATGATTCACAAAGTTATTCAGACTTACAGGTTGAGTCCTTTACTCCATGTTTCTTTCATGTCTTATATACCATTTTTTATTCCTTACATACTTGGTACTGTATTTATACTGGGGATGTTGCATTTTATTCCCGAATGTCCCAATAGACAGGTTTTCAGTCCTTCTAGAAGGATATCAGCTTAGCAGGAGGGGTTGGTGCACTCCACTTGCTCTGAAGTTACGTATCTAGTCAGTATAATTTGGACATGTATTGATTTGTATGGCGGGGCCCTGTCCCAACCTTTATGACGTTTATGTACTCTTAGAGGCTTGTAGACAAACGCCATGTATATGGATACTTGTATAGCCTTGCTGGCCTAGATTTTGAGTGTACAAATGATCATGTCGGCCTTATAGGCCCGTATGTCACATGTTTAAGTTTCTATATCATGTTGGGTCGTCCTAGATCTAGTATTCCCTTATGTTTTATTCTGGTTATGTTATGACAGCCTTTCTGGCCCATTTACCCATAATGGTGCGATAATAAAGATATGTTACGTTGGTACTCGATTGAGTAAGGCACCGGGTGCCCGTCGCGACTCTCCGATTTGGGTCGTGAAAAACGTTGTATCAGAGCAGTTCTGTACTAGAAAGTCTACAAGAGGTGTCTTGTGGAGTCTTATTTATGAGTGTGTTGTACACCGCACTTATAAGTAGGAGGATATAAGGCATATTGGTTTGTCACTCTGTCAGGACCCAAACCGATGGGCCATGATCAGTGCCCGAGTTCTACCTGTCGAACACCCCTAAGCATACGTCTAATATATAAACATGAAATAAGTGTGGGTCATGCATAATGTCTGGCAATAAACTACTGATTTATATGAATAACATACACGGGAATACATGTCCAAAAGACATATATACATATATATACGAAATATGGTAGGGGAGCCGACAAGGCCACATACTATCCGACTCTACATGTCTGTCTACAGACCTCTAATAGAGTGTACAACTGTATAAAGGATGGGACTGGGCCCCGTCATACCCATATATGTATAAAAAAATATCGTACAGAAACACAATAGCAGCTCCGGATCAAATGGAGCACACCAACTCTCGCTGAGCAAGAATCATAAGAAGGGGGACCGTCAGCCTGTCTACCTGCACCTATGGGCATGCAATATAGGAGTCTTTTGTCATGACCCAAACCGATGGGCCGTGACGAGTGCCCGAGTTCTACCTGTCGAACACCCCTGAGCATACGTCTAAGATATAAACATGAAATAAGTGTAGGTCATGCATAACGTCTGGCAATAAACTACCAATTCATGTGAATAACATACGCGGGAAAACATGCCCAAAACATGCCCAAGCAATATGTGTGTCAGTAGGAATAATGTACCGAGTATGTAAGGTATAAAAATAAAAAATCAGTATATAAAAGACATGAAAGAAACATGGAGTAAAGGACTCAACCTTCAAGTCTGAATAGCTTTGTGAATCATGAAACATTTATAATGTCATGCATGTGCGTATAAATATCATATCATGCATAGGTATATGCGTACATAACATCATCAAGCCTCTGAGAGAAACCCATCATATCATCCCGGCCTCAGTAGGTGAAATCATCAATGTATGCCAGCTGATCAGGTGGTGGTGTGTATATAACACCATAACCTTTTCCTATACCCCATATACATATACTATACGTGTATATAACACTATCTGGTCATGGATCAATGTACATGTATAAGTGAATGCAATGCATAAGAAGTAAGTCAATATGATCTATCGGAATGTCATGAGACCCATGAACATATGATATGATAGTAGGAAATATGGTGAATCAAGAACATAGGCAATCCTAGTACTTCTAAGAATTGAATCATTTGTGAAAGTTGCATTCTTACTCGTTTCGTTGTATCATATGAATCATGCCAAAAAGAAAGAAGGTATAGCCTTAACATACCTCAAGTCGTCAATGCAACTCAACAACAAGCTTATGACAACTAGCGTGCCAACCCTATAACTAATAAATACATGTACAACTTAGATGGCGCTATTATATCACGTATCTCAAACGATAACTCGATTCTAAAATAAAACGGGCAGCATTTCCCCTAATTTTACTGCTCCCTCAAGCCTACTATAGGCGATTTAACAACATTATACAACCAGCAACTCAAAACAAATATCCTAACTACAATTCGGGGCCTTTAATACAACAAATAAACCCAAATATACCATAACACACCCAATCAACAAATTATCAATTAGCCTGAAATTGTAACGACGAGCGACCAGCCCACTACCCTACCACATGTGGCGTTTCTCCATGCCCTCTATCCTTCCAAACTCCATAAATAAGCTGAACAATAGTCCAACACGGGTGGACTACAAAACAATCCACTAAAAGTGAAATAAATCGAACTCACGGCTTCCCATCACCGTCCTGTGAGTTCTAACTATTAGGAAACGAATTTATCAACCTTCCATAATATTTAAAAGCTTAAATACAGAAATTAGGCATTTTCTTAACTATGAAGTACCTTCCAAAACTCAAACTACAAAGAAAAAGGGAGGCGATATAGCGATACTTATGTCGTAGGGATCGTTCTAATGTTGTCGCTTCTTGATTTCGTACTCGGGATGTTAATATTCTTTGAAACCCTTGTAGAGAGCTTAAAAGTAAGTTTATGGTCTTATTTTGGTCGTGGTCTATGTAAAAATGAAGATATAAATGACTTAAGGGATATATATATCAACTTTTGAAAAGTCAAAGGGGTGCTAGCTTGGCACCCTAGCATTGGCCCTTCTTCGGACGCTTATATCCGTTTATACGGATGTCATATGAACAAACTATTAAGAGCATTGGAAACTACATTCCAGGACCTTCAATTTGGTATATAATATGTCCCAATGAGATCTCATGTAACACGTGAAATGTATTGCTCAAAAAGCTTTGTTACAAGGCAAATCCTTAGTCAGTTTTTCCGCAACTTTATATTTTATATCCAATCATCATATATAATCATATTATGACTTTAAACTCATTTAAATCATGATTAACAAGTCTCATACTCATTATACGTCACCTTGGGATGCACATGGTATAACAATCTTCCCCTCTTAGAAACATTCGTCCTCGAATGTTAAACTCCCACAGATCTATAGAAATTTTGGTAGAGTTTCCTCTATAATGGCACTACTACCAGCCTGTCACATAGCAACCCAACAATCATCAATAGCACTAATGGCCTCACACAACCAATGACAGTAACTAACATAAGAATCCAGTGTCACAAATGTACGTAAAGGCTGTGATGTCTCAGTCTTATCCTCCTCCGAAAGCGGAAACAAGTGAGGATACCTAGTCTTCATGTATTCTTCAGCTTCACAAGTCATCTCATCCACATTCTTGTTTCTCCAAAGTACTTTAACCGAAGCTACATCCTTATTTCTCAATCTCTGAACTTGTCTATCTAGTATAGCAATGTAACTTCCTCATATGACAGATGCTCTGTGACCTAGACATCGTCAACTGGAACAACTCTAGAAGGATCTCCAATACACTTACAGAGCATAGACACATGAAAGACTGGATTTACAGACTCCAAGTTGGAAGGCATGTCTAACTCATATGCTACTTCGCCTACTCTGTGTATAATCTTATAAGGTCCAATGTACCGAAGGCTAAGCTTTCCTTTCTTACCGAATCTCATAATGCTTTTGATCAATGATACCTTTAGGAATACCCAGTATTCTACCTAAAACTCCAAGCCTCGTCGTTGATTATCTGCATAGGAGTTTTGATGACTCTGAGCTGCAAATAGCCTTTCTCGTATAAGCTTAATCTTCTCAACTGCCTGTTGTACCAACTCTGGCCCTACTAACTTAGTTTCCCCAATCTCGAACCATCCGATAGGTGACCTACACTTCCATTCGTAAAGATCTTTGTATGGAGCTATCTAAATGCAGGAATGATAGCTATTATTACATGCGAACTCAATAAGCGAAAGATGATCATCCCAGCTACCCCTGAAGTCTATCAGACAAGCTCATAGCATATCCTCCAGTGTCTAAATAGTACACTCAGCCTGACCGTCAGTCAGGGGGATGAAATGTTGTACTAAGACTTACTTGAGTCCCCAATCCTTTTTGGAAGGACCTCCAGAAATTAGCTGTAAACTGAGCACCTCTATTTGAGATAATAGATATAGGGACACCATGAAGTCGTACCATCTCCTTAATGTAAAGCCTTGCATAATCTTTTGCTGAATACGTAGTCCTGATAGGCAGAAAATGGGCTGATTTTGAAAGTCTATCAACAATCTCCCACATAGAATCGAACTTATGCTGGGTACGAGGTAAGCATATGATGAAATCCATATTAATTACTTCCCATTTCCAAGTCGGAATCTCTATATCCTTCTTCGTCGCTCCTGATGCTCAATCTTAACTTGCTGACAATTAGGTTACTGAGCAACAAATTCTGCTATATCCTTCTTCATTTAATCCTACCACTATATTTCCCTGATATCATGATACATCTTCGTCGCTCCTGGATGAATAGAATAACGAGAATAGTGAGTTTGTCCCATAACCTGCTAGCGCATCCCTGCCACATTAAAAAAACATAATCGACCTCGATATCTGAGGACTCCATCTCCTGTAATCTCAAATAGTGTCTTCTCCTTTTAAGGGGTTGTATCTCTATAATGAGCTAACACAGGATCTTCATACTGGCATTCCTTCACTTCAATTACTAAAGAGGATGTTGCCGTGTCATAAATAGTAACTCCGGTATCACCTGAATCTAGTAATAGAACTCCAAGATTAGCTAGCTGATGAATCTCATGGGCTATCTCACTCTTCTCTGGCTGTAAATATGATAGGCTACCTATAGAACTACGGCTGAGGGCGAAGGCTACTACATTCGCCTTCCCTGGATGGTATAAAATATCAACATCATAGTCTTTCAGTAACTCCAACCATCGTCTCTAATGTAAATTCAATTACTTTTGCTTGATGACATACTGAAGGCTTTTATGATCCGTATAGATATCAACATGAATACCATACAAATAGTGCCTCCACATCTTTAGTGCATGAATCATCGCGGCTAACCCTAAATCATGGGTCGAGTAATTCTTTTAGTGCTTTCTTAGTTTTCTAGAAGCATAAGTTACAACCTTACTATGATGTATCAGTGCACAGCCCAATCCAATGCTCGAAGCATCACAATAGATAGCATAACCATCGGTCCCCTCTAGACATGTCAGAACTGATGCTGAAGTCAATCTGTCCTTCAATGCCTGGTCACTACACTGACAAGCATCAGTTTTCTGAAACTTAGTTGCCTTCTAAGTCAACTTTGTCAATGGTGTTGAAAGAGAAGAAAAACCCTCTTCAAATCTCCGGTAATAACCTGCCAAACCCAGGAAGCTACGAACCTCTGTCAGTGTCGTGGGTCTAGGCCAAGTCTTCACTGCCTCAATCTTCTGTGTATCAACCTGGATACCCTCACCTGAAATAATATGTCCAAGGAAAGCTACAGAATTCAACTAGAATTCACATTTAGAGAATTTTGCGTACAATATCCTTTCTTGTAGAACTCTGAGCACAATACGCAAATTATCTGATGCTCAACATATGAACAGGAGTAAACCAAAATATCATCTATAAAATCAATCACGAACAAATCTAGAAAGGGTCTGAACACGCGGTTCATAAAGTCCATGAATACTGCTGGGGCATTGGTCAAACCGAACGACATAACACGAAACTCAAAGTGCACGTATCTGGTCCTGAATGCTGTCTACAGAATATCTTTCTCTTTAATCCTTACTTGATGGTACCCAGACCTCAAGTTTATCTTCAAGAAACACTTGGCACCCTGGAACTGGTCAAATAAATCATCAATCCTTGAGAGCGGGTATTTATTCTTGATCACCGCCTTATTCAACTGCCTGTAATCAATACACATCCGCAAGGAACCATCTTTCTTTCTAACAAATAACACAGGTGCTCCCCACAGTGGTGTACTAGGTCTGATAAAGCCTTTTTCAAGCAAATCCCTCAGTTGTTCTTTCAAGTATCTCAGCTCTGCATGTGCCATTCTATAAGAAGGAATAGATATCGACTGAGTATCTGGTAATATGTCAATAGCAAACTCAATCTCCTGCTCTGGCGAAAGGCTTGGAAGCTCATTGAGAAACTCATGAACCACCGGGATAGACTCAAGGGTTGGTGACTCTACTTTCACTTCGTGTACCCGAGCTAAGTGATAAATATAGCCCTTTCTCATCATCTTCCTTGCCTTGAAAAAATGGGGGATTTTGTAGAAACATTTCAAAACAGCAAAATTAAGGTTTGAAGGTCGATTTGAGATCGGAATTGGATAACTTTTGTATGGTTGGACTCGTATCAGAGTGGGTGTTCGGATTTTGTATGTTTGGTCGGGTTTCGAGGTTCAAGATCAGAGTTGACTTTTTGAGCTAACTTTTTGATTTTCTTTAAAGATTGAATCTTTATTATCCGAAATTGCTTCCTATGGCTTGTATTTACGGTATTAAGATATTTTGGCTAGATTCAGGCCGTCAGGAGTTGGATTTTTGCGGAGAAGGCTTATTATTGGATTGAATTAGCTTGTTAGAGGTAAGTATTGTGCCTAACTTTGTATGGGGAAACTACCCTTTTGTACTTGGGTTGATGTGTGTTATTTGGATTATGTGAAAGACGTGTACACAAGCTGACGAATGTGTACACGGGCTTATACGTGGTATTTTGACCAGTTTAGACTCTTAAACTCTTTCATTCATTTAATTAGAAATTGAAATATCATGTTAGGTCTTCCATTGTTAAATTGCTCTTGCATGCTTTACTTGATTTTGTTATCACATGCTCTATCCCTTATTGTCAAACATGCTCTTATATGCGTTAATTGCCTTTGTTGTCTCTCTTATTGTTATGTTACCTTCTTTATTGTCGGGTTATTCTAGTTTGAAGTTGTTGATTATTGAGATATATTTCCTTGGTGAGTAATTCTCACTCGTTTTATTATTATTGAGATTCTTGTTCGTATTGTGGTTGAACTGTGAGCTATATGTTGGGGTAACTTCGGTGTTGTTGATTTTGGCAAGTTGTGGAATATGGGCACTTCTGGTGCGAGTTGTTAATGTATTTTTATATTGATGCGCATGCGGCGGTATAAGGATTGGGGTTAATTTGCATGCAGTGGAAATTTATTTGCACGTTGCTAGTAAGGGAATTACGGCGATTTAAGGGGGCTAAAGCGCGTGTAGCTATTTCGGGAAAAATGTTTTAAAAAATATGTTAATGTAAGGCTCACGCGGCGGTATAAGAAAAGGTTGTGATATTGAATTGTAAAAAGTGGATATGAGGCGGTACCTCGATTGTGATTCTTGTTGTACATTCCATGTTAATGAGGCTTGTTGGTTGAACAATTTTGTTATCTCTTTATTTGCCTTACTTGTACTTGTCCCTAGTGATATCTTGATGTTCTTATCATGTGTTCACCCAGTGTTGCCTTTATTGCTTTAAATTCCACTATTAGCTTACATTATTGAACAACTTTATTGTCAACTATTTTCCTTGTCTTCCATTATTTGCCTATACTATACCTTGTTCAGTTTTTTTTTCCTAGTAGGTGTCTCAACATGGCCTCGTCACTACTCTACCGAGGTTACGCTTGATATTTACTGGGTACCGTTATGGTGTACTCATACTACGCTTCGCATATTTTTTTGCAAATCCAGGTAATTCAGCTCAGGCTAGGCATCCATGATTTGACTATACATTTCAAAGACTTCAAGGTATACCTGCTTGGCGCTCGCAGGTCTCAGAGTCACCTTCTGTCCTTACTTTTTCTATTGTTTACTCTTTATTTAGATAGTGTTGTACTAGGGATTTTCTATATATTTTTATAGAGCTCATGACTCAGTTCCACCAGTTTTGGGAATTTTGTTGCAAATGTTCTGCTTTGGAGTTATTATGAGTTTTATCGAATCATCTTAATACCTTAGTTTGTTATTTCTGTTAAGTTATCAATGAATGTTAGTCTTAGCTAGTCTTAGAGACTAGGTTCTATCACAACATTCTAAGGTGAGAAATTGGGGTTGTGACAGTTAAGCTTAGGGTTCTAATTTTATCTACTTCCTAAGGTATGTTTAACAAACTTTTGGTTATGTTTAAGGTTAATTACATGTTGGTTGTGGTGTTGGAGTGAACGATTACATGATAGGAATTGAAAGGGGAAAAGATTTTTTTATCTTTTGTTGGGTTGTTTTAAGGCTATATATATATATATATATATATATATATATATATATATATATATATATATATATTGCTATGGCGTGCAACCCGATCAATAGTGTTGTTACATATATGGTTTCTATTGTTATGTATGTCTATATGTTTATCAAGTGAATGGATGAAAGAAACATATGAAACTATGAATTGAAAGTGAAGGTTTCGGCTTGTTCTTTATGTAGTAACTTGGATACGTTATTGTTGATATTTTTTCTGTTGTTTTGGTGTTGGTTTTAGTTGGATGGAAGTGGAAATATATAGGGGAAATTCTGTCCGATTTTCTATAAGTGACCAACTAGCTTAGAAGCATGTTCATAAGTCCTTCTATGGCCCCGTAAAATTTTGTAAAGGAATTTATGGAGAAGATATATGTTGAGTCGTTAAGTAAATGACACTTGTATGTTAAGGCTCACTCTTTCTTTCTTTTGGCATGATCTACAAATAATGTAACTATAACGCCATTACTTCAAAAGGAACTCTACTCTCAAGATTAAAGCTTGTGAACCTCATTGATTCATATTGTTATAGTTCATGACTCTTACTGTTCTTTGTCGGGATCACTTCCCGCCTTGATAGCCTTTGAAACTTATGGTTCCTTATGATCCTTGTTAACTCTCAGACAATTGATGAAGACATAGTTACATAACGATAATTAGAGGATAACAACCTTGAGTCACTCCGATCAGATCCATTAGGCCATTTAGAGTCATTGTTAGCATTGCACTTATATATATATATATCTATTTTACTCTACCGAGTCGTGCTATAGTCGGCCATGTACGACACCTATTATTCAACTACTGATCAGTTGGGTATTACTGAGCCCTTTGTGGCTGGGTACAATTGAGTCCTATTAAGCTCACGTACGACCGAATAACATGAGACATTACGAGTCCTATTAAGGCCAGGTACGTTATGATATGACATGATTTGTCCCAAAAAGTTGATTGATACTATAATATATGACCCCGTTGAGTAGCTTGATTTTTACAGACATGCATATATATCCTTTATTGTGATAATGTATGCCCTCATAGGCTTGTTATGAGTTTCAGGTTGACTTCTGTACTCTTCCTTCGTATTGCATCTTCTATTTATGTGCTTTACCTGCCTTACATATTCAATACATCTTTCGTACTGACGACCCCTTGCTGGGGCATTGCGTTTCATGTCCGCAGATACAAATAGCGATTCAGACGATACTTCACAATAGGTGACTCAACTCAGTTGATGGTTGTCACGTTCCTTTCTTCCAGAGTCGTCTAGTGAGCTGGTAGGTATGATGGTTGCATATATATACATAGTTGGGTATGGTGGGGCCCTTTCTCAACCTTATGATATTTATGTACTACTTAGAGGCTTGTAGATAGATGTTATGTGTATTGATGGTCATGGAGGCCTTGTAGGCCCGTATGTCTCATGTATATAAACTTGTATATCACTTTGGGTCGTTCTTTGTCGAGTTTTCTTTCATGTTTTAATCAAATTATCTAATGGCGGCCGTTTCGGCCCATTTACGCATGATAGTATGGTAATGGATGCACGTTATGTTGGTGCCCGGTGAGTTAGGCTCGAGTTCCCTTCGTGTGCCTCCAGTTTGGGTGTGACACTAAACCTTCTATAAAAATTAAAACTTATCAAGTTTTCAATGTTCTAAATAAACAAAGCAGCAGCTACTACAAAGAACAAGAAACTGTGTTAAATATTCATCCCCTGGACTTCTCTAGTTTTTCGTTGGTCCAAGAAGTTACAAGGATAATATATGAAGATAGGATTTGAAGTGTTAAAAGTTTGCCTTTATAAGACTAAAAACAACGAATTTGATGTTAAAATTTTGTGCATAATTTAAAGGAAAAAGATCACACCCTTCAAATTTTTCATCCTTTTTCAACGATACAAAATTCTGTTAGTAGAACTAATCAAGTCCCCTATACCATCCCTACACTTAGCACTAACTTGGTGTGGAAGATACACAATGTGTCCCAATGCAATCTTAAATTAGTATACTCTTGTCATGACCCAACTCCCACCGGAGTCGTCACGACGCCTGAAAAACTACTTTCCAGGCAAGCTAACAGTCACATAATCACTATGAATTTGAATAAACATGGTTTAATAAGCTTTACAATGGAAATATCATTATTATCTAATGAAAACATTAACAATACTGCTACAACAATCCCAAAATCTAGTGTCAACGAGTACACGAGGACTACTGAGTATCAAAATACAAACCAAATCCTTAGTACAACTGTCTGGACAATAGAAAAGTAATAAATGAAAGAAAGGAAAGAGAGTCAAGGTTTGCGGACAACATAGAAGCTACCTCGAAGTCTCCAATTACTGGCACCAACACGGCTCTAACAATCACCATGTCCTGATGTACCTGGATTGGCACATGAAGTGCAGAGTGTAGTATGAGTACAACCGACCCCATGTACTCAATAAGTAACAAAACTAATCTTAGGCTGAAAGCAGTGGCGAGCTCAGAAGAAGACAGTCAGAAACCAATATTAATGACAACTCAAAAATAATGATGACAGTAACACTAAGTAACGCAAAGGAACTATCATAATCACTTATTTCATATTACAGGAATTTAGACATGGTTTCAAGTATAATAACTAGAGGCCAACACTGATAAAAACATTTCATTTACCAGCTGCACGAGGAATGATACATCTCTATGCCTATATGTCAAGTATGTATGTCAAATTAATGATTTCACTGTGGTATCCCAGGTGCTCTCATTCTCAACATACTCAAGTTGGCTGTCTCAAATGCCCACTCCATCATACACAAACAATCACTCATCACTGTATGGGTGCCTAACATCAATGCCCTTTGCGAAAGCACGTGTATATATATCATTTTGCCTGCGCTCACTGCTGGTATGTCAGACTCCGAAGTGGTGGATCATGCCCAAGCGCTAATAAAAAGCCAATATGGCATACTATAACGTGCAACCCGATCCAAATAATAATAATAAAGCCAATATGGTCTGATGCGGCATGCAGCCTGATCCAAATAACACTCTCAACATGGCTCTAAGGGCCACCTCAATCATCAACCTCTTAAATCTCAAGGTCTCACAATATCATACCACTCAGCCCAACATCACCACATATGGAAAAACAATAACAACATGCTATGTAACATTGAATGATGAACAAAGACTAAGATATAATATGCAAATGAAGAATCATGACTGTGTGTATAAAAACAGTTAAGTCAGATAACCCAAATCAACAGAAATAGCCTCGTTAAGCTCAAACAAATAACCACCTGGCCTAAATATGATTTCTAGCATGAATCATAGCTCAGCAAATCTAACAAGTAGGGAAAACACAGATAAAACAAAGTATGGTAGCAACATATTCGAAAAGTCAACCCGAATCTTGATTACCCCGGTGCACGCCCACATGCTGTCACGCCCCGAACCTAGGAGCGAGACAAGCACCCCGTGCCTCACCAAACCTGGCGTACCAAATTGCGACTAAGGGACTCTGAACACATAATGTCAGACTTTGGCCATGGGGCCACCTTGCAAGACAATTTGCGAAGCAAAATATAAAACTGAATGGAAACTAGCACTAACTAAATATCAATATAAAGCTAGGCCGACAAGGCCATCATAGCTACTACAGCTGACAAACCACCAATTTATACAAACCCAACATACTGCACTAACCAACATGATATGCCTACAAGCCTCTACTGATAGATGTACTGTGATCGGAACAGGGCCCCGACCTACCCATAAATATATACAGATATACATAAGATGTACACAAAACTCTAGTCCTGGTAACTCCGAAAGACGTGGAGCTTACCGATCAGGCGGAACTCGGAAAACACCTACTGAGGAGGTCTAGCCGTCTGTCTGTCTGAACCTGCACGCATGAAATGCAGCGCCCCCAAAAAAGGGACGTCAGTACGAAATAATGTACCGAGTATGTAAGGCAATAAAATAACTGAAATCTGAAACTGAACTGATAATATGATAACTGAAATTAACTGGGAGTCAAAGATGATCTGGAGATATACTTACCTGCTGATACTGACTCAACTCCTTCAATATAGTAAGTAAAATAATTGTACGGCCTTATAAGGCTCGGTATATATAACTGCTCTGCCATAGTAGGCTCGCTTATAGGCGCTCGGCCATACTAGGCTATGTATCTCGACCATGCTGGGCTCGCTCATAGGCGCTCGGCCACAGTAGGCTCGGTATATAACTTTCCATCTGATCAGAGGTTGCCCAATAGGGGCCTGCCCATCGATTATAGCTCGATGGTAATGAAAATACTGTAATACTGTATATATAGGCTTGCTGCTCTCTTGACTGAAAGAAGACAATACTAAAATTGAATATAGAGTCTCGATAAGGAATAATATTGTAACTTATGAGACTAGAATACTGTGAATAAATTCATGAATATGAACTTCTCTTTTTGTCTCATTACTAACACATGTAGCTACGAGATCATGCCAAAATGAAGGAAGGCTTAGCCTTAACATACCTTATCACAATCTTTTCAATCACCAAGTTGAACTCACCTCTTCGCACCTTAATCTACAAGAATGATAATAATACTATCGTTAAGTTACGAAAGGTACAACTATCGCACAACGAACGACAAACCTATTTTGTATTAAAACGGGCAGCATCTCCCCTATAATATGCCCTTCCTCCAACTTCAAGATAACACCAACAATACAAGGACAGAACAATAACAACATATATACATCATTTTCCAGCCCTATATACACCATCAAATACTACAAAACAGCCCAACACACCCCAATCTCTTCGTACACAAAACGACCACCGTAGTAGTGTCAAACGACCCGAAAATGTTATGACGAACGACTAGCCAACCACCCTACATTTATATGGTGTTTATAAACCCCCTTCCTCCTCCAAAACACCACAAAATAGTAATAAAACACGCAGCCCAACAGCAACACAAAACAGTCCACAAAACAGTCCGCTATAAGTGAATAACTCGAACTCACGGCTTCCGATCACCGTCCCGTGAGTTCTTACAAGTATAGAACGACTTACCATGAATTTACAGCAGAAAAAATGGATGAAAGAGAGCAGTAAACTCACCTTATTTGTTGGATAACTCAGCTCCTATCTTGGTTCTTCAAACTCTAAGTTTTACCTCCAATTGGAACTTGAAAGGGAGAGAAAATCAATTAGGGTTTGTGGGAAATTTTTGGGAGGATTATTTGCAGAGCTTATGTCTGGTTATTATGCTCTATTTTAAGTCTAATATATGAAGAAAATAGGCCCTTAAAAGGCCTCTTTGGATGACCCGAAATGGCCCATTTTTGGGCTTTCATTTAAGCAAGTAGGTGACACACCTACTTGTCACCTAGCAGCTTGCGCAGTATCGCAAAAATGCACATATCTCTCTACTCCGATGTCGTATTGATAAATGGTTTAATGCGTTGGAAACTAGACTCATAGAGCTTTAATTTGATGTGTGGAACACACCATAACTCTAAGTATATTGGGAGAAAATTGCAGTTACATTTGACCCAAAGTTTCAGTAAAACTTATGAATGTAACTTGTGATGACTTTCATCGACTTTTGTTCCACAACTCGCTTGACTTAAAAACATAACACACGGATGTAATACGACTAATATAAATCATAACATAATCTCTTTATCATGTTAATCACCCTAGTCTCACCCCAAAGGTACATGTTATAACATTCCCAACTTGTCGACTTTCGATGAAACATTGTTTTATTTAATTGCTTTAGCTTCTGAACTGTCCAACCCTCTTTGTACTTGTTGTTCATGATCTTCAATATTTGTAACCTCAGAGGTAACATGATTAACTTACTTTATATACTTTTAAATATTATCTCATTTTTTTGTCCTACATTAGTTTGCTTACGACGCATTTTTACATACGAAAATATAGGGTGTAACATCACTCCCCCTTGGGAACATTCGTCCTCGAATGTTTAGTCTTGGAGACTTTGGAAACTTTTTCCAGAGTATCCTTCGTACACTAGGTTAAAACCAACCTGCACGTAGCCAGAAACATACTATGCATGCCACACATGGCCAATCTTTATAAATAGCAGCAATTTGCCTCACCGACCGTAAATCATAAATATTGAAAGTGAAAAATAAAAGCTTACCTGATGACCTGCTAGCCTACATAGAGCTATGTTGTAGCGTCCCATCTCGAACCATATCTTCATTTTGAAATAGGTGGGGGTATTTAGACTTCATTTCTTCCTCCGATTCCCACGTCATCTCTTCTACATTCTTGCTCCTCCATAAAACCTTTACGGAAGCTACCTCCTTATTTCGTAGATTGCGGATTTGTCGGTCTAGGATGGCAACTGGAATTTCCTCGTATGACAAGTCCTCTGTAATCTGTACATCATCCGTGGGCACCACTCGGGTAGGATCGCCAATGCACTTCCGTAGCATAGATACGTGAAAAACCGGATGGACAGACTCCAATTCTGAGGGCAACTCTAACTCATAAGCTAGTTGGCCCACTCTCCGAATGATCCTATAAGGCCCAATATACCGTGGGCTAAGCTTTCCTTTCTTGCCAAACCTCATCACGCCCTTCATAGGTGATACCTTTAAGAATACCCAGTCATTAATCCTGAACTCTAAGTCTCGTCGCCGCACGTCAAAATATGACTTCTGACGACTCTGAGCTGTCAACAGTCGCTCCCGGATAACCTTTACTTTCTCTATGGCCTGCTGAACCAGGTCTGGCCCATGTAACCCAGATTCTCCAACATCAAACCACCCTATAGGAGATCTGCACTTACGCCCATACAAAGCCTCGTACTGAGCCATCTGGATACTGGAGTGGTAACTGTTATTATATGCAAACTCGATAAGAGGTAGATGTTCATCCCAACTTCTTTTAAAATCCAACACACATACTCGTAACATATCCTCGAGCGTCTGAATTGTGCGCTCGGCTTGTCCATCAGTCTGTGGATGAAAAGCTGTGCTGAGATTCACCTGAGTCCCTAGACCTCTCTGAAATGACCTCCAAAAATGTGCTGTAAACTGAGCCCCACGGTCAGATATAATAGAAACTGGTACTCCGTGTAGCCGCACTATCTCCTTAATATATAACTTTGCATAATCTTCTGCTGTATATGTAGATCTGACTGGTAGGAAGTGAGCTGATTTCGTGAGCCTATCGACTATCACCCATATGGAATCGAACTTACGATTAGAACGAGGTAAACCCATGATAAAGTCCATGTTTATCGCCTCCCATTTCCATGTCGGGATCTCTATAGTCTGCATTAGCCCTCCGGGCTTCTGGTGTTCTACCTTCACTTGCTGGCAACTAGTACATTGGGCGACAAACTCAGCAATGTTCTTCTTCATATCATTCCACCAGTACATATCCTTAATGTCATGATACATCTTCGTCGATCCAGGGTGGATGGAATACCATGAATAATGTGCCTCTGACATAATCCTGTCTAGTAGCCCTGCTACATCTGGAACACACAAACGACCCTTGTATCTGAGAACCCCATCTCCCTTGAGCTCTAACAATGGCTTCTTCTGCTGCGGAACTCGCTCTCTCAACTCGACCAACTCTGGGTCCTCGTATTGCCTTTCCTTGACTTCAGCTATGAGGGATGATTTTGCAGTGTTTTGGATTACAACTCCACCATCCTCAGAATCTACTAACCGAACCCCCAACGAAGCCAATTGATGAATATCTCTAGCTAATTGTCTTTTCTCGGGCTCTACATGTGCTAAGCTACCCATAGATCGGCGACTTAAGGCATCTGCTACAACATTAGCTTTCCCTGGATGGTAGAGAATGTTAACATCGTAATCTTTCAATAACTCAAGCCATCGCCTCTGTCACAAATTCAACTCTTTCTGCTTGAAAATATATTGTAGGCTTTTATGATCAGTAAATATATCAACATGAACACCATATAAATAATGCCGCCATATCTTAAGTGCATGGACAACCGCAGCTAACTCGAGGTCGTGGGTCGGATAATTCCTCTCGTGCTTCCTCAACTGCCTTGAAGCATATGCAATTACCTTCCCATGTTGCATCAGGACACATCCTAACCCGACACCTGATGCATCACAATACACGGCATAACCCTCTAGACCCTCTGGAAGTGTTAGAACTGGAGCTGAGGTCAACTTGTTCTTAAGCTCTTGGAAACTCCGCTCACAAGCCTCTGTCCATTGAAACTTAGTTTCTTTCTGTGTCAACTTTGTCAATGGTGCCGAAAGGGAAGAAAAACCCTCTACGAACCTCCGATAGTATCCTGCTAAGCCTAGAAAGCTACGAACCTCTGTCGGAGTGGTAGGTCTAGGCCAAGATTTCACGGCCTCAATCTTCTGAGTGTCCACCTTTATCCCTTCATCTGATACAATATGCCCCAAGAATGCTACAGACTTCAACTAGAACTCACATTTAGAAAACTTAGCATACAACTTACGATCACGGAGGGTTTGGAGTACCGCTCGCAGGTGGTCCGCATGCTCATCCTCTGAACGGGAATAAACCAGAATATCATCAATAAATACTATCACGAACAGATCTAAAAATGGCCGGAATAGGCTATTCATCAAATCCATAAATACAGCGGGTGCATTAGTCAACCCGAAGGACATGACAAGGAACTCGAAGTGGCCATATCGGGTCCTGAAGGCTGTCTTCGGAATATCTTTTTCCCGAACTCTGACCTGGTGGTACCCCGACCTCAAATCAATCTTGGAAAAGCATCTAGCTCCCTGCAACTGATCAAACAAGTCATCGATCCTTGGAAGTGGATACTTATTCTTAATAGTTACCTTGTTCAACTGCCTATAATCGATACACATCCTCAGCGAGCCGTCTTTCTTCCGCACAAATAGTACCGGTGCACCCCAAGGTGAGGTACTGGGCCTAATGTAACCTTTCTCCAGCAAATCTTTTAACTGCTCCTTCAACTCCTTCAATTCGGCAGGTGCCATTCTATACGGAGGGACGGATATTGGTTGAGTTCCTGGAAGCAAATCGATGCTAAAATCAATCTCTCGCTCTGGAGGAATACCTGGAAGCTCATCTGGAAACACATCTGCATACTCTTTGACTATGGGAATAGACTGAAGTGTAGGTATCTCAGCATCTGCATCTCTAACTCGCACAATATGATAAATGCACCCTTTTGCGATCATTTTCCTTGGCTTCAGATAGGAAATAAACCTACCTCTGGGTGTTGGTGTATTACCTACCCATTCAAGGACTGGCTCACCCGGAAAATGAAATTTGGCTACCTTTGCTCGGCAATCAACTGTGGCATAGCAAGCTGCCAACAGTCCATGCCCATGATAGCATCAAAGTCCATCATCTCTAGCTCAACTAGGTCAGCTGAGGTCTGACGACTACAAATTGTCACCGTACAACCTCGGTAAACCCGTCTAGCAATAATCGATTCTCCGACCGGTGTAGATACCGCAAAAGGATCACTTAGTATTTCAGGCACTATACCAAACTTCCTCGCGACAAATGGGGTAATATACGATAAAGTAGATCCTGGGTCTATCAAAGCATAAGCATCGTGAGAGCAAATGGTTAATATACCTGTCACAACGTCTGGTGAAGACTCCTGGTCCTGTCGACCCGCTAAAGCATAGATACGGTTCTGATTACCACTTGAACTGGAACCTCTACCTCTGCCTCGACCTCTACCAGCCGAAGACTGAGACTCACGCCTTGAAGGATGCACGGACATAGACGATCCTGTTGCTGAACTCGCTGGTTGTGCCATTCCCCCAGAATCTCTATTTGGGTAATCTCGCATCATATGCCCCGGACGCCCACATGTATAACAAGCATCAGAACCTGCTCGGCATTGACCCAAGTGTCCTCTACCACAGATGTCACACCGCGGAGGAAATGACCATGTCTGCGCAGAACCTCGTTGTCGCTGCAAACCCGACGCCCGTGAGCTCTCACCTGGTCCTGACTGAGTATAGCGGTCATACCCGTAACCCTGTAACTGAGGTGGCGGAGGCCTAGGTGGCCGTTCGAAGTACTGGGTCCTATAACTACCCTGAGATTGCTCCTGAGACCTGGGAAATCTCATCCTCTTACGTTGCCCTTGCTCAGCCCTCTCTGTACCCTGCTGCCGACGCCTACCCCTTTCTATATTCTGGGCGAATGCCTGAATCCGGGAGATATCCATACTATCCTGCAATGCAGCGGTGGCACATGCCTCGGTTAACTCTGGGGCTAACCCTGCTATAAACCTGTGAATCCTGTCCCGCATAGTAGAAACTATGGATGGTGCATATCTGGCCAATGAGTCAAAACGGAGACTATACTCTCGAACACTCATATTACCCTGCTTGAGGGCTAGAAACTGATCGACTCGAGCCTGTCGGATCTCCCGCGGTAAGTACTGGTCAAGGAAAGCATCTGAAAAATTCTCCCAAATAGCTGGAGGTGTATCACGTCCCCTGGACCTCTCCCATCCCTCATACCAAAGGATGGCTATATCTCGGAGTCGAAAAGCTGCTAGCTCAACTGCCTCTTTCTCCGTGGCATGCATAACACGAAAGATCCTGTGAAGCTGATCTATGAAATCCTGCGGGTCCTCCCTCTGATCTGTCCCCGTGAACTCTGGGGGACTCAAAGCAATAAACTCTCGGACCCTTGAACTCCCAGACCCCTCAGAAGTTCCTGCACTAGCTGATGCCCTAGCATGTTGCTGGGTAGCTACCAACTGTGTCAACAAATGCACCGCACTCCTTAAGTCCTGATCTGATGGAAGTGGAGGGGGAACTGGATGTGCGGTTTCCCTAGGAATCTCCGTAGTTGGTGGAGGAGCCGGTAATGGCTGAGTAGGGGTCTCCCCTTGAGCCTCAGACTGGGCCCCATCTACTGGGGGTACCCTGTTGGTCCCCTCACCTACTACTGTATCTCTCCTCTGGCTAGCCGTAGTCTTCCTAGTCACCGTCATCTGTGCATGCAAACACCAACACATAAGTTTAATTCAAATTTCCTATAACTCAGTTCTATAGCACGATTTAGATTTCAAAGAAGTGTAACCAACTCCTAAATGCCCTGTAGTTCCTTGCTTATATAATGTGGTGCACAACACATCTATAAACAAGACCCTACTAGACACGGCTTGTAGACTCCCTAGGACAGAACTGCTCTGATACCAAGTTTGTCACGCCCCGAACCTAGGAGCGAGACAAGCACCCCGTGCCTCACCTAACCTGGCATACCAAATTGCGACTAAGGGACTCTGAACACATAATGTCATACTTTGGCCATGGGGCCACCTTGCAAGATAATTTGCGAAGCAAAATATAAAACTGAATGGAAACTAGCACTAACTAAATATCAATATAAAGCTAGGCCGACAAGGCCATCATAGCTACTACAGCTGACAAACCACCAATTTATACAAACCCAACATACTGCACTAACCAACATGATATGCCTACAAGCCTCTACTGATAGATGTACTGTGATCGGAACAGGGCCCCGACCTACCCATAAATATATACAGATATACATAAGATGTACACAAATCTCTAGTCCTGGCAACTCCGAAAGACGTGGAGCTTACCGATCAGGCGGAACTCGAAAAACACCTACTGAGGAGGTCTAGCCGTCTGTCTGTCTGAACCTGCACGCATGAAATGCAGCGCCCCCAAAAAAGGGACGTCAGTACGAAATAATGTACCGAGTATGTAAGGCAATAAAATTACTGAAATCTGAAACTGAACTGATAATATGATAACTGAAATTAACTGGGAGTCAAAGATAATCTGGAGATATACTTACCTGCTGATACTGACTCAACTCCTTCAATATAGTAAGTAAAATAATTGTACGGCCTTATAAGGCTCGGTATATATAACTGCTCTGCCATAGTAGGCTCGCTTATAGGCGCTCGGCCATACTAGGCTATGTATCTCGACCATGCTGGGCTCGCTCATAGGCGCTCGGCCACAGTAGGCTCGGTATATAACTTTCCATCTGATCAGAGGTTGCCCAATAGGGGCCTGCCCATCGATTATAGCTCGATGGTAATGAAAATACTGTAATACTGTATATATAGGCTTGCTGCTCTCTTGACTGAAAGAAGACAATACTAAAATTGAATATAGAGTCTCGATAAGGAATAATATTGTAACTTATGAGACTAGAATAGTGTGAATAAATTCATGAATATGAACTTCTCTTTTGTCTCATTACTAACACATGTAGCTACGAGATCATGCCAAAATGAAGGAAGGCTTAGCCTTAACATACCTTATCACAATCTTTTCAATCACCAAGTTGAACTCATCTCTTCGCACCTTAATCTACAAGAATGATAATAATACTATCGTTAAGTTACGAAAGGTACAACTATCGCACAACGAACGACAAACCTATTTTGTATTAAAACGGGCAGCATCTCCCCTATAATATGCCCTTCCTCCAACTTCAAGATAACACCAACAATACAAGGACAGAACAATAACAACATATATACATCATTTTCCAGCCCTATATATACCATCAAATACTACAAAACAGCCCAACACACCCCAATCTCTTCGTACACAAAATGACCACCGTAGTAGTGTCAAACGACCCGAAAATGTTATGACGAACAACCAGCCAACCACCCTACATTTATATGGTGTTTATAAACCCCCTTCCTCCTCCAAAACACCACAAAATAGTAATAAAACACGCAGCCCAACAGCAACACAAAACAGTCCACAAAACAGTCCGCTATAAGTGAATAACTCGAACTCACGGCTTCCGATCACCGTCCCGTGAGTTCTTACAAGTATAGAACGACTTACCATGAATTTACAGCAGAAAAAATGGATGAAAGAGAGCAGTAAACTCACCTTATTTGTTGGATAACTCAGCTCCTATCTTGGTTCTTCAAACTCTAAGTTTTACCTCCAATTGGAACTTGAAAGGGAGAGAAAATCAATTAGGGTTTGTGGGAAATTTTTGGGAGGATTATTTGCAGAGCTTATGTCTGGTTATTATGCTCTATTTTAAGTCTAATATATGAAGAAAATAGGCCCTTAAAAGGCCTCTTTGGACGACCCGAAATGGCCCATTTTTGGGCTTTCATTTAAGCAAGTAGGTGACACACCTACTTGTCACCTAGCAGCTTGCGCAGTATCGCAAAAATGCACATATCTCTCTACTCCGATGTCGTATTGATAAATGGTTTAATGCGTTGGAAACTAGACTCATAGAGCTTTAATTTGATAGGTGGAACACACCATAACTCTAAGTATATTGGGAGACAATTGCAGTTACATTTGACCCAAAGTTTCAGTAAAACTTATGAATGTAACTTGTGATGACTTTCATCGACTTTTGTTCCACAACTCGCTTGACTTAAAAACATAACACACGGATGTAATACGACTAATATAAATCATAACATAATCTCTTTATCATGTTAATCACCCTAGTCTCACCCCAAAGGTACATGTTATAACATTCCCAACTTGTCGACTTTCGATGAAACATTGTTTTATTTAATTGCTTTAGCTTCTGAACTGTCCAACCCTCTTTGTACTTGTTGTTCATGATCTTCAATATTTGTAACCTCAGAGGTAACATGATTAACTTACTTTATATACTTTTAAATATTATCTCATTTTTTTGTCCTACATTAGTTTGCTTACGACGCATTTTTACATACGAAAATATAGGGTGTAACACACGCCCGTCACCTAGCATATGTGTCACCCCACCATATCACAAATAGCATGGTTCCCAGTAATAATTACACATAATTCCAAGTTTAGAAATGTTACTTAACTCAAAACGCGCAACTGAATACTCCAAAAATCCCTTGCTTCATGAACGACTTCCGAGCGACTCGAATATAGTGAAAGAAACTTAATACCATCAATAATAGCCATAGGAAATAATCCCAAATGATAAAAAAAAAGTCTTGAATCAAATATGCAAAGTCAACCCCGGGCTTGCACCTCGAAACTCGACAAACTTCACAAACTCCAAACACCCATTCAGTTATGAGTCCAACCATACTAATTTCATCCAATTCCATCCAAACATCGACCCCCAAATCACAAAATCCCACTCTCCAACAACATAGTCTAAAATCCCCAAATTTCACTTCAAATTTACATAAACTAGGCGTAAAAATCAATGGGTAATCAATATCTAACATCAAAAGTAATTAAACTTCACTTACCTATTCATTTTAGCAAAATATCCCCCAAATAATGCCCTTAGCCGAGCTCCACAAATCCAAAATGAGAAAAATGACCAAAACCCTCGTTTTAAAAGTATGCCCATCGATTCTCGCACCTGCGACGCCGCATTTGCGTTCCAAATTTCTCTTATGCAGAAACCACTTAAGTGCAGCACCTGCGGTCCCCATTCCGAAACTGCGGGACCACTTCTGCTGTCGTAACCCCGCTCTTGTGCATCCGCACTTGCAGATCCCTTCCACATCTGTGGCTCAAGCCTACCCAATCAAACTCCGCTTATACAGAACTACTTACGCATCGCAGATGCGCAAAAAATCCCTCGCATCTGCAGCCTTCTCCAGCTCTAGCAAATTTAGCTTCTGCGATCACATGGCTACTTCTGTGACCTCACACCTGCGGCCAAATCCTCGCATGTGCGATTGCTCCAGAACCTACAACCTTCAGCAATTTCCCCAAGTCCAAACATGATACGTCAACCATCTAAAACACCCCTGAGGCCCGCGGGACCCCATCTAAATACACCAACCAATGCTAAAACAAACTATGAATATACTCGAAGCTTCAAATCACATCGAACAACATCAAAATCCAGAATCGCACCCCAATTCAAGCCTACTAAAACTAACAAACATCCAACTTCTAAAACTAATGTCGAACCATAACCAATAAACTCCGAATGACCTCAAATTTTGCACACTAGTCCCAAATGACACAACGGACCTTTTCCAACTCCCGGAATCAAAATTCGAATCCGATATCAACAAAGTCAACTCTCGGTGAAACCTCACAACCTTTTAAACCTTCAACGTTCCCACTTTCGCCAAAAATCCTCAAACAAATATGCGGACCTCCAAATCAATATCTGGACATATGCCTAAGTCCAAAATCATCATATGAAGCTATTGAACCATCAAAACTTCATTCTGGATTCGTCTACACAAAAGTCAAACTCCAGTCAACTCTTTCAACTTAAGCTCCAAACCTTGGGACTAAGTGTCCCAATTCACTCCAAAACATCGCTGAAACCAATCCAACTATCTCGGCAAATCACATAACCACAAGTGATCATAGAAGAATCTATAAATAGGGGAACATGGCTACAATACACAAAACGACCAACCAGATCGTTACATTCTCCCCCTCTTAAATAATCGCTCATCCTCAAACGGGTTTAGAATCATACCTAGTGTCTCAAATTGGCGGGGATATCTGCTCTGCATCTCCTTCTCGGTCTGCCATATAGCCTCATTAACCTGTTGATCTCTCAATTGCACCTTAACTAATGCTATATTCTTTTACCTCAACTTCCGAACCTGCCAGCACAAAATAGCCACCGACTCCACATCATAAGTCAAATACCCATCAAACTACATCGTGCTGAAGTCCAAAACATGTGACAGATCACCATAATACTTTTGGAGTATAGAAACATGAAGCACGGGATGAACACATGATAGACTAGGTGACAATGCAAGTCTGTAGGCCACCTCCCAACTCTCTCAAGCACCTCAAATGCACCAATATATCGAGGGCTTAACTTGCCCTTCTTCCTGAACCACATCACACCCTTCATGGGCGAAACTCTGAGCGAAACCTTCTCACCCACCATATATGTAACATCACGAACCTTCCTATCAGCATAACTCTTATGTCTGGACTGTGATATGCGGAGTCGCTCCTGGATGAACTTTACCTTCGCATCACGGACCAAATCAATGCCCAACAACCTAGCCTCCCCAAGCTTAAACCAACCAACTGGAGAATGACATATCCTACCATATAATGCCCCATAAGGAGCCATCTGTATACTCGACTGAAAGCTATTATTGTAGGCAAACTCTGCTAACGGAAGAAACTGATCCCATGAACCTCCAAAATGCATAACACATGCATGTAACATATCCTCCAAGATCTGAATAGTGCAGTCAGATTGCCCATCCTTCTAAGGATGTAATGTTGTAGTCAACTCCGTGCCTTGGTCAAAAATGATGGAAATAGGCATGCCATGCAATAGGATAATCTCCCAGATGTAAATCTGAGCCAACTGCTATGAAGAATAGAAAGTCACCGCCGGAATGAAGTTTGCAAACTTAGTCAATCGGTCCACAATAACCCAAACTGCATCAAATTTCTTCAAGGTCCGTGGCATGCCTACCACAAAATCCATAGCGATGCGCTCCCACTTCCACTCTGGTATCTACAATCTCTAAGTCAACTCACCTAGTTTCTGATTCTCATACTTCACCTATTGACAATTCAAACACCGAGAGACATAAACAACAATATCTTTCTTCATTCTCCGCCACCAATAGTGTTGTTTCAACTCATGGTACATCTTTGTGATACCTCAGTGAATGGAATAGCGTAAGCTATGAGCCACATCAAGGATCAAATCTCTCAACCCATCATTATTTAGAACACAAATTCGGACTTGACGCTTCATAATACCATCGTCACCAATCACAACCTCCTTCTAACCACCCCGTTGTATCGTGTCCTTCCACACCAATAAGTGAGGGTCATCAAACTGGCGAGCCTTGATACGCTCCAAAAATGATAACTTAGCCACAACGCAAGCAAGAACCAAGCTAGGCACCAAAACATCTAATCTCACTATTCTCAGAATCATCCAATCTCACAAATTGATTGGCCAAAGCCTGAATATCCATGTCTAGTGGCCTCTCTGCTACCGGTAAATATGCCAAACTACCTATACTCTCAGCTTTCCTACATTGGCCACCACATTGGCCATCCCTAGATGATATAATATGGTGATATAATAGTCTTTGAGCAACTCCTAACTATCTTTGCCACCGCAAGTTAAGGTCCGTCTGCTTGAACAGATGTTGGAGAACTCGATGGTCAGTAAAGACATCACATGGAATGTCGTACAGATAATGCCTCAAAATATTTAACTCGTGAACAATGGCTGCCAACTCTGTAGGCAACACCAATATTAGGGCTGTATTCAAAGTAGTCTTGATCTTCTGAAAGCTCTCCTCACACACCTCAGACCATTTGAACAGAGCACCCTTCTGGGTAAGTCTAGTCAAAGGTGCAGCAATGGACGATAAACCCTCCACAAAACAGTGATAATAACCTGCCAAACCTAAGAATCTCTGAATCTCTATAGCTGAAGATTGTCTAGGACAACTCTTAACTGTCTCTATCTTCTTCAGATCTACCTTGATCCCCTCACTAGACACCACGTGGCCCATGAACGCCACCTAATCAAGCCAAAACTCATACTTGGAGAATTTAGTATACAATTTCTTCTCCCTCAAAGTCTGGACTACGATCCTTAGATACTGCTCATGATCCTCTGGGAT